>NC_141148.1:12391994-12765328 GCF_053477565.2 Lygodium microphyllum | reverse complement strand
TGAAATTTTTTATCTCCTCTTGCAAGTTTTCTTCCCTTTTCCATCAATTCAATCACATTGACATTCATGGTCATTATGGCCATCCTCCCTACTCTTTGTAGAACATCTAGGAAAAGTACGTTAGTTGTGTTTTGTAACAACTTGGCATAGGTGATAGCCACATGTGGTTCTCGACTTGGGCAAACTCTCCAATAACGACAATAGCATACACAAAGGTGGGTAGCCCACCGCTGAAGATACATGATGGCATTTGTTGCAATGCCTTTTTACTCTCAAATGGCAATTACTTCTCCTAGATATGTACACTTCTTTGACACTAGTTATTGCATGCACTAATCTAATCTGATGTTAGGTTAGCAATTAAGGTGTGATAGGGGATAAGATTCTTGATTTGAGGGTGCAGATGAAGTTGTGTTGGCACTATTGATCAAGTACTAAATAGAAGAGGACCCTATGTTTTAATAGATAGTCTTGCCATCACAAATCTAAGCTGGACAAGAAGAGATGCCTAACACGAAAACACATCATAGATGTAGGTGCTAGAAAGTAGGCATCTAGAACAACCACCTAAAAAGCATCCATGAAGGCATTAATAGGATTGTGTGTGTGTGTGTGTGTGCGTGTGCGTGTGCGTGTGCGTGTGCGTGTGCGTGTGCGTGTGCGTGTGTGTGTGTGTGAGAGAGAGAGAGAGAGCCTCTGTGTGTGTGTGTGTGTGAGCCTCTCTCCATGCAAATGGTGTTGTGAGCAATGTTTGGTTTAGGGTGGCTTACAATAGGTCAAGCAAATAAGATAGTAGTGATGGTTAGGAAAGTGGATGGGAAGGTAGTAGAGCCACACCATAGTCAGTTTTATGGGCACACTACCAGCCACCCCTCAATGGATGAGGCAATAGTGATGGAGAGGAAAGGACTAAGAAGGGAGTCCCCCTTAGTTGTACTTCATGGCCCCCTTTCACCTAGCCAAAATGATGCTCCTTAGTCATGGTAGCTATGATCAAGCAATTCACAACACCTTCATTAGCTCCACATCATCATTAGATGCATGTGTTGACTCTTCATACATGTTTATGGTCGAATGAGGTTGTCGATGCATCTATACAAACTATTGGATATAAATGTCTTTTACTCTAGTTATTATATAATTATTGATGGGTTCAAATATGTGTACTAAATATATTTTACTCAAGCTATTTCAAATATTGGATATAAATTTATTTTACTCAAGTTATTATTTCATTATTGATGGGTTCAAATATGTGTACTTTGATGAATGCATGAATCTTTTCTCAACTAGCAAGAGCTCATGTACTAAATATAGGGAGACCATGAGGCTATAATATCTGCAACTTGATTATCATATATTCTCTCTCTCTCTCTCTCTCTCTCTCTCTCTCTCTCTCTCTCTCTCTCTCTCTCTCTCTCTCTCTCTCTCTCTCTCTCTCTCTCTCTCTCTCTCTCTCTCTCTCTCTCTCTCTCTCTCTCTCTCTCTCTCTCATTTTCTTTGTGGATTGGCACTCTCTATCCTCTTATTAAAAGTATATCAGTATATGATGTTAGGCAAAGAAGAAACAATAGTTTAACACATCCATTAGAGAAGTATCTAAATTTGAAACATGTGTGGTACGGAAGGTTGTCTAAGTTACACGTCTAGATTTTTTTAATTTTAGACACATCACCTCCAATCATATGGAGTTCTTTATTGCTACAATAATGAAAATGTATCATGTTGGTATGAATCCATAGTCATTAATTGCTAAGTGATATTGCATCAATATTGTTTCTTAATGACTAGACCATTGTGAAATTGAGGCTGTGGTAAATTACTATGCATTTAGAAGAGTACACATATGTCATTTTCATAAATTCTCAAGATTTCTACCAAGATATGCATGCCATAGGGGACTTAAATCATAAATTAGAGCCTAAATATTGCTTAGTATGCTTATTATACATAATTGGAGCACTTGCCACATGTGGATATTGCTTAGTATACATAATTGGAGCACTTGCCACATGTGGATAGAGATAAATGAAAAGAATTTATAGCCTTGCAAATTCAAAGTGTAAGATAAATTAGTTCATATTTTTAGATATATGCACAAACACATATGATTTCGAAAAGATATGGTGTTGAGGGGGGGCCTTACAACCATCATTTGTGCCCTTACACCATTGCTTTATAGGCACCCTTGCAACTCGTGCTTGCATTGGTCCTAGCATGAAATGCTAGTGACTGGAATGAATGGTGTGTGCACGATTGGATGGTATGTGGCCATGTGGCTAATTCGACACCTGGCAGCATGTGAATGAATGATGAAGCTTATGGACATTTGCATGATTTGATAGTTGTGCACATGTGGACGATTTGATGATAGTCAATTTTCTAATAAATGGATGAGTAGGTAGCATGTGCTCCAAAATAATGCACTCAAGTGAAGGAGATCAAAGTGGCTATAGATGTGCCAAAGTTGACTAGTTGATGACAACAATTGGGAACTAACTCACATGGTTGTACAAAGCACCTAATTGGTAGCCATGTGTAATGACCCTATCAACGATATATAATTCTTTCCCTTGCATACCTCAAACAATTATTCCCCCCTAACTACCCTCATAGGGACTTCTTCCCCAAACACACACATTCCTTGTAGTTCGTTAAGGACTACAACAGTGTCGCACATGTAATTTCTCCCCCCCCCCCCCCCCAATTGTGCATGATCAAAGTTTACCCCAATATTTGCAAGAAACATTGTGAGAGAATAAGTTCTAATCTATTAATAAGGTTTTTAAACCTTAATTACAAAATAAATTGATGATGAAAAAAGGAGTAAAATATGGGGTAGCCTAATTTAGGCCACTAACTGGTCGAACCCCATCCCCCCAATATTTTTTTAAAAAATAAACATTTTTAAAATTTTCCCTCAATGATGAGGAGGAGGGCTTTCAATAGGCCATCGTCTAATCTCCCCCATGCTCGCTATCTCTTGTGCTACCACCACCACCACCACCACCATCATCATCTCCTCTTCCCCCTCACCTCCTCTAACCCATCCACGGTTGGCATCCTCCATCCCCCCTTCACAACCCCCTCTTTAATATTTAATTTTAACTCTCTCTTACTCTTCTCCCCATCAATTTAAGTGACCACCCCTCATTATTCCAAAATTTTTTAGATATATAATGTGTGTGTGTGTGTGTGTGTGTGTGTGTGTGTGTGTGTGTGTGTGTGTGTGTGTGTGTGTGTGTGTGTGTGTGTGTGTGTGTGTGTGTGTGTGTGTGTGTGTGTGTGTGTGTGTGTGTGTGTGTGTGTGTGTGTGTGTGTGTGTGTGTGTGTGTGTGTGTGTGTGTGTGTGTGTGTGTGTGTGTGTGTGTGTGTGTGTGTGTGTGTGTGTGTGTGTGTGTGTGTGTGTGTGTGTGTGTGTGTGTGTGTGTGTGTGTGTGTGTGTGATTCCCATCTCTCCTCCTATCATAGGGTTTCCCCAAATCATTCTTCAATTTTTAAATCAACAACTAGGAGGAGGAGAGAGAGGATTATACTCCCACTCCACCCTTCCCCTTCCAAACATGTCTTCTTCTCTCCTTTTTTTAAATATACATAGCAAATCTCCTAAGGATTCTTTATACTCCCCCCTAATTGACACTTTGATTTTTGAGAATTAAGGCATCTAGATTTTTTCTCCTTCTCTTGCCACATATTGACACCTTAAAAATCCTATGGCATAAGCGGTATTCCCACCCCCCACCCCCTCCCTCCCTTAACTATAAAAGGAAGTCCAACTGCGAGAGTAGAAGAGAAGAAAGGCAAGTGATGACACAATGATGCCAAAAAGGAGGAGCGATAAGAAGGAAGGATTTAAAAAATGTATTCAAGAGTGTTTGAGAGAGTGTGAGAAGGTGAAGGCCAAGGTTCTTGAAGCATTTTTCCCTAAGTCATAAACCCTTTGCCTTATTCTACCTAGTTTCTTTTTCTTCATCCATCATACCCCGTGGACAAAGGGTCATTGTGTCTAATGAGGTAGGGCCTTCCAGCATAGCAGGTCTATCTTTAGTGACACTCAATGTAGGGGAGAATGCAGCCACAATGACAATATTAATTATAATGTACAAAATCAAGTATTTTTAACCATTATTATTTGTACAATCCATTTCATTGAGAAAAGAGAAAAACCAGGATAAATTTTATCATTCTCCAGTACACCTTACTATACTTACATAGGGAAGTTATGGAATAATAGATAAGCAATATCTTAAATGGATAAAAATCTAGTTCTTAAACTAGTCATAAATATAAGCTTAGTCACCTCACTTAACGAAATAGTAGATATCTTACTGGGTTTCAAAAATATATCAATGAAGTACCATAGGCAAGAACCATAGGATTTACCATAGATAAGATTCATCATTGATTTAAAAATTTTAATATACTAATTTAGGAACAAAATAGAAAAATTCAAATGTTAGTGATCTTTCATGAGACATGCATCAAGTACTATAAATAATTCATAGATAACTAATTAAATTCCCTAATTTATATATTGAATTATTTACATTTTAATAGTCTCATAGAATAAGGGAAGGTTAACTCTATGAATGACCATAATAAAATTCCTCCATAATCCAAGGAGGTGTTGTTAAGCTATAAAAAATGTAGAAAAACTTGAGTTGCATGATTTTACATTAAAAATTAACACTCGAAAATACATGGAACAATTCCATTTTATGGTGATTTTCATGCATCTTAACCTAATCTAGCCTAGTTGAAATCACATAAAATGTATAATATACTACTCTTCTATGCCTAAAGAGCATGCAATTATTATCCAACCCATATGCTAGGCAAACAATGAAAAGTCAAAATTATCCGCACATGATATATAGTGCATACATTCGTAAAAGCATGTACTTCTAGTTAAGGGTGCACATAAAACTTATCAAAGAATTGAATAGTAGATTTCTAATTACCTTAATATGATCGCTAAAGTGAGAACGCACAGTCATATTATGTATATAAATCTCCCCTATCATTAAAATAATAAAATACTATTTAAGAAGGATTGATTGGCTATTGTCTTGAGTTGCAAGTTATTTGTAAAGTACATCTAATAAAATTATGAAAAACTTTTACTTATGCCTAGATGACAAGCAAGGTTGAGTAGTTTGCACTTCCCCAAGGGCAATTGCTAGGGCTCTATTTGAGCTAGTTTTATTGCGCCTATGAGCATCTGGCCAACATTTAGGTAGGAAGGTCCCGTACAGAGGGTTCCCTCTTATGGAAACACGTAACCAAGGGACTCTAGTCAAAAAGGGTAATTACATAGTTGATCCTACGATGGAGAAGAAATCCATACGAGTACAATGCTAAGCATCAAAAGCCCAAGAATTATTGGACTAGTCATCACTCTGAAAAAGTGAGCGGGTTTTTGTATCTAGCTCTATGAGCATGATTCCAATGTAAAGATTATTAATCAATAATTCAAATGTTTTGAAAAGATTGTCTTCATTGCTTTTATGTTGTGCTTAATGAAGATGTAAAACAAACTCAGTGCTCAAGAATAATTTAAGGAGTTGCATTTAAATACCAAACATTGTGTTAGTATGCTTTGTTTTAAAAACTAAAGAAAAACCATTATCAATTGGCAAGTGAGCGATCATCTTTCCCTAATGAAAAATGATTGATGGTTGGGTGGACCCGATAAGTCAAGTGTTTTCCTCATATGAAAATTTTAGGACAAGAGCTAGACATAGACTTTTCCTAGGATCTGGTCCTAAATCTCAATCATGTGCCATTTTAGGATAATGGAGATGAGATTTTTCCTTATGGACAAAGGGGCATTGTTTAGCTCCCCTTCATCCCTCACTCACAATGAACATGTGTAAAGATTGACCTACTATTAATCTTAAACGATTACAATGTGATCACCTTGATTGAGTGCTAGAATACTAGTAAAGACTGTTAAGTTTTTTAGGAACCTTCAAACCAATCCTTATGGGTCGAGGCAAAGCACTTCGTAATAACGAGATAGACCCAAGGTCACCCAACTAGATTATTCTTGTGGAGTGCAAATGGTGGCATCTGGGATACCTAGATGTTGAGAGTGAAAAAAGACTGAATTTTTGTTGTTTTTGAGGTCTGAATGGTTGATTTTTTATGGATTTTGAGTGATGTATGGTTGTTTTTGGAAGTGTTTGAGAGTGTTTTTGATTATATTGATTATTTTTTGGAAGCTCGTGATGATTCTTAGTGGAAATATGAAGCTCTGTGATGTTTTGATAGGTTCTGTTGAGGTTCTGATTGGTTCTGATATCTTCTGTTTAGCTTTTTTTTTGTTATGATTTTCTTATGTATGAAGCATTGATTGATGATTGATGAAGGTTGAGATCTCTTGAAAGCTTATTGAATAGTTTTTGATAGTTTGGAATGGTTTTAGTATGAGTTATGAGGGTTTGTTGTTCTTTGATGATCTTCTATAGAGCCTTTGTCTCTGCTCTGCTTGTGTTCCTGTTCTATTCTGTAGATCTTCTGTAAGTGTTCTGTAGAATGTATGTGTGACTTCGAGAAAGTTTTCTAACTTTTGGAAAGGATGAATCTAAGTTCAAAAGAGCTAAAACAAATGGAAGAAGCAGCTATTGAAGACTGAAGAGAAGACTGAAGTGACAGTGACTGTAGTGAGCTATGAAGAGACACTGTAGCAGCTCTGGTGCCCTTTCATACCTCCCATACCTCTTGGGAGGTGCATCCACGACCTAAGAAGGATTATTAAGTGCCATTCTTGAGTATTGTAGTGAGGAGATTATGTACTATTGAGAGAGAGAGAGAGAGAGAGAGAGAGAGAGAGAGAGAGAGAGAGAGAGAGAGAAAGAGTCAATTCTATCAAAACAATGTATCTTTCTATGAGAGATTGAGAGAGAACTATGAAGATAATAAAGATGAATACTATGTGATTGATTTCCATTCAAAAGTGGTGTATTATTTTAAGTTCCTTGTTCTATTGATGGATTCTATGAAGATTTTGAAGATTATAGTTGATTCTATCAAATCAATGGGAGATATCTAGGATGATGCTACGTGAAGATTTGCTATTTTCCTTGTTTTGGTCATTAAAAGAATGAAATAAAAGCTTGTTGCTGTTAGAAGATAGATTTTCTTGCAGTAGAATCCCCTTTTCCTTGGTGTTCCTATTGGGGCTCCATGTTTTTGGTGCGCAACCGAGGAAACTTGCCATCAACAAGCATCAGAAGAGGCTGAAAATGAAGGAAATGGCATTGTCAAGAAGAGAAGAATTCAATGGATGCTTGGAAACTTGCCATCAACAAGCATCAGAAGAGGCTAAAAATGAAGGAAATGGCATTGTCAAGAAGAGAAGAATTCAATGGATGCTTGCAAAATTCCTTCTTCCATTGAAGAGATGGAGATTCTTATTGCCAAAGCCACTTTCCACAAGAAGTTCATCCCACAATGGCAAAAACATATTACCATCATGATGCAAGCTCTATGTGGTGGACTATTTCCTATTCCTGTTAAAGCAACAGAGATGTAAATCTTGGTGGCAAATTGTTTGGGAACAAAGTGAAGGGTAGAAACAGAGAGAATGACCATCCATGGAAGATTTGGCATTCATTGAGAAGTTTCCAGACATCATCAAGTGGGAGATCGTGAAGAAGCTTCAGGAGTCGTGGTCAGTGGAGGTTCACGAAAACAAGAAGGAAAAGACTTGGAATTTGTTCGTGGATGCTCAACAGCAAGATACGTGGGGATGCTTGGTGCACTAACAATCTTCTGTTTGTCCAATTAACAACCCACTAGAAGTTGGTAGACAGAGTTTTTTTCACAACATACACTATTGAAACCATCAGAAGCTGGCATTATTATAATGATGGCACAACAATGATTCTAAGAAGAATGAGTTTTGATACTTTCAGAATGGAATATCTCCCCCTTTGTAGTGGTTTGAAAGCTGAATTCAGAGATGTTGAAAAGAAGGAAGTAGAAGAGATGTTGGCCAGAGAATCCTCTAGACACTGAAGCCCCTCCCTGATTCTATTCTGTTGAGTACAGACCAACTGGTTGGAGCAAACCCCCTGATGAATGATGCAATCAAGAGGCAAGTGTTAGAACGAGTCCAAAGGTACGTGAGAATAGAGAAGGCAAGAATCAAGGCTGAAAATGAGCTTGCAGCAAAAGCCTCTTTTGATGCCCTAAAAGTACTCTTTACAGAAGTCCCTATGGCTACTCAAGGTCCCCTTCCTAGTCAGATTTGTCCTGGAAATATTGATGACAGGCCAGAAAATGTAGTCCCATTGCCAATTTTTAAGGAGAGTATGATGAAGACCCTGATCTTCATGTAGCAAAATTTATGGTAGCATGTGTGGCTAACAATGCCAAAACCCATGAGCATTGATTAGCGATATTCCCCACCACTTTCAAGGACATGGCATTTCAATGGTATGAGAGACAAGCAGCAAGAACTTTTGGCACATGGGACGACTTGAATTTGGCCTTCCTCACTAAATTCAGGCGTGAAGGTTTTGAAGAGCGGATGCAAGAGAAGTTCATGAACCTAAGTCAGTCCTCTGGAGAAAGAGTAGAAGCTTATGTCTCATGAATGGAATCCATCCTGAAGAGATGGAATAACCATCATTTGGACGAAGGTATCCAGAAAGGAGTGTTCCTCAGAGGTCTACAACTAGAAGTTCGCAAGTTTGTGGAATTGAGAAGACCAGTCAATCTGCAAGCTGCAAGATTGTATAACGAAGTTGAAGCAAGGTTGTCAATGACTCCAAGAAGAAGAGTCTTACCTCCTCCCATGCCAGGAATGGTATACCCACCAAATGCAGTCCCAAGGATAGTTCCCTACCCGTATTCCCAGATGCAAACAGTGCCATAGTACAGTGCACCTAATCCACAGTGGTCTCACCGCAAACGATAGTGCCTCAAATGATGGTTCAATCAAAATAACAGTGGCCTCAAACAGTTCCTCTAATGGTGACTCAACAACAATGGAACCCTACCAACTGGAATCAACAACCCCAAGTCTCAACAGGAGCTCTGAATCAAAGCCAGAATAGAGGACCTTCTGGATCAACCCAACCTGTATATGCAATAATTACAGAAGCTTCCCAAAACCCTACTACAAGTACTTCAGGAGGTGAAAATCTGAAGGACTACTTATCCAACACAGTCACAAGTATCAAGAAAGAGCTTTTGGATGTGATTCGAGAGCAACTACAGACGCTGAAGGTGAATACTGCCAATATATCCACTCCTACGGGATCTGGGAGAGATGTGATGCATTCTAATACATGGTGTGGAAAGTGCCATCAAGCAGGACATTTAGATGTACCTAAAAACCAACCATTCATGGAGCCTTCTGTTCTTATTGTTTGTGGAAGAACCATACATAGGATATTTGCTCTCTAAAAGAGATGCACGAACGAAGACAGAAAGATGAAAATGCAAGATTCAACTTGCTAGAATCCAAAATGACAACACATGACATTGCACCAAAGCCTAGGGAGTTTGGTCCTAATTTTCGTCCAAGGAGATTTCCCTCTCAAAGTTACAGAGGACAACAGTCTGGCGATGGTCAGAGATCAAAGGTAGAATGTTACAAATGTAGAGAAAAGGGTCATATCCCCCCGAATTGTCCAAACCCTAAAAGATCTGTGGATTACAAGCCCTTATGTAGCTGATGCAAAGAAGAAGGCCACACTGCAAAGGACTGTCCAAGTCCAGCCCCTGTTAAGGTCAATGCAACTGATAGCCAGCAGAAGGCACAAGAGCATGCCTCCAATTTGGTAGAGTTGGAAGTTGCCGCTATCAGCGCGCTAAGAAGAAGGAACCAGTTGTCCAGAAAGAGAATAACTCCCCTGCCAAGACTGTGAAGTTCAACTTGCCAACAGAGGGACAGAGTGGTACAGGACAGAACAGTGCAGTACTAGAGAGCACTGCAGTGCCACAAAGAGTCATAGAGACAGTCCCAAAAACAGGACGAGAGGTCTAGAAGATAGATGATACAGAAGCACCTCCAAAAATAGAAGAAGTGTCGATGCTGCCATTGCTAAAAGAAAAAGGAAAGATGAAAATGGGTGTAGCCCCATTCCCTAGCAAGCTGGAGAAGCTTGTAGATCCTATCAAAGATTATGACTTGGCCAAAGACCTAGACACTTTTAAACCAAACCAAACCTTCCGACAGTTGTCACTTATACGATTTCCCAATTGCCAAAAAAGATTCAAAAGCATCTTGACAAGAAGACGTGGCCTAAGGATGTGGGTAACGCCTTCCTAGATCCTGGAATCCCAGAGATTAGTGTATGGATAGAAGGATGCTTTATTTCAGATGCATTGATTGATGGAGGCTCATCAGTAAACATAATGATAGATGTGACAATGAAGGATCTAGGTTTGCATGCAATTCAACCTACACAGCGGCTTATCAAATTGGCAGACCAAAGCAGAATTAAACCATTGGGCATCCTCCCATACGTAAAACCAACCCTTGTAGGAAGAGACTATTGGCTGACATATTTGGTGGTCAAACCAAATTCCTATGGAACCTCATGCCCTCTATTGTTGGGAAGACCTTGGCTTTTTGAAGCAAGAGCCAAGACGGATTGGTTCAAAGGAACCCTAATCCTAGGCAAAGGACCCCATAAAGTGGTGTTGAAATTGTATGGATCGCAAAAAGGCAATGGATCCACATCCATCGAAGTCATAACCAACTCCTCCAATGAAGTAACAGATGGTACATCAGGAGATGAAGAGGCTATTAAACAGATCTTTCCCAAGAAAACAGAGGCTCAGTCCCTAACAGTGGGCACTATAAGCCAACCACTGAAGGAAGCAAATTCTTTGTCCATGGGAGAATACCTCGTGCCTCAATCCGAATTGACTTTTGAAATCACCTCTGACATCGAAATAGAAGCATGGATGTATTGTGCTCCCTGTTACATCACAGTCGTAGAGACAGAAGCAAAGGCAGAAGCAGAAGCAGACACAGAGATGGAGGATCTGTTCTTCTCCTATAGAGCCTCTACAAAAGCAGAGACAGAGCCTCCAGAGGAAGAGGATGAAAATGATGAGGAAGAAAACGAAGCAGGTTATGAAAGTGTAGATGAGGAAGTTTCTTTAATAGTAGTGGACGATCTTGTTGATGTCCTTACAAAGACCTCAGAGACCGAAGATCTCAAGCTGTTGGAAGGAATGACCATGGTTCCATTTTGGTTGACCAGTGGACCACAAAGTATGCAGAATCTACATAAGCAATAGATCAAAGGTATAAAGATTAAGTTCACCAGTGGCTCCTGTCGCCTTGACCATTCATTCTAGAGAAAAGATGATGGTAATGCCCCTTGTCAACAGAAGCCATAGCCATCAAAGCCACGGCTTATAGAAGGTCCGTGCTATGTGACATTCTTGGACGCATCCTTTGAAGATGAATCCCTAAGTCTAGAAGAAATCACCACTCACACAGAAGCAAACAAAGCTCTGATACCCTTCTAGCAATCTCAATAGACAAATGAGTCATCTGTTCAGAAGGAGGACACTGGTTCTAGTGAAACATCTGATGATGACACTACTCCCTTGAAAGAGTCAGATCTCTATCTAGAAGCAATCTGTGGGACATTTATCCATGAAGTGAAAGGTGAACGGCAAGTGACATTCTTGGATACTGACGATACTAAACGTCACCTCAAAGTGGGTCTCAATCTTCTCGAAGAAGAACTAGTGGTCACGCGAGACCTACTAAAGGAGAACTTAGACGTGTTTGCTTGGTCATATAAAGATCTAAAGGGGATTGATCCCACAGTATGCCAACATCACATTGACCTAGAGCTTGATTCCAAACCAGTGAGACAGGGACAAAGGCATATGAATCCTAGTTATTCTGCTCTGATGAAGGCTGAATTATTGAAGCTTCTTGTTATCCCATGGCTAATAGTGAATGGGTTTCGCCCATTGTGGTAGTACCCAAGAAGAACGGGAAACTTCAAATATGTGTGGACTTTCTAAAGCTGAACTCGAAGACGAAGAAGGATAATTTCCCTATCCCTTTCACAGACCAACTGTTAGACACAGTGGCAGCGCCATGACCCTTAAAAATTGGCAATGGAACTACATTTGTTGGCCTGTCATAAATATTTCCAAGACGAATCTGACTAGGAAGGGAGCCTTGAGTAGCCATGGGGACTTCTGTAAAGAGTGCTTTTAGGTGTCAAAAGAGGCTTCTGCTTCTACAAGCTCTTTTTGAGCCTTGATTCTTGCCTTCTCTCTTCTCACGTACCTCTGGACTCGTTCTAATGCTTGCCTCTTGATTGCGTCATTCATTAGGGGGTTGGCTCCAACCAATTGGTCTATACTCAACAGAATAGAATCAAAGGGGGGTTTCAGTCTCTGGAGGATTCTCTGGCCAACATCTCTTCTACTTCCTTCTTTTCAATATCTCTGAATTCAGCTTTCAAACCACTATGAGGGGGAGATATTCCATTCTGAAAATATCAAAACTCATTCTTCTTAGAATCGTTGTTATGCCATCATTATAATAATGCCAACTTCTAATGGTTTCAATAGTGTATGTTGTGAAAAGCACTGCGTCTACCAACTTCTAGTAGGTTGCTAATTGGACAAACAGAAGAACAAAGAAAAATTAATAACTCGCAAACCGTTCATCAGAATGCAATGCGGTAAGAAGGAAAATGGGATGGGAAGGGGAGGGGAGATTGTGGAAAAGTTCAAGGGGGTTTCCAGCATGAAATCACGGCGTTCCCATGAGAAAAAGGCAAAAAATATGCTTGAAAATCCATACGACAATTAATATCAAAGATTCCATTCGCCGAAATAAAACATGGGAAAAAGAAAAATTGTGAGAAAAGGAATACAAATAGGCCTATCATGTCAAAATACATTTCCGATGGAGATAAGATTTGGTCACATGGAAAAAACCCAAAAATCGACCCCAATACGGGATACAAAAATTAGCAGAAAAAGATCTGGTCACACCGAAACAAAGGACAGTAAAAAGAAAGAATGTCCACGCGAAGGGAATTCACATGGCTGGTCAATCAACACATAGTTCCGGGGGAATTAGGAGGGTTCGCATGAGAAAAAGGTGAAAAGCGACCCTGAAAATCCATGCGGAATTAATATCGAAAAATCCATTAGCCGAAACGAAGTGAGGGAAGAAGGAAAAATATGCCAAAAAGTGTGCCCAACAAGTCTATCACATTAGAACATAGTGCCGAGCAAAAGAAACCCTGTTCACATGGAAAAAATCCAAAAATCATATCTGAAACAAGATTCGAAAAGTGATAGCGAAGGATTCATGCACCGAAAGGGAGGGCGAAAAAAAGAAAAAATGTCAGGACATATAGAATCTTTAGGGCTGTCACATCAAAGTTCAGTTCAGATGGGGTTAAGAGGCGTTCACATGGAGCAAACAATAAAATGGAGCTCGATAACACCAATAAAAACTAATAACAAAAAATCGAGAGGTCGAAACAAGCAGAAGAAAAAGGAGTATTATGGAAAAACGATGGTCGAACAAGGCTATCTAGTCAAAGTTGAGTTTTGAGGGAAATAGGGCAAGTTCACATGGAAAAATGTCAAAAACACGCACGTAAAAGATACGAAACTGTACAAAAATTGATTACGGGCAAACCATATGTCGGAATAACATGCGACTAAAAGAAAAAATGTCCATGGGGAGGCATAGGATAGGACTGGTATGTCATATCACTATTTCGAAGCTATAAGGGTGCATTCGCATGAAAATACATTCAATTGTGTGAGAAAAAGCTCCAAAAATTAATAATGCAAAAATGTAAGCCAGAACAAGGGGATGTAAAAAGGAAAAGTGTGTCATTCAAAAGGACAAACAGGGCTACCAGGTTGAACTGGGAGTTTGGTGAACATAGGGGATGTTCTCATAGAAAAGGGAAAAAATGCACAAGAAAAGCAACCATAAGGAAAACGACCTCGATGATAGGGGGTACGAGGGTGGGTGGGTGAGGAAGGGACCCCATTAGGGCGGAACTAGTATGGGGTAGACTCGCACGATTGAGGAATGGCATGTGTAGGGATTATGCATATCAAACACGTAGGGACGTGTGCCCACACTTAAGACCTTACCGGTTAGAGTAGATTGATCGACACGGCCATGGACTTGTCAATTGATGGGACACTAGTATCCCCACACTTAAGACATAACATACACTTGCAATCAGAAAAGTAGGGTTAGGAACACTTGGCCCATTTTGTAGATGGTTGAAGGGAGCTGCCATTGTTGATGCAGAAATATTGAAGCTGTTGTCGGTTGGCAAAAGAAACCAGGATGCGCCAAAGAACACGTCCAGCATGGAAGGGACCATGCAATAGTACCTAGGGAGGTAGTTTTGTCGATAAAGTCTGTCAATTCAAGTGTCGATGACGAAGAATAGAACTCTCAGCTCACGGGCACTTAAGAGGATGATAGAATAGTCGCTCACCCCATGACGCACATTGCTCAATGAATAGGCGTGAAATCCCATAACTCACGCCCAATTTAGAATTGAACAAGGGGAAAGTGATTGGAAGGGAGGATGCCAATGTTGCACAATTGATAGTGCATTTGTGCGTTCCACCCATCTGGCATATATGCAAGGAGGAAGGCCAGGGAGCCTTATAATGCAGTGCACAGAATAGGGTGACGTGTCCTGTGCTAATGGCAAAGACCCATCCCATGTGTGCATAGGAAAATGGAAACATACCTAACTCCAATTGTCGTAACATCCCTCCATCTCACCTCTCGGAATTGATTGAGGAGAAACACCAGTCATACTCAGCCTGCCCTCTGTCTCACACTTTGTTAAAAGATACAGAGGGCAGCCCATTCCTGAAACCCATTGATGTAATCCTCACATTCACTTATGTAGAGGTTGTATGCCTTGTGCACATTTGATGGTGCAACAGTGCATTCCACCCTACGCCAGCATACAGTGTAAGAAGGAAGGCCAAGGAGCCTTATGGTGCAATGCACACGAACAAATCGTGCGTTGTGCATTGAGAGGCCCAACCCGTGCATGCAACACTCCATTCATACATCTCGCCTCTCATTTGATTTGAAGGGAAAGGCTGGTCACTCACCCCACCCTCTATCTCACACTCTTTTGATAGATACAAAGGGCAGCCCATACTCACATCCCCATCCTATTAGGATGAAATCTCGCATCATTGGTGATGAAGATTCTGTCGGCTCTTGTTTTCACTAGAGTGTTGAAGATGATGCATACCTAAGGATGTAGCTAACACGTCTAGTACTTCAATGGTTTGTATGAAAGATTGTCTGTTAAGGAGGGTAAACAGACTGATATTGCAGAGACAGCACACCAAGGGATCTATGGCTTCAAATTGCTTGCGAAAATATTTTGCTGGTGAATCAGCTATATCTGAGGTGCTACCACCTTTTCCACAGTTAGCTTTCCACCCAAGGGTGTTTCCACCTTTTCTTGGAATGAGGCATGCTATGACATGGAATTTCTTCATTTTCTCCCATAACAAATTGTTTGTTTTGTTTTTTTTTTCTTATTTTTTTTCCCTGTTAAAAAAGAGAATGGTAGAAATACCATGTGTCAGGACCAACCTCGCCACCATTGCTGGATTAGACGAGAAGACAACAAGGTAGGGTTTAGAGGTATCTGTGAGGGACTAGTAGAACGAGACTGTCTCATGAGGAAGATTATAAGGGCTATCAGGAGCACGAAGAGAAGGACAGTGTGATGCCCAAAAGGGAAAGGGTGGGTTGACTGTGATTTTCAAGATCCCCAGGGAGGCAAGTACTTCTTCAGGCAATAGCCATTTATCAAAAAGGGATCCTCAGAAGAGTCGACAACTTGCACTTGGACAGAGCCATTTGGGTTAATAGCAAGTGCCTTGTAGGGACCCATATAACGTTGTTGAAGCTTGTCTAGAAACTTACCAAATCGAGAATCATAAACAGGACAAGATCACCTTCTTTGAACTCCTTGTGCTTGATGAAGCTGTCATGATAGGCCTTGCGTCACGCTTGAGTGGTTTCCATGCACTGTAGGGCCATCCGCCGAATCTCATCTAAACATTCCAAGTTTAGGAGGTGCCGTTGCAGTGACTCATCATCTCCTAAGCGTTCTTTAACTGCCACTTGCAAAGAGGGCAATTCCAGTTCAACCGAGAAAACGGCTTTGGTACCATACACTAGCTGGAAAGGGGTCTGTCCTATAGCTGCCTTATGGGAGGTTCCGTATGCCCAGAGGGCCTCTATAAGTCGATTGTCCCAATTATGACGATGTGCAGCAATCGTACTTGTCAAGATCAAGCAAAGGATGTGGTTGGTGACTTCAATTTGGCCCTTGGCTCTAGGGTAGTAAGGAGTGGACTTGCAATGGCGGATCTTATACGGCTCTATCAGCTCTTCCATGATTTTGTTAAGGAAATGAGTACCTCTATCACTTATCAGCTCGAGGGGACTACCAAAACGGGTGATAATATTCTCGTACATGAATAGGGCTACGCTATTACCATCGTCTCGCTTCAGAGCTTTAGCTTTACACCATTTTGTGACATAATCCGTACATACCAAGATCTATATGTTCTGCTTCCATTTGGTAGGCGAATGAATGGGAACCACAAAATTAATCCCCCACTTCTCAAACGGTTTTAGGGGAAGAATAGGTTGCAGTGGCATGGCACCTGTTTTGGTGGGTTTCCCCATTCGTTGTCAAGCATAGCATCTCTTGCAGTAGCCATATGTATCCTTGTGGAGGGTCGGCCACCAATATCCTACGAGCAGAGCCTTTCTGGTTGTTGCTTCTCCTTTGAATTTTCCACCACATGGTTCGTCATGGCATGCTTTCAATACTATGCCGATTTTGTCTCCTGCAACACATCGTCGCAACACTTTATCTTTGCCTCTATTGTACAGTGCACCGCCTAGCAAGGTGTAGGGAGCTAATTCTAACAGAAGCTTTTTCTTCTCACAGCTTGAGATGCCACGAGGATACTGTTGAGTTGCCATGAGGTTGGCTATGTCTGCATACTATGGAGTAACTGTTTTGACTAGAAACAAGGAAGCATAAGGAAGGTCTAGATCATCATGTTCCTCTTTTGCGGTTTGAGGGATCCGTGACAGATGATCGGCTAGGACATGGGAACGCCCAGGCTTAGTGATCACTTCAAAATCAAACTCCTGAATAGGAGAAACCATCTCATAAGTCGTCCTTTAACATCTACTTTGTTCATAAGGAAGGATAGGGCTTCATGATCCACGTAGAACTTGAAATGCCTTGACAGTAGATAGTGTCGAAACTTCTCCATTGCAAACACCATTGCTAAGCACTCAAGCTCTGTCATTGTGTAGTTCCGCTCTCTATCAGTGACCTTTGGGCTTGCATAATATATTAGTTGATCTATTTAGAGGGGCCCTTTTGACATAGGACAGCACCTAGCCCTTCAACATGCATGGAACTCCTTCGTCCAGTCAAAAGGCTGCAAGATAGGTGCTTGGATAAGGCACTGTTTTAGGGTATTAAAGGATTCTTTGCAGTCATCAATCCAAAGGAAATCTGCATCTTTCCTTAGAAGCCTGTACAGAGAGGCTGCCTTGGTTGCAAAATGTGCAATAAATCTTCTATAGTAGCCCATATGGCTTAGAAATCCTCTCAGTTGCTTGAGGTTTGTTGGTGCAGTCAAGGCAGCAATCTTCTCAATCTTTTCCGGGTCTGTTGCAATCCCTTGTGCAAAGAAAATATGGCCCAGAAGGACTTCTGATGAGATGCCAAAGACACATTTGTCAGGGTTGAGAGAAATCCCATACTCTCGGCATGTGTCAAAACATTGCTCTAGGTGTCCCCAATGCTCATGGATTAAGCTATAGACACAGAAGTCATCAAGATACACCTCAATGAAATCATGCAAATGATTCTGAAAAGCAACCATCATTCCTCGTTGGAAGGTGGCAGGAGCATTATAGAGCCCAAACGGCATCACTCTATAGGTATAGGTTTCCCGTTCTGTTGTGAAGGTTGTTTTGGATTGGTCCTCTTCTGCAATTTGGACTTGGTTATATCCACTGAATCCGTCTAAGAGGAAATAGAGCTCATGGACTGCCATTGTGTCCATCAATTGGTCTATGAAAGGGATAGGGAAATGATCCTTATTCATCTTCGAGTTCAACTTTCGAAAGTCCACACATATTAGAAGTTTTCGGTTCTTCTTAGGTACTGCCACAATGGGCGAAACCCATTCACTGTTAGCCACGGGATAAATGAACTCACTTCAAGAAGCTTCATTAATTCAGCCTTCACCAGAGTAGAATAATTAGGATTCATACACCTTTGTCTCTGTCTCAGTGGTTTGGAATTAGGCTCTAGGTCAATGTGATGTTGGCATACTGTGGGATCAATCCCCTTTAGGTCTTTATATGACCAAGCAAACACATCTAAGTTCTCCTTTAATAGGTCTTGTAGGACCACTAGTTCTTCTTTGGGAAGATTGAGACCCACTTTCAGGTGACGTTCAGTACCATCAGTATCCAGGAACGTCACTTACCTTTCACCTTCCACTTCATGGATAAATGTCCCACGGATTGCTTCTGGATAGAGGTCTGACTCTTTCAAGGGAGTAGTGTCATCTGATGTTCCACTAGAACCAGTGTCCTCCTTCTGAATAGATGACTCATTTGTCTGTTGAGATTGCTGGAAGGGTATCAGAGCTTTGTTTACTTCTGTATAAGTGGTGATTTCTTCTAGACTTAGGGATTCATCTTCAAAGGATGCGTCCAGGAATGTCACATAGCATGGACCTTCTATAAGCCGTGGCTTTGATGACTCTGGCTTTTGTTAACAAGGGGCATCATCATCATCTTTTCTCTAGAATGAATGGTCAGGGCGACAGGAGCCATTGATGAACTTAATTTTTATACCTTTGATCCATTACTTATGTAGATTTTGCATACTTTGTGGTCCATTGGTCAACCCAAATGGAACCATGGTCATTCCATCCAACAGCTCAAGATCTTTGGCCTCTGAGGTCTCTGTAGGAACATCAACAAGATCGTCCACTATCAAAGAAACTTCTTCATCTGCACTTTCATAACCTGCTTCGTTTTCTTCCTCATCATTTTCATCCTCTTCCTCTGGAGGCTCTGTCTCTACTTCTGTAGAGGCTCTATAGGAGAAGAACAAATCCTCCATCTCTGTGTCTACTTCTGCTTCTGCCTCTGCCTCTATCTCTGTGACTGTTATGTAATAGGGAGAACAATACATCCATGCTTCTATTTCGCTATTAGGGACTGTGCTCTGTTTTCTTGGGAAAGATTTGTTTAATAGCCTCTTCATCTCCTGATGTACCATCTGTTGCTTCATTGGAGGAGTTGGTTATGACTTCGATGGATGTGGATCCATTGCCTTTTTGCGATCCATACAATTTCAACACCACTTTGTGGGGTCCTTTGCCTGCGTTAGGGTTCCTTTGAACCAGCCGGTCCTGGCTCTTACTTCAAAAAGTCAAGGTCTTTCCAACAACAGAGGGTATGAGGTCCCATAGGAATTTGGTTTGACCACCAAATATGTCAACCAATAGTCTCTTCTGGCAAGGTTTGTTTTTACGTATGGGAGGATGCCCAACAGTTTAATTCTGCTTTGGTCTACCAATCTGATAAGCCACTGTGTAGGTTGAATTCCTTGCAAACCTAGATCCTTCATTGTCACATCCATCATTATGTTTACTAATGAGCCTCCATCAATCAATGCATCTAAAATAAAGCATCCTTCTATCCATACACTAATCTCTGGTGTTCTAGGATCTAGGAAGGCATTAGTCACATTCACTTCCTTTGCAAGTTCTGAGGCTTTGTTGGACTTTGTTGTTGTTGGGATAGCAATCCTTAGGCCACATCTTCTTGTCAAGATGCTTTTGAATCTTTTTTGGCAATTGGGAGATAGTATAAAAAACTGTCAAAAGGTTAGATTTGGTTTAAAAGTGTCTAGGTCTTTGACCAAGTCATAATCTTTGATAGGATCTACAGGCTTCTCCAGCTTGCTAAGGAATGGGGCTACACCTATTTTCATCTTTCCTTTTTCTTCTAGTAATGGTAGCATCGGCGTTTCTTCTGTTTCTGGAGGTGCTTCTGTATCATCTATCTCCTAGACCTCTGGTCTTGTTTCTAGGACTGTCTCTATGACTCTTTGTGGCAGTATAGTACTCTGTAGTGCACTATTCTGTCCTGTATCGCTCTATCCCTCTGTTGGAAAGTTGAACTTCACAGTCTTAGCAGGGGAGTTATTCTCTTTCTAGACAATTGGTTCCTTCTTCTTGGCACGCGTGATAGCGGCAACTTCCAACTCTATCAAATTGGAGGTAGGCTCTTGTGCCTTTGGCTGGCTATCAATGGCATTGGCCTTGATAGGGGTTGGACTTGGATAGTCCTTTGCAGTGTGTCTTTCTCCTTTGCATCGGATGCATAAGGGCTTATAATCCATATATCTTCTAGGGTTTGGACAATTCGGGGAGATATGACCCTTTTCTCCACATCTGTAACGTTCCACCTCTGATCTTTGACTACCGCCAGATTGTCGCCCTCTATAACTTTGAAAGGGAAACCTCCTTGGACCAAAATTAGGACCAAACTCCCTAGGCTTTGGTGCAATGTCCTGTGTTGTCATTTTGGATTCTAGCAAGTTGAATCTTGCATTTTCATCTTTCTGTCTTCATTCGTGCATCTCTTTTAGAGAGCAAATATCCTCTATATGGTTCCTCCACAAACAGTAAGAACAGAAGGCTCCAGGAATGGTTGGTTAGCGAGTACATTCAGTTTGGCTAAATGTCCCACTTGATGGCACTTTCCGCACCATGTATTAGAATGCATCACAACTCTTCCAGCTCCCGCAGGAGTGGATATATTGGCAGTATTCACCTTCAGCATATGTAGTTGCTCTGTAATCACATCCATAAGCTCTTTCTTGATACTTGTGTTGACTGAGTTGGATAAGTAGTCCTTCAGATTTTCACCTCCTGAAGTACTTGTACTAGGGTTTTAGGAAGCTTCTGTAATTACTGCATATATAGGTTGGGTTGATCCAGAGAGTCCTCCGTTCTGGTTCTAATTCAGAGCTCCTGTTGAGACTTGGGGTTGTTGATTCCAGTTGGTAGGGTTCCACTGTTGTTGAGTCACCATTGGAGGAAATGTTTGAGGTTATTATTGTTATGATTGAACCATCATTTTAGGCACTGTCGTCTGTGGCGACCACTGTGGATTAGGTCCACTATACTGCGGCACTGTTTGCATCTAGGAATAGGGGTAGGGAACTGTCCCTGGGACTGTGTTTGGTGGGTATACCATTCTTGGCATGGGAGGAGGTAAGACTCCTCTTCTTGGAGTCATTGACAACCTTGCTTCAACTTCGTCATACAATCTTGCACCTTCCACTGCAGCTTGCAGATTGACTAGTCTTCTCAATTCCACGAACTTGCGAACTTCTGGTTGTAGGCCTTTAAGGAACACTCCTTTCTACATACCTTCATCCAAATGACGAGTAGTCCATCTCTTCAGGATGGATTCCATTCGCGAGACATAAGCTTCTACTCTTTCTCCAAAGGACTGACTTAGGCTCATGAACTTCTCTCGCATCTGCTCTTCAAAACCTTCACACCTGAATTTAGTGAGAAAGACCAACTTCAGGTCGTCCTTGCCTTGCCTTGATACCAAACAAAATAAATCGCGCACACCAAACAAATATACTTCTACTAACCTTGCCTTGACGTGTCAGATCATTTTCAGTTCGTGGTTTTTTTCCTTTTTGGATTGCTAACTTGCATCTTGGGATTGAAACGTGTGCATTCCATTTCATTGCATATATATATACCCACTTCCAAGTACTTTTCTTTTTTCCTTTCTATTTCTTATTTTTCACTACCCAAAAATTCACGATTAATTTTTAAAATGAATCCTAAATACCACCACACCACGCGTCATTGCACCAAACACACCTTTTTCTAATAAATTAAAATAAACCTATCGTTCACTTTGCCCGTGCTACGTATGCTTCAGAGGCACCTTAATTTTAAATAAAAATGAACCAGTTGTCACAAAAATGCATGTGTTAAAAAAGAAGAGCGCTTCAGACACATCAAATTTTTAATCAATCAATATGCATATAGAGACTTGAGTCTGGGTATCGAAGTCCGAGATTTGTTAAAAGCACCATTTCACATTAATAAATTGTAGCTAAAAATTTAAAAATGAATTGTCATTTTCTTATTAATATTTACAACCTAATAAAATTTCAATCATTGTTAATAATTTATTAAAACGAACCCTTCACTAAAATTATTCTCCACAGGGTTATTGAGGTATTATGGTTTGATTGTATGATACGATTATGGGTGCAATCTGTAGTTTTCTTTTCTGCCTAATACGGGGTCTCGGGTTCTTAATTATTTCATAGCATGAAGCTTTTGGTCGCATATGTGTAGGTGTCATGCCAAATTTTTTCTAGGATGTGGATTGGTTGGGGTGGTCAGTTGGTTAATCACATTTGTGTGTGTTTATTCTGGTCGATTTCTTTTTGATAGATATTCTCTTGTTTTGCAAGTATTCACTGTGATTGTCTGTGTGTGTATTCCATGTGAATGGCACCTCAAGCTCCTCCTCATGTTCAGTATGTCCCATTAATCAGTAGAGATTATTCTTCCCTATTGACTTTTGAGCCTATTGCGAAAGCTAGCCTTGCATCTTTTGTGGCTGCTCCACTCTCTCTAATTCCAGATGATCCAACCCTATGTGATGAGTTTCTCACGTCATACAGTAAGAAATTGAGCTTGGTTCATGGTACTTCTATGGTCTTGACACCTAGAGGGTTAGGGAAGGCTTTGTCTCTTCTTTACAAAGGAGAACCCTTTGTCACAGCCCGACAGTTATTCTCAAATGAAGAGATCCTCAAGTTGTTACAGAAGCAGACTAAAGAGTTTCTTGATGTCAAGAAGGTGATTAACACTTCAGGAGTGTCTTTCTCAATGATCATTGATCCTCTCTGGAAGCTAGTCTGCCAATTTCTCTAGGACAGGTTCATGCTTGCCAAGACACCATCTCACTATTTGTCTAAGGAGCTCTTCACAGCCTCCAGGATGGTTTTAAAAGGGGTTTCCATTGACTAGAGTACTTACCTTCTTATGAAGATGGACTGACATTTTCTTAATGTGACTCAAGGGAATGTTACGAATGTAACCTATGGTTCATATTTATATGCTTTCCTAATATATTCACGCCTTAAGAAGGGTGTTTTACCTCCTCCTCCATATGATCCAATCCCTCTCCCTCCACCTTTAGAAGATTGAGAACCCATTGACATAGAGGATATTGACTCCCCTCCTTCGTTGGTCATTTAGCGAAAGCGCTTGAAGCGTGTAGCAGAGACAATTTCACCAGTCGTTCCTTCAATGTTAGTTCCTACTACCTCTAGAAGTGACCTCCCTGCCTACCTCACATACAACTTATTTAGGGCACATCGAGAGGATTCTTTGGATATATCAGTTCCTCCGATGAACAATTTAGTGACACGGGATGCCATTCCTTTCCTTTGTAACGACATCCAGAGTTCTATTGAACTCTTAGTGACAGCTTGTGTTCAACAGTTATATGCTTCTTTCTATGAAGAATTAATGCAATCCAAAGACCAGATGCATAAGGCAACCACAGAGTTAGCCTCTACTAAAGACACTCTTTTTGATCTGTTTAAGCAGATGGAGTAGCAAACACAAATGATTGAGACCCAGAGAGAAGAAATATATTCTTTGAAAACTCAATTAGCAAAAGCTCACTCAAAGGTCACTAGAGTTTCGAAAGAGAAAGAGAAAATGTCTAAAGAAGCTCAAGAGTTTAAGACTCTTCTGGATACGAAACTATTCGCTTTGCAAACTACTCGCAATACAGTGGTATCCCAAGCTTCCTAGATTAAACAGTTAAAGGACCAACTGGCATAGTCACGGTACATCCCTCCAAGTCCTAGTGTCCCCATTATTCCTTCTATATCTCAGAAAGACTTGGCAGTTCTTCAGAGATAGGCCACATTATGTCCACTGTTTCAAGCTAAAGTGGAAAGATTGCAGTCTAGGATGGATTTATTATGGTCTACATTTGAGCAATTTCAGGAGTACGTTCCTCCCAACTATTCCTTTTTTGTCCACTATCAGCTCTGCAGAAGCTAGCATTTTATATTAAGCTCTCAACGATGGATCTTTCTCTTCCAAAGGATGGTCGAAGTGGAGCCTGCTCTTTTGATTTGCTGATGGAAGTTCTCCATATGGTCTTTGAAGATTTTGTGATGATGGTATGCTGCTGTCTTATATGTATCTACGAGGTGATCTATTAATTCTCGATGATGTAGATCTGGCTTGGTATATAGGGGATGTGGTCTTACAAGCTGCTTTATATGTCAACCATTTAGAGTTGAGGATAGATGACATGTTCTAGTGCTATTCTTCTAAAGTGACTGCTTGCCGTGACACTTTATGGCATTCAATGATTAATTCTGTAGTCATGAACCAACGACAGAATACAACCTCTACTCATGTGTAAAACACTAACCAACTGAGGGTGGTGGATCTTTTAGCTTATCTTTCCAAGAACCATCCATTTGATTCATCCTTCTTTGATACCTACCATCAACGATCTATTTTAGGTCCCTTAAATTCCTAGCTTATTGTATTATCAACAAATGGCCCATCGCTATTATGCTTATTTTTCTCTTTATCAATCCAACTCAGCAGCCATTTTACATCTTATTTTCCAACCTCAAGGTTTTCCTCAAATTCCAATCTTTACCTATTGTTCTTTCATTGAAGATCGAATCTTTTCCCCTTCTCCACCTTGTCCTTCCCCATCTATCCATATACCTTCTACTTTTACTGCTTATCAAGTAACACCTTTTCTAACTAATTTGCCTAAATTTTCAGCTAATCCTTCTTTAGCTTATTCCCTATTTTATGATTTTTCCTACCCATCTCTTCATCCTCTTTTACTCATTCCTCTTCCATCTTCTACCACTTCTATTTCTCAACCCCCTCAGTTGGTTAGTGGGTATAAAGAATTTGATCAGCAGATTCCAAGAAGAAGAGGATGGAGCTCAACTAATTCTCTCACGGGACCACATATTTTTTGGCAATTAATTCCAAGAGATTGGACAACTGCTAGTCAAGCGTACCAAAATTATCTCTATTTGCCCAACAATATTCACAATCTCTCGATCCTTCAGTGAGATTGATAGTCCATTTTGCTTAGTACCTAGCAAGCATGCATAAGCATTCCCATAACAATCAAAAGGCCATTCCCAAGCTTTTTATGAATGTCAATGTGAACATTGATTCCCAACAATTGGATGTCCTATATTTTCATGCCCTTTGTTTACCTAGTAGATACCTTGTTTTGCTAAAACAGATGTGCTGCCTTCAATTCTTTCAAAATCCTCGAAAATCTTTTGTAGATGAGTCTTTATCCATGGATCGCTTCTGTAATCATCAAGCTTTGAAGAGTGATCATCTTCATTGATACCCTTGAATGTATCTTCTATGCTTCTTAATGATATATTTTGTGGAGGTGCCATTCTGATGGTTGTTTTGTGTTTGTGATGTATTAATTTGTATGTGATGAGTTCGTGTTGGTTGAATCATTTGTTCGAGAGCTCTCTTTTCGACTATTGATACTGATGGTAATGGTGGATGGAAAGCCTACAATACAAAGCTAAGGAACCTCTTATATCATTTACGAATTTGTCATGACTTTCTATTGTTTATAAGATTTGTTAATGCATAGCAATGTTTTCCTTTAGTA
The DNA here is from genome assembly GCF_053477565.2 of Lygodium microphyllum. NCBI lineage: Eukaryota > Viridiplantae > Streptophyta > Polypodiopsida > Schizaeales > Lygodiaceae > Lygodium > Lygodium microphyllum. The sequence goes on along the minus strand of NC_141148.1, from coordinate 12,739,497 downwards.
GTATTCTTTCTTAGATACAGGTGATAAGTTGGGGTCGTGGTTGGGTGATTATTGAAGATACCAAAGAAGATCGAATTGAGCTCTTTACTGAACTTACATTATTCTTTTCCTTAGGTCGCGATGACGCTTCCTTTTTAAGTGTGGGGATATGTTGAGAGAGGAAAAATATTGAATTTTTGACTGATTTTTATTGTCTTTGAGGTCTGAATGTTTGATTTTTGATGGATTTTGAGTAATGTTATTTTGGAAATTTTTTAGAGTGTTTTGGATTATATTGATTATGTTTTGAAGCTCATGATGATTCTTAGTGGAAATATGAAGCTCTGTAATGTTCTGATAAGCTCTGTTGAGGTTTTGATTGGTTCTAATACCTTCTGTCTAGCTTCTGTTTTGTTCTGATTTTCTTTTGTATGAAGCATGGATTGATGATTGATGAAGGTTGAGGTCTTTTGAAATCTTATTGAATAGTTTTTTATAGTTTGGAATGGTTTTGGTATGAGCTATGAGGATTTGTTGTTCTCTTATGACCTTCTGTAGAGTTTTTGTCTCTGTTCTGTCTCTACTCTGTTTCTGTTCCTGTTCTGTTCTGTAGATCGTTTTCTAACTTTTGGAAAGGATGAATCTAAGTTCAAAAGAGCTTTAAAAAAATGGAAGAAGCAACTCCTAAAGACTGAAGAGAAGACTAAAGTGACAATGACAGTAGTGAGCTATGAAGAGACACTGTAGTGGCTCTGGTTCCCTTTAATACCTCCCATACCACTTGGGAGGTACATCCATGACCTAAGAAGGATTATTAAGTGCCATTCTTGAGTATTGTAGTAAGGAGATGATGTACTATTGAGAGAGAGAGAGAGAGAGAGAGAGAGAGAGAGTCAGAGATAGTCAATTCAAAACAGTGTATCTTTCTATGAGAGATTGAGAGAGAACTATGAAGACAATAAAGATGAATACTATGTGATTGATTTCCATTCAAAAGTGGTGTATTCTTTTATGTTCCTTGTTCTATTGATGGATTCTATGAAGATGTTGAAGATTATGGTTGATTTTATGAAATCCGTGGGAGATATCTACCATGATGTTGTGTGAAGATTTGTTATTTTTCTTGTTTTGGTCATTAAAAGAATGAAATAAAAGCTTGTTGATGTTACAAGATAGATTTTCTTGCAGTAGAATCCCCTTTTGTTTGGTATTTCTATTGGGGCTCCATGTTTTTTGTGCATAGCCAGGGAAGCTGACTGTGGAAAAGGTAATAACACCCGGTAGTTCAGGATATAGCTGATTCACCAGCAGAACATTTTTGCAAGCAATTTGAAGCCACCTCCCTTGGTGTGTTGTCTCTGCAATATCAGTCTGTCTACCCTCCTTAACAGACGATCTTTCATACAAATCATTGAAATACTAGACATGTCAGCTACCTCCCTGGGTACGCATCATCTTCAACACTCTGGTGACAACAATAGCCGACATGACCTTCATCACCAACCCCCTGAGTGATGCAAGCTTTCATCCTAATAGGATGGGGACGTGAGTATGGGCTGCCCTCTGTATCTATCAAAAGAGTGTGAGACAGAGGGTGGGGTGAGTGATCAATCTTTCCCTTCAAATCAAATGAGAGGCAAGATGTGTGAATGGAGTATTGCACACACGGGTTGGGCCTCTCAATGCACAACACACGATATGTTCCCGTACACTATACCATAAGGCTCCCTAGCCTTCCTTCTTGCACTGTATACTGGCACAGGGTGGAATGCACTGTTACACCATCAAATACGCACAAGGCATACAACCTCTACACAAGTGAATGTGAGGATTACATCAATGGGTTTTGGGAATGGGCTGCCCTTTGTATCTTTCAACAGAGTGTGAGAGAGAGGGTGGGCTGAGTGTGACTAGTGTTTCTCCTCAATCAATTTCGAAGAGGTGAGATGGAGGGACATTACACCAATTGGAGTCAGGTATATTTATGTTTCCCTATGCACACACGAGACGGGTCTCTGCCATCAGCACAAGACACGTCACCCTATTCTGTGCACTGCACTACAAGGCTCATTGGCCTTCCTCCTTGCACCTATGCCAGATGGGTGGAACGCACGGATGCACTATCAATTGTGCACACTGCATAATCCCTCCCAATCACTTTCCCCTTGTTCAATTCTAAACCGGGCATGAGTTATGGAATTTCATGCTTATTCATTGAGCAATGTGTGTCATGGGGTGAGCAACTGTTCTATCATCCTCTTGAGTGCCCATGAGCTAAGTTCTATTCTTCATCATCGAAACTTGACTTGATGGACTTTATCAACAAAACTACCTCCTTGGGTGCTATTGCATGGTCCTTGTCATGCTAGACATATTCTATGGCGCACCTTAGTTCCTTTTGCCGCCCGGACAACGACTTCAATCTTTCTGCATCAACAACGGCGGTTCCCTTCAACCATCTACGAAATGGGCCAAGTGTTCATAACCCTACTTTTCTGATTACAAGTGTATGCTATGTTTTAAGTGTGGAGACACCAGCGTTGCATCGGTACAAGTCCGTGGCCGTGTCAATCAATCTACTCTAACTGGTAAGGTCTTAAGTGTGGGGACACATCCCTACGTGTCTGATGTGCATACCCCCTGCATATATCATTACCTAATTGTGTGAGTCTACCCCATACTAGTTCTACCCTAATGGGGTCCCTTCCTTACCTACCCACCCTCGTACCCCTTGTCATCAAGGCCGTTTTCCTTATGGTTACTTTTCTTGCGCACCTTTTCCGTTTTCTATGAGAACATCCCCTACGTTCACCAAACTCCCGGTCCAACCTTATAGCCATGTTCGTCCCTTTGAATGACATAATTTTCCTTTTTACATCCCCCTGTTCTAGCCTTACGTTTTTGTGTTATTAATTTTTGAAGCTTTTCTCGCACAATTGGATGTATTTCCATCCAAACGCATCGCGTCCTTTTCTATGAGAACATCCCCTACGTTCACCAAACTTCCAGTCCAACCTTATAGCCCTATTCATCCCTTTTAATGAAATACTTTTTCTTTTTACATCCCCCTGTTCCGGCTTCCCATTTTTGCGTTATTAATTTTTGAAGCTTTTTTCGCACAATTGGATGTATTTCCATGCAAACGCGCCCTTATAGCTTCGAAATAGTGATCTGGCATACCAGTCTTGTCCTATCCCTTTCCCTAGACATTTTTTCTTTTACCCGCCTGTTATTCCGACGTATGGTTTGTCGCTAATTAATTTTTGTACGGTTTTGTGTCTTTTTCGTGCGTCTTTTTGACATTTTTCTATGTGAATTTGCCCTATTCTCCTCAGAATTCAATTTTGAATAGATAGCCTTGTCCGACCATCCTTTCTACACAAGTCTCCTTTTTCCTCCGCCCTGTTTTGACCTCTTGATTTTTTGTTATTAATTTTTATTAGTATTATCGACCTCCATTTTATTATTTTTTCCATGTGAATGCCTCTTAACCCCATCGGAATTAAACTTTGATGTGACATCCCTGAAGATTCTATATGTCCTGACATTTTCTCTTTTTCCCATCCTCCCTTCCGGTGCATGGATCCTTCGCTATTACTTTCTAAATCTCGTTTCGGATACGATTTTTGGGTTTTTTCCATATGAATGGGGTTTCTTCTGCTTTGCACTATGTTCTGATGTGATAGGCTTGTTGGGCACACTTTTCTACATATTTTTTCTTCTTCTCTCACTTCGTTCCGGCTAATGGGTATTTCGATATTAATTCCCGTATGCGTTTTCGGGGTCGCTTTTCACCTTTTTCTCATGCAAAGCCCTCCTAGTTCCCCCGGAATTATGTGTTGATGTGCCAGCCATGCGAATCCCCTTCCCACGAACATTTTTCCTTTTTACTATCCTTTGTCCCGGTGACTAGATCTTTTTCTATTAATTTTGGTATTCCATACCGGGGTGGATTTTTGGATTTTTTCCATGTGACCGGGTCTTATCTCCGTCGGAATTGTGTTATTACATGATAGGCCTATCTAGAATTCCTTTTCTCATAATTTTCCCTTTTCCTATGTTTCATTTCGACGAATGGATTATTTGATATTAATCATCATATGGGCTTTTGAACCTATTTTTTGACTTTTTCTCATGGGAACGCCCTGATTTGATCCCGGACATCCCGTTGTACTTTTCCGCAATTTCCCCCTCCCCTTTTGGCCCTGTTTTCCTTTTTACTACATTGTGTTCCGATGAACGATTTGTGAGTTATTAATATTTTTTTGTTTTGTTATGTCCCTATGCGCCTCGTCTTGCGCGTGAATGCGCATGTTTTTGCTTTTACGCACCTCATGACATCTCCGTGGCATCCGCGACTCCCCCGTTGCCGTCGTGGCCCGTTTGCTCCTGCTGACGCAAATTTTTTTACTCCCGCCCCGTGCTTATGCACGGGATGAGAGTTATTCTTTTCTTTTTCTTTTTTTATTTTTATTTCTATTTCTTCTTTATTTAACAAAACACATTTTTGTTTGTTAATTTTTTATTTACTTTTAAACACAAAACATGAAATTCCCCCCCTCCCCGACAGTTCTCTTCTTCCCTCTCTCCTTTCTCCCTCTTCTCCTTCTTCTTCTCTCTCTCTCTCTCTCTCTCTTCTCTCTCCGCGCCTTCTTTTTCTTCTTCTTCTTCTTCTCATCCTCCCTCCCTCCCCTTCTTCTTCCTCCCTTTCCTCCTCTTCCCTTCTTTTTCCCTTCTTCTCCTCCCCTCCCTCCCCTTCTCCTCCCTCCCCTTCTTCCTCCTCCCCTTCATTCCGCCGCCTCTCGTGCCCTGGTTTGTCGCCTGCGCTTTGGTCCGTCGCCATGTGCTTGCGTGACGCCAGCCGCCCATAGCCCCCTCCCACCACCCCTTTATCCTCACCCCTTTACCACCCCCTGCCCACCCCCTATTTCCCTCCCTGACCACCCGTAACCCCACCCCCCCCCCCCCCCCCCCCAAATTGGCCCCTCCACCAATTTGACCCATCCTTTCCCAAATTTACCCCTTGCTAAATTTGACCCCCCATCAAATTTGACCCACCCTTCCCCAAATTTACCCCCTACTAAATTTGGCCCCCCACCCACTAAACCCCCCCCCCCCCCCCCCCAAAAACATTTGGCCCCCTTCTAAACCCCCCCTCTTACCCCCCCTTCTAAGCCCCCTTCCCATGCCCTTTCTAAGCCCCCCCAACTCTCTTTTCCCCCCGTGGCCTCATAGCCCTTATTCTTCCCCCGGGACCTACACAGGACATGCAAGATTGTCATGCGCGAGCGCAGCGGTGTACTCGAGAGTCTGTGAGCTGCCAGCGAGTGTTCACGCGCAAGGTCGCGCGTCCAGACTTGTCCGTGCGGTGGTGCGTGCTCATCCGTTTTCAAGCAACTGTTCACAAAAAGCCATGGGTACCTGTTTTAATTTAAAAATCCGATTAAATATGCAAAAAACACCTAAAATCCTTAAAAAACCTTTAAAAATCATTAAAATTTCAATTAAAAAACTAAAAATTTATTGAAAAATCCTTTACCTAATTGGAAAATTTTCTTGTTTATTTTTTTGGTTGAAATGCAAAAAATAAATTGCAGATAAATTACAAATATTAAAAATCCTTCAAAATCTATTCAAAATTAAACAAAATTTACTTAAAATCAATTAAAATAAAAATACTTTTTTTTAAAAATTCACAAAATTCTACCAACTCATTTGAATATTTTTAGAATGTTCCATATACTGAAAATTTTTTGTCAAATGATCCAACTATTATTTTAAGGCAAAAATGCTAAATTTGATACCTAAATTCATGAAAATTTCATTTTCAATTTCAAAAATAAGCTGAAAAATATTGGATAAATCTGAAAATATTATTGAAACTTGATGGTATAGTTTTCACTCATGGTGGGCTGCTAAAACCTTGCCCTAAAAATTTACAACATATTCATGTGTCCCGTTTATCCCATTTTAGTCATATTTTAAAAAAAACAAACAAACAAACATTGGATATCACATTTTAAATAAACTCTTTAAAAATAAAAATAAAAAACAACCTAACAACACAATCAATAAAAATAAAAAATAAATAAATCGCGCCCACCAAACAAATATACTTCCACTAACCTTGCATTGACGTTTCACATCGTTTTCAGTTCGTGGTTTTTTTCATTTTTGGACTGCTGACTTGCATTTTGGGATTGAGAAGTGCGCATTCCATTTTATTGCATACACCCATATCCACTTCCAAGTACTTTTCTTTTTTTCTTCCTATTTTTTATTTTTTGCTACCCCAAAATTCACAATTAATTCCTAAATTGAATCATAAACACCACCATGGCACGCGCGCTCGTGTCAAACACAGCTTTCTCTAATAAATTAAAATCAATCTGCCATTCACTTTGCACGCACTACATGCGCTTCAAAGGCACCTTAATTTTTTTTAAAAATGAACTAGACATTCGTCACAAAAATGCACGCACTGAAAAAGAAGAACGCTTCAAACACGTCAAATTTTTAATTAATGAATATGCATTTAGAGACTTGAGTTTGGGTATCAAAGTCCAGGATTCGTTAAAAGCATTGTTTCACATTAATAAATTATAACTAATAATTTAAAAATGAACCCCCGTTTTCTTATTAAGGTTTACAACCTAATAAAATCTCAACCATTGTTAATAATTTATTAAAATGAACCCTTCACTAAAATCATTCCCCTCACTGCACTTTTTCCCCTTTTCAATAAATATGCTTCATGGGATGGGCACGTGTAGTCTTTCAAGTTATCATTGCTTATCGAAGTTCTGGTTATGTCGTGGGAGGGTTATTGAGGTATTATGGTTTGGTTGTATGATACGATTACGGGTGTGGTCTGTAGTTTTTTTTTTTTGCTTGATACGATGTCTTAGGTGCGTGTTTGTTACATAGCATGAAGCTTTCGATCGCATATATGTAGGGGTCATGCCGACTTTTTTCTAAGATGTGGATTGGTTGGGGTGGTCAGTTGGTTAGTCACGTCTATGTGTATTTATTCTGGTCGATTTTTTTATATATAGATATTCTCTTATTTTGCAGGCATTCACTATGATTGTCTGTGTGTGTGGTGTGCGTATATTCCATTTGAATGGTGCCTCAAGCTCCTCCTCTTGTATAGTATGTCCCATTAATCAATAGGGATTATTCTTCCCTATTGACTTTTGAGCCTATTGTGAAAGCTGACCTTGCATCTTTTGTGGCTGCTCCATTCTCTCTAATTTCAGACAATCCAACCCTATGTGATGAGTTTATTGCGTTATACAATAAGAAATTGAGCTTGCTTCGTGGTACTTCTATGGTCCTGACACCTAGAGGGTTAGGGAAGGCTTTGTCTCTTCCTTACAAAGGAGAACCCTTTGTCACATCCCGATAGTTATTTTCAAATGAAGAGATCCTCAAGCTGTTACAGAAGCAGACTAAAGAGGTCCTTGATGTCAAGAAGGTGATTAACACTTCAAGAGTGTCTTTCTCAATGATCATTGATCCTCTCTCGAAGCTAGTCTGCCAATTTCTCCAAGACAGGTTCATGCCTGCCAAGACACCATCTCACTATTTGTCCAAGGAGCTCTTCACAGCCTCCAGGATGGTTTTAAAAGGGGTTTCCATTGACTGGAGTACTTATCTTCTTACGAAGATGGACCGGCATTTTCTTAATGTGACTCAAGGGAATGTTACGAATGTAACCTATGGTTCATATTTATATGCTTTCCTGATATATTCACGCCTTAAGAAGGGTGTTTTACCTCCTCCTCCATATGATCCAATCCCTCCCCCTCCACCTTTAGAAGATTCAAAACCCATTGACATAGAGGATATTGACTCCCATCCTCCGTTGGTCATTCAACGGAAGCGCTTGAAGCGTGTAGCAGAGACAATTCCACCAGTCATTCCTTCAATGTCAGTTCCTGCTACCTCTAGAAGTGACCTCCTTGCCTACCTCACATGCAACAACTTATTCAGGGCACATCAAGAGGGTTCTTTGGATATATCAATTCCTTCGCTGAACAACTTAGTGACAGATGGGATGCCATTCCTTTCCTTTGTAACGATATCTAGAGTTCTATTGAACTCTTAGTGATAGCTTGTGTTTAACAGTTATATGCTTCTTTCTATGAAGAATTGATGCAATTCAAAGACCAGATGCATAAGGCAACCACAGAGTTAGCCTCTACTAAAGACACTCTTTCCAATATGTTTAAGCAGATGGAGCAGCAAACACAAGTGATTGAGACCCAGAGAGAAGAAATATCTTCTTTGAAAACTCAGTTAGCAGAAGCTCACTCAGAGGTCACTAGAGTTTCGAAAGAGAAAGAGAAAATGTCTAAAGAAGCTCAAGAGTTTAAGACTCTTCTAGATACGAAACTGTTAGCTTTGCAAACTGCTCACAATACAATGGATTTCCAAGCTTCCTAGATTAAACAATTGAAGGACCAACTGGCACAGTCACGGTCCATCCCTCCAAGTCCCAGTGTCCCCTTGATTCCTTCTTTATCTCAGCAGGACTTAGAGACAAGCCACATTATGTCCGTTGTTTCAAGCTAAAGTGGAAAGATTGCAGTTTAGGATGGATTTATTCTGGTCTAAATTTGAGCAATTTCAGGAGTATGTTTCTCCCGACCATTCCTTTCTTGTCCACTATCAACCTGCAGAAGTTGGCATTCTATATTAAGCTCTCAACGATGGATCTTTCTCTTACAAAGGATGGTTGGAGTGGAGCCTGGTCTTCTCATTTGTTGACAGAAGTTGTCCGTATGGTCTTTGAAGATTCTGTGATGACGGATACCATGTTACTGTCTTATATGTATCTATGAGGTGATCTATTAATTCCCAATGATGTAGATCAGCTTGGTATGTAGGGGATATAGTCTTACAAGCTACCTTATATGTCAACCATTTGGAGTTGAGGATAGATGAAATGTTCCAGTGCTATTCTTCTAAAGTGGCTACTTGCCCTAACACTTTATGGCATTCAATGATTGATTCTGTAGTCTTGAACCAACGACAGAATACAGCTTCTACTCATGTGCAGAACACTAACCAATTGAGGGTGGATCTTTTAGCTTATCTTTCCAAGAACCATCCATTTGATTCATCCTTCTTTGATGCCTACCATCGACGATTTGTTTAAGGTCCCTCTGTTCCTAGCTTATTGTATTATCAACAAATGGCCCATCGCTATAATGCTTATTTTTCTCTTTATCAATCCAACTCAGCAGCCATTTTACCTCTCCTTTTCCAACCTCAGGGTTTTCCTCAAATTCCAATCTTTACCAATTGTTATTTCGTTGAAGATCGAGTCTTTTCCCCTTCTCCACATTATCCTTTCCTATCTATCCATATACCTTCTACTTTTCCTGCTTATCAATTAATACATTTCCTAACTAATTTGCCTAAATTTTCAGCTAATCCTTCTTTAGCTTATTCCTCATTTTATGATTTTTCCTACCCATCTCTTCGTCCTCTTTTACTCATTCCTCTTCCATCTCATACCACTTCTATTTCTCAACCCCCTCAGTTGGTTAGTGGGTATAAAGGATTTGACCAACAGATTCCAAGAAGAAGAGGATGGAGCTCAACTGATTCTCTCACGGAACCACATATTTTTTGGCCATTAATTCCAAGAGGAAGAGTCTTTTGGGCTTAAATAGGCACCTAGGAATGGTACTATAGGTTTTATACTTTTATGCATTCACAAGGTTACTCTTGTAGTGATATGGATCCATGTATTTACAAAAGAAGGCCTGTGATGGTAGCCTTATCATTTTGTTGCTATATGCTGATAATATGTTGATTGTTGGGAGTGCTCATAATGAGCTAGATGCTTTGAAGACTCAGATTAAGAAGAGTTTTGAGGTAAAGGACAAGGGTCATGCCTAGAAGAGAAAGTGAATTGTTTTTGTATGCTGCATCATGCATCCATGGAGAAGTGGCTCACGAGGTACAAGTAGGCCAGAAGAGAGTAGGCGGGAGCACGATTAGAATTTTGGCATAGTGCACACCATCAATCGGTTTGATATCCCGATGGCATGGAAAAGATGTTGCGGTTTATGTCTATGCAATGGTTGCATGAAGCAGCTCACACGAATGAGTAGAGGTCTCTACCAAGGAGGGGTAGGAATTCTTGAGGGGATGTAGTTCAAAGGTAACCACATGCTTTCTTTGTTGGCATATCTAGATTTTATATGCAACAACTAAATTAATCGTTTTGGTATACAATACAAAATCTACAATGCAACATGATCGCATGGGCGACATTTTCGAGTTGAGCACATCGATAAATTGCACTCCACAACAGATTGTGGTATCATGGTAAAGTTCGAGCAAGAGAGTCACCGGTGGGCCACAGATCCGAATACTGTAGTAGATGAGATGGAGTATTTTGGCAACTTGCAAACTATTATCTTAATGGATTACCATAGCTTCTCCATGATCATATTCGATGTACATGGGTTTAAAGTAGGTTTGGAAGGAGTTGGGAGAACCATTAGACGAGGCCCATCTAGATTTCTGAATGTAGTTTTCAAGAAAAGATGGACATATATGTGAGACATGTTTGTCTTGCCACTGGGTCATTGTGTGTAGGTGAATTACCTTTTTTGTTAATGTTTCTACGATATGAAACAATCACAAATGTTGATTCACTCTTATATGTGATATTGAATAGGTAATATTTTATCCAAATCCCCGACAACCTCGATGGTGGTATATTGTGTTATCAAAACCTCAAAGTGTGCAAGTGTGTGATGAAAGCAATGTCCCCAGCATGGATGAGGAGAGAATGCAAGTAGAGGGATCAATGTTGCAGAGGGTGGAGGGCGAAGAGGGCTTGGAGCCTATAGAGGAGACATGCATGGATAATGTAGACAAAGAGACTAGAGGCCGATAATTTTTCGAGAATGAAGTGAAATCCTCTTTCTGTGGTGATCTATGTATAGATCTTCTAGTATACGCCGAGCTATGCCAAGAGCTTGACATGGAGCCATAGGCCAGGTCATATTTACGTCCACTTGCTCAAATTGTTGATAATTCACTTTTAAGGGTACTTAATATATGTGTTTTAATAAGCATCATTTTTTGCAAAGTTATGTTGTCGTGCTTTACCTAAATCCTTATATTGATTACACTAACATTATTTTCTATCTATGCGGGTTATCTTTGACGATACCCAGAGAGCAAGATGAGTCGAGGACTGATTGATGAGGAGCTACATGAGATCTTCACACGTGTGTATCCAAATCAGATGGTCCGCTTTAGAGATATGGTGGACCAAGAGTTGTTGCGAACATCATCAGGCCGTTTTGTGAGGTCTACTTCAACACTCTCTGATGCTTCAATCTCCAGTCGGTGGGGTCGATGCTCTAGACTATGGCCTTGGCTAGAGGGAGTGATTCTAGGAGGTGCTGCAAAGATGTGGATGTTGTAAGCCCACGATTCATTCCAAAGAGGGTTGCTACTCCTCACTCGCATATACTAGTTCTAGAGAGGGTGGCTCAAATGGTATTGTGGAGGCACTGATGCATTGTCTTCATCTCATCGGTCTGGTGGACACTTGTCACCCCAAGATTTGTCACATCTATAGGGACATCTACTCACGTGACTCTCATTTTGCTCAATCATCCACAGTAGGTGGCACCCCTATGGGTGCTACCTTGAGAAATACTTGCAAGTACGCCAGGTGTAGAAGGGTCTCCTAGTTACGTCCAAGAGCGTGGTTGCAAGTGGGAGAAGCTGCACTTAGATATACCTTAGTAGGATACAGATACCTCGTAGATGACAACATGTGTTGTGATCATGAATGATGAGGGGAGGATGCGATGTCTCGCATGAGAGAGTTGTACCAATAAGTATTTAGGCACAATGTTCTAGACCATTGGAAGAATATATGAGAGGGGAGCAAGGACTATGTAGTGGCTCTTTACATAAGGAGTTTCTAGTACCTACGACAGCAAATGAGTTTTCCACTAAGTGGATCATGGAGTGTATGCATGCATATATGTCACATAGACAATCACATGCATGCAAGGCAATCAAGAGTGGTGTCTCAAAGCTCGAGTGGTTGGACATAGAGGATTGGTGGAGACTCAAGAAGAAGGCCACAAACTCTCTAAGACGATGACAGTAGCAGTAAGAGGCAGCGAGGGTATGATTAGAGGCAAGGGTCATGTATCATCTCAGGAGTGGCGGCCATATGACTTATTTGGAGGACTTTGTAAGTTTTCTTTTGGTTTTTCTCACTTTCTTATTTGGAATATCACTTGTACTAACAACCTTATTTCTAATAATGCTATTTTGTTTTCTTTACAATGCTCCATCACAAATCACGATCCTATAGGTTTGGAGACTCAATATGCAAAGAGACATGGTCTCACTGCACTTATCGATAGATTGCATAACAACGGCCTAGTAAGTCAATCCTCTTTCTTGTTTGAAGTCATTAGTTTTTTTGTGATGCATTATGTATGGTGGACTAATATCAAGTTATTTATTTTGTAGAGTCCATTCGACGCTCCTTTGCATCAAGACGAACTTTTAGAATGGTGAGAAGCTGTAGCATGTGCCTGGATTCGTGGAGTGCACATCATTTTCTTTTTTGGTCATGGGATCCATGCATGCCTCTTCCATATAGAATTCCTTAGATATATTTATCATCCTTTGTATAAAATCACATTTTGCGATATTTATACATAGATTTTCATGTTTGTTTTGGACTCTCCTCTCCATAGTTCCATGTAATTTTATGAGTTGTCATCACTAGTCTTATACTTATTTTATGAGTTATCAAAATTGTGGTTTTAAATCGTTTTTGCACCTATCTTGATGACAATTGCATATTCAATATGTAATAAATTATTCAGCACATGGCGTTGTGGGTGGCAAGGCAACTTACTGCCCTACCATCAAAATTTTTTCTTTGTAATTGTCCCTATTTGCATCACTAATTTACAGCACATGCCGCTATCCCAGTCGGTATATGCATTACAAAGCGTTGCTATTAGTGTCACTTTTGTGATGCAAACAACGATGCTATTAGCTACAAATTTGTAGAGATGCCTATACCAATGCTTTTAGCGACGACAAGGGTAATTTTTTTATGAATATTTGCGTCGCTTTAAATGTCGGTATGTGGCTTGTATCTTGTAGTGTTGCCTCCACATTGCAGTTATTTTATCTATATTGTGTTACTAAGTTAGATAACATTAAAAATCAATTAAAAATTAATTGTGTGTGACATTAAAGAAACAATTATGTGTTTCAAGTTTGTGAATCACTCTATGAAATAATCTCTATATGTAAATGTGGCTTATAGAAATAACTTTATAATGAAAATGGCCATATAAGTAATAAAACTAACATAAAATTGCTAATAAAGAAATAAATGGCTTGAGACTCTTCAAGTAGTATTAAGAAACATCTTTAAATTCTTATACACTCCATATGTATGTGGTATTAGGATGGTAGATTTAGGAATCCAAGAATGCACACATAGATTGGAGAAGAAGAACCTTAAAGACCACAAATTAGAAAATTCAAAGGTCTAACTTTAACCTAGAGTAAACGAGTAAATATACAAAGCTAGGGAAAAAGGAGCATACTAAGGAAAAAAGGTACCTTGGTAGTCCTAACTATGTTCACATACATCATTATCAAAATATGATAAGAAATCCCCTTAGAAGTAATGTAGTGAGCAAAAGTTAGCACTTAGGTAGAGAGAAGTGCGAAGCTTAGTGGATTACGACCTTCCACAAAGGAGAATAAACCTAAAGCTTCTTAAAAAGCTTCAAATTTCTCACAAGGTAAAGCCTTTGCAAGGTTATCATGTGTTGGCACATAGTTCAAGCTAATCTCTCATGGAGAGAAACTCTTCTTAATATAATTATAATTGTAAGATATCCATTTTTTTGCAATAAATAAGGGCGATTGTGGCAAATTTTCTCCCTCCCCCAATCCCTACATATATTGACTCCTAAATTTTACGCTTATATAGATTCTCTTATTCTCACTCACACTAAAACTAATTTATTTTACTAGATTATCTACTTATTAAATTTAAAATATTTTAATATGACTTATTTTTTCTTTTTTTTTCTCATTAATTTGAATTTATCCTAATTATCTCGAATTTATTAATATTAATATTAATTTGTTTTGATATTATTCTAATTACAATGATTTATCTTAATATTTTCTTAATTTATTACCAATTTTCATAAATTTTCCTAGTTATTTATTAATTTTCCTAATTTATTGTTAACTTTCTTGACTTATTTTGATTTGCTATTAAATTTCTTAACTTATCTTGAAATAATAGCAATTGTTAAACCATTGTACTTTTTCTTACATTTTTTGAATTTTCTTACAAATTTAGCTATTTTAAATACAAAAGTTTCAAAATTTTTTACAAAAAAAACTCACATGATTAACTTGATTTTTTATAAATTTATTTAATTGATTTAAATAAAAATTTAACTTTGTAAACTTGAAATTAAGTTTTTATGGACAAGTAATTAAAGCTAGGATTTTTTAATGGGCTTCTTTCATCAATTTATGAGCCATGAGGTTTTTCAACCAAAGTATACCATGGTCTAATGCAATGTTGCTTGGCTTACCTCTAAGGCTGCCCTTGGATTTTGGATTTGACTAGCCAAGGTGGAAGTTGGCAACTACAAAATGGAAAGTATTTGGTAGATACTAAGAAAGTAAAACATATTGAGAAGGATGTAAAGAGAGTCGACATTCTTGAAAAGCTTAACTTGATTAGAGCCTTTTGGTTATTTAAAACAAAAGACTCCCAAGCTCTTGTATGTGTAAATTGTCATATGACTAATCGAAATCAATATGTATACTCATGACTCACAAAAGTTGTAGACCCTAAGTACATTGAAACTCAGCTTCATAAATCCTTCATACCTAATTTAAAAATATCTAATCACCTTGGCTACCCCATTACAGTCGTGGATGTAAATAGATTTCATTCTCGTTAGTATATTGTTTAGCCTAGGAGCCTATTGCCCCCATTCCACTTGAATACCACTTTAGGTGCTACATCCAAAGCCTTGTAAATCAAAAGATTTTCTTGTATTAGAAATGAAATATGAGGCTCAAGATTTTTACTATTAACCTTGAAAAATACTAAAGTAATAAAAATTATTATAAAATTTATAAATCTTCAAAGGGTCACTACCATTTTTCTATGAACAAAACAAAATCTCTATAACAAGCTATTTCAAGAAAAAAGATTGAGATACGCTCTTCATTCAAAATCTTGTGCAGGAGGAATTTTGCTCAATGTTCCCCTTGATCTATCAAGTAGGTTTGCAATGCAATCTTCGACTACATGAGCACATTTTTTCGGATGACGGACTGGATCTTCATCCCACCTCACTACTAGGACCCACTAGTAGACACACTATACTTGAGGGTTTATGGTGCCTCTCCCAACTACTATATTTACTTTGATCATATTGCTAACCAAGAATATGACCCATGGAGGATTCATTGGGCTAGAATGCTTCAATATCATTCGACTTTTTACCTTTTACCCTAGGCCTCCTAGCCCTATTTAGTACCATGACAATGACGCCATGACTCGAGCTTAGTGGATATATAGGAGAGTTACTCGAGTCATTCGGCCCAATCATATTGTGTTTGCCTATTGATATGAAGGTTTTAGTTACTAGATGGAGGGATTTCCTAATCTTTCTACAAAGTATTTAGCCCTAGATGTTGTGAGCAAGCCACCTAAGTATTACTCTATTTCCTTAGATAGATAACATGGTTGACAATGAGGTTGTGCATCTTACACTCCTACTCAAATTGCTCTACGAAGCTATAGGGGTCATCGCTTGCTCTATACTTATCTACTTGCTTGGCAACTAATGGGATTTTTACTTAGTCCTTTGATCCTGGAATAGTACCGAGTCTTGCCAATAATGAGTTGGCCATGTGTGTTTTGATGTGGAGGGCATATAAATTATCTAATAGCCTTAATTGTGTAAATCAGTCACTAAATTAGTAGAGGATTCAATGACATTAGAATCATGTAACAATCATCTCTTCTTTTTTTAAAAAAATTTGTGCAATCTTGTCATGAAAAGAATTGTGATTCAAATTAATTTACTTTGTTGCAATATAGATTCAAAAAGAACCATGCGATGATTTTTTGGTCTTCCACACTATGTATCAATCTGCCTTGCATTCATGGGATTTTTCTTAATGAGAAGACTTTATTAAGAACTTGGAAAGTTTGCATTTTTGTGTGAGCATACACCCTTGCCTATAAGACTTGATTCCATTCTTTTTTGGCTCAATGAGTATTTATATAATATTATATTATATAATAGCAATTACTAAATTGGCAAAAAAGTATGCTTCTAAGTTGGGGGAGGGCTTTAGGGTTTGAATGCCCACCACCTTGTCAAGCACACAAATGGTGCTTCCCGTGTTGTGTACATAGGCCTTGCCTCCATGATTTGGCTACCATATTGTAAGATTCCCCCCATCTAGTTGGACATGTGGCCTTGACATTTGAGACATCACCTTGTTGGCCACCACCATGTTGAACTTGGCATTGTGCCAAACTTGGCTGCCATTTCATTTGCCAGAAACTCCACCTCTATGGCCTCCTTGCACCACCCTATAGGTGTGCCTCCAATTAATCGAGCCACACATGGCTCCCGACACCATCATGTGAGGTCTATATCACTATGCCACAAGGGAAAGAAACAACCGACGCTTAACCTCCACCCTTCTTCCTCCCACGTCTTGATCATCCATCTCTTGAGCTATTGGAAAGGTACCACCATTGTGTTTGCCATCTCATTGCAACCACAAGTCACCATTTGACCAACATCATCCGAGGAAGAATAATCGATAGGAAAGAGGAAAAGAGGTGCAATAGGATCACCACTCATTGAAGATAAGTCATACTTAAATGTGCATTTTAATTGTCTTAACACCACCTTCGCATGATTTGGGAAAGTTGATAGGGTTTTGTGAGTGTCAAAGAGTGGGGGAGGTAGTCATGCGTAAACGAGTTGGTTACAACAAGAATTTGAAGGAATAGAAAGTGGTTGTGTGAAATCATTCCTTGTCCGTTTGCTATTGCCAATCAAATTATTGTGAGAGTCTATGTAATTGAAACTTGACAATTGTTAGTCGTCAAACACCAAATCATAAATCATCGATAATCAATTATCAATCCTCAATCAACGACTCATCTTTTTCATAAAAACCCTATGCCACATCATCAATTATTAAGCTACCAAACCATAACTTGTCAATTTATGGCTTCTCGATTGCTAACTTGTCAATCACCGCCCACCATCAATCACCAACTCGTTGATCACCGATTGTCAACTCATCAATTGTCATCTTATCGATTGGCAAACTTGGTAAGTGTCAACTTAGCAATTGACAACTTTCCCATTCTCATCAATGGATAACTTTTCAATGCTTAAACCCATCAATCCTAACCTATGCATGTAGAGACCTCATCAATTGATAGCTTGCCAATTGCGTGAACTCTTGAACTTGTCAAGTATAACCTATCAAGCCTGAACCTCAACAAGAATCAATATGTGAATCATGGATTGGGAAACTCACTAATTGATAACCTATCAAATCAACTAGAAAACTCATTGATTGACAACTCGTTACTTGACAACTTTTCAAGCTAATTGATAACTTTTTGACCTTCCATGCTCAAACCTTGAACTTGGGGGCTCTCAACTTCCTAGTTTCTTGTTGTCAATTAGTCAACCTATTGCCCTTCAAGCATTTACTTAGTTTTGTCAACTTGTCAATCACAAATTTGTCAATTGATAACTTGTTGAATGTGAAGCACCAACTCATCAATGTGTCAATCAATAGCTTTTCCACTCATAGTTGACAAGTTATCAAGGCCCAAATTTGAACTTGCCAATTGTGAAGATTCTAATCCTGCAATCATCAATCTATCAAACCACCAATCTATTAGCCTCTAAGGTAAGGGAATATCCCAACATAGAGTAATAGTTGGAAATAATTGATAAGGTCAAGAAGTGGGTGCAAGAAGCTCAAGAAGTCGAGCAAGCATTGATTTCTACATTCAATATGAGTAGCATATAGCTGGCAAGCACTGTGCCACAAAAAAGTTCACCTCTAATCTACTTGAGGCTAGAATGGCCAAAGCTTCATAATCCCTAAATGAGCTAGTAACCAACCAAGTCATTGCTTCAAAGTAAGGATGTGAAATTTGACCTTATTACCACACTCGCTTCGACCAAAGTGACAATATTGGTTAGGTTTGTTAATGCATATTGCCCAATGACCTCTCAAAAAAACTTAAACATTGAGTAGAGGGCGAGATGGAATTGCAGGAACAACCACTCCATGTGATTCAAATAAACATGCAAGTGTAGAAGCAATAGACCCTTCTCTAAGAGCTCTTTGAGTCAATATCTTTTGGGAAGGAGCCAAACGTCATGCCATTCTTCTTGTGGAAACTCTAGGTGACTTACCAAGATAAGGGATCATAGATACTAATGTTTGAGTTAGAATAATCAATCAATCATTGCTAGAGGCACAATGAAATCTCCCCATTGAGAATGTGCATTTTAATCAAACAATTGTGGATTGATGGATACAAAGTTTGACCATTCACCATACTAAAAGATTGGCCTATCAAAATTCTAGGGATTAACTTCATAGTATGTATCATGGTGATGAAGGAAGTGGATTATGATTTGGTTTTAGGTAGCCCTTGGATATGGAATGCTCGACTCATTGAGAACTAAGGTAATGGACTAGTCTTCTTATGGAATCATTAGGATGCAGTGAGGGTAAAAATGGAAAGCTAGAAAACCACACTCATAGATCTCAATGCCATATCCAATATGCTTAAAGGTGATAAAAACTGCATCTTAAAGTCCCTAAACAAATATGTCCCCTACTATGATGACAAGCAAGGTCAGATGCACATTGTTGACATGCTTGATTTATTGTTTGCAGAGAAAGAAGAGTACAAAAAGTCAACAAAACACTCAGCCAAGCAAATGAAGACAAACTTACCACATATGCAATCAAGCCTATTACGACTAAATTAATGATACATGTACTCGTGATGAATATAGGACCATCCAAACCAAACGTTATAGGATTCAACATTCGTGCTGCCCATTAGGAGTTGAGAAAATTTATCCTCAATGGTAGTGGTGCCTAAAGAACAACCATGAGGCCAACTTGTTAATATTTGAAGAGTTGCTTCAATAGTAGAGTGGAAGTGAACAAGGTTGCACCTAGCATTATTCACCTATCATTATGATTTGGTCACATCCTTGATGAAGGTCAATGAGCCATAAGAAGAGGATATAAGTAATTATAAAGAAGGTTTCACTAATGACAAAAGTGAAGATGATAATGATGATGAGTACAATAAATATGATTTAGATGGCAAAACCATAGAACAAATCATGGTAGATTCCAAGCCCAAAAAGATGGATGGACTGCTTGTCGATGTAGTTGTCAAAGTGAAGTCAGAGCTAGAATGGCGGAGCTAGAATGGTTGGAATATTTGGAGGTGCTCGATCACAAGCAAATAGAATGTTAGACCTCAAAGCTTATCTTAGCTCTTGATGTCCTCAAAATTATAGAAGCACAATATTGAAATGAAAATTCACTTCAAGAAATAGACAATACAAGTTCAAAGTTAGGTGAGAGGAGGGATTTGGATCCAAAAACTCCATAGCTAACTCTAACCAAAGCTAGAAAGTTGAAGGAAACCCAAAACGATAGAGACTTTAATGATGAAAATTAGAAAAAGCCACAAGATCTCTTGAAGAGGTTCACTCACTTCAAAAAGGGGGACTATATGGTCATTATGTTGAGAGCTAGATGCAAAGGAAAATCTAGCAAATCAATAGAGGGACTTGCAAAGGTCAAGGAAGTGAATCTTGCTAAGGAAGGAGAACCTCCTAAACCTACACATATTACTGACAACCTTGTGGAAAAGGTGAGAAAAAACTTATCACACTTCTTAGGGATTTTCCAAATGTGCTTGTATGAAGTTATACCAATCTTAAAGAAGCATCATTGCATATGCTCACTCGTACTGTCCCAATAGATCCAAATATCAAATCCACAAAACAAAGATATTATATAATGAACCCAAGATATACACATTTCATATGAGAATAGTTGGATAAGCTTCTCAAGGTAGGGTTCATTTATGAAATAGAACACATAGGCTAGGTGTCTCCCATTGTGCTAGTACTCAAGAAAAACAACAAAATCTAAGTATGCCTTAACTACAAAAAGATAAATGCAGTCACTAAAAAGGATCACTACCCATTGCATTACATCGAGCACATGATTGAGCATGTGGTAGGAATGAAGGCTTACAATTTTTTGATGGATTCTTAGGCTATAAATACATGTAAGACCTTTATGTCACGCATAAAACTGCCTCTACCGTTGAATGGGGGTGTTCATGTACACTGTCATGCCCTTCGATTTAACAAATGCACTAGCAACATATCAATGCCTAATGTATACAATTTTTAAACACATGCTTTGCAAGTATCTCAAAGTGTTTTTCGAGAACCTTTATGTCAATTCCTTATGGGGCAAACATTTAGAGAAACTTCGAGTTGTCTTCGAATAATATAGGCAATAGCGTTTATCCTTAAATCTACTTAAGTATTAGTTTTGGGTGAAACATGGTATCATTCTAGGATATGTCATGTCCAAGGATGGAATAACAATTGACACTTCAAGGATACAAGTCATTGTGGAATTTTCACCACTAGAAAACACTAAAGAAGTTGAGTGCTTTCTCAAGCACATAGGTCATTATAGATGCATCCATTGTGAGATCATTGTATAGGCTCTTGGTAAATTGGAAATGAACAGATGAATGCCAATAAGTTTATGGAGCTAAAGAAGGCTCTAATCAGTGCACCTATCCTATAAGCCCCTAACTATAAGCTAACATTCCATGTGCACATTGATGCATCCAATATCGCTTTTGGAGGTGTATTTTGTTAGCTAGAACACGACATGGATTTTTTTTGTGAGCTTCACTAGTCAATAGCTCATAAAAACCAAAATAAACTACTTAATAACGGAGTGAGAGGGACTAGGCGGTATATGTTGTGAAAAATTTTGACCGCTATCCCCTTGCCACCCATTTCACCTTCTTTGTAGACCATCAATCTTTACTATATTTGGTAAATAAGTCGTGTTATAGGATGCATCACTAGATGGCTTTTGTTGCTGCTAGAGTTCAACTTCAATGTCGTTGTGAGGAAGCGTAAATAGCATTTCATTGTAGACCATATGTTGAGAGTGACAAGTGGAGAAAAAAGCAATAGGAACTGATGATAATCTTAGATTCATAGTTGTTTATTCTTTAGCAAGAGGCTCAACTTTTCAAACCTAACCTAATACCTTATTGGGTTGATGACATTATCGACATATTGACAAATGGACTACTCGAATGCCCGACTAGTTCCTTAACTCATTGTTATTGTTATTCGGTCCTCCAAAACTTGAAATGTTTCACTAAACTAATGAAATTAGTAAGCTTGATACAATAGTTCAGATGCTCTACTTAGATGCTCATACATACGTACCAAGAAAGTATGAGTGCAAGATTCGAACTTAGGCACTCATGTTACTCGATCCACACCCATGTTACTTGATCCACACCCAAACCACTAAGCCACAATCCCCTTGGCTTGAGATGCTAGTGTGGGGGAAAAATTCAACTGCAACTAGTAGTACGTCTCAACATAAGGATATTATTTACGAAAATAATGCTAGAAACAAATTCGCCATGGTGGGTTGGAAGAAGGCTATCCACATGTGAGGAAAAGATTTTGCTAACAGGGAACGTCGACAGTCGAAGGTCACTCCATCGTTTCGGAGAGAGGCTAATTAAAAATTCATCTTCTCTCATTGATAAGTTCCATCAATATCATAGAGTATCTACCGTTGCGCAATGTCTACTCATCTGCTGCAGTCCTTTAGCTGGCGCAGCTCCCACCCGCCCCTGCCTCTGCATCACAGGGGCAGCCGCACCCAACATCATGGTTGGCCGATCGCTTTTGATCCCATGGACCCCGAGGGCAACGGCCACCCGTCGATTCGTTTTCGGTTGCCACAGGTGCGTGTCGCGCCTCCTGTACAACCGTCCATCATGTGCAGTGGAGGAACAACTTGCGCCAAAGGAGTGGTTGATGCCCCTGTTTCGGAAGATCTTTTCACCAAACCTCAGCGGGATTCATCGCCAACGCTCAATTCATCGAAATGCGTGCTTGTGGTGGGCGGCACCGGTGGCGTTGGTATGCTGGTTCTTCCCCTTGCAAAAGCAGTGAATCTGGACGGAATATTGGTGTTTATAACTCTCAGTCCATATTAATGAGCAGCTGGTTTACGCCAGCAAACTGTGCGTGTGTTCAGGCTGAGTTCAATTTCCAAGGACGGCTCAATCTTAATTTGCCTCACCCCTATTTTGGGGGGGGCGGGGGCGCGGGGGAACTTTGCACCTTAATGAAATGACAGCTCAATCTTAATTTCCATCACCCGTATGTGGGGGCTTGACACCTTAATAAATCAATCGCCCAAAAAAAAAAAAAAGAACAGTCCTTGGGTGAGGTAGGGCAGCTGCATTTTCTAAACGGAATATTGCCACTAATAGGAAATTAGCCTGAATAGAGCATGGCACGACAAGGTAATCCTTATGGATTATGAAAAATAAATATTGCTGTGGGTCTCTGTAAATTTTGCTTAACAGTATGCGACAGTAAGAAGCACTACAAGTCTACACTACACTCTAAGACTCTCCTTAAATTTAACAATATTGGCAGGAGAGATCAGCCCCGTACATGATGAACAAGCCCTTCTTATTGTTGCCAATATCTCTCTTTAGAAATTTGAACCCATCTAAGGTCCATGACTAGTACGGGATCTCTTGTTGTGTGTCACCTACTGCCAAATGTAACACATTTAGTGTGTTTGCAGGTCTAGGGACATGAAATACAACTAATTCCTAGGCTTTGATGACTCTAATGAAGAGTCTATTCATACTCATTCTGAGAGGTAGCGTGATCCTTGCGAAGTTCAGAGGTCTGAGCCTTGTTTGAGCCTGCTGCTTAAACCCTTTGCTTACAACAACTAAGTTCCTTACTTCCAAGAGACACAAGCTCCCTTGCTTAAGCAAACCCTATGCTTGTATATATCAAAACCATGTACCAAGACCTCTTCTCGAGCATCCAAAGTGCTTCAACCCTAACCACTAATGGCTACGCAAATCAATGCCAATGGGCTATTGCTGTCCCCAATTAAGCCTCGATGGCTCAAGCACCTACGTGACTCAGATAGATTCAATCGATGAGAATAGTACTCCTATCAATGTGTAGGTAACAAGCATCAACATTGAAGAAGAAGCTCGAATCCTCAATCTTTGTGAAAAAGCTTTACTCCTTACGCTCCTCGCTCCAAGCATGAGCTCTCACAAATACTAAACACTGCTTTGATACTAGTTGAGAGGGAAGTAATGGTGGGATGCGAGGTAGAAACTATGGAGTGCAAGAGGGTTAAGAGAGAGAGAAGAACATAAGTGAGTTATGTGAGTATATAATGAATGGTATCCTCATTCTTTGTTATTTTCACTTATATATGACTATACAATATATATGTATACGGGCTTGCCCGGCTATAGGCCAATGGCCTCCCAACACCAAGCTGAAGGCATAAGCTATAAAAAGGAAATGTGTGTTGAAAAAGCAACAAGTAGACAAGACAAAAAGAATATCCTTCAAATAGGCCATACAAAGAGAAATAGAAATACAAAAACATTATGAAGCCCAACCCTTAACATCCCAAAAGAACACTCCATGCAGAATCTAGAAAGTTCACCTTGAAAAAATGAAGAAACATGTGCTGGAAACGGAAATCCTCTCTTGACTAATCACATAGATCAGAGCAGCTCTCCTCTCTCTCTTCATGTCTCCCATAGAGCCACCCTTTTGTCCCCAAGATGTTGATGATGACACATTTTGTATAGGTGCCCATTCTACCTTCTATACCCAAAGAAGACTGTTTGGATGGATAAAACTACTTTGTTTGGCTTTGCAAAGTGGAGTTTTTGATACCTTTGATCTTTGGGCTTTCGTTACTATCCCTATTCCTTGGTTCGTGGAGGATCCTGCTCTTGGCTCGTCTATGGGTCATGTAGCCCTTTGGGATAGACTCAATTCTTGAGCTTGAGGTTTTCTCTTTATGAGCCTTCAAGACTCTGTTTTGGTTCATGCGTGGAGGTTGAAGACGGTGGTAGAAGTGTGGATAAAGCTTTCTTCTCTCTACCATCAGAAGACATTTGCACACTGTATTACGTTGGAGAAGAAATGTTGCTTGCTCTTGGTTGATCACTCTCCTTCCATGAATGACCACATGAACAAAATGGAGGATACAAGGGATGAGCTTGCATCCCTCGAATAGATGATATCTTTGAAGGATATGGCCATGGTTTTTCTTATTCAACTGCCATCTCCTAGTACGATGTCTTCTACACTAACTTTTTAATATCAAGAGTTTGCGAGACTCTTCTTTGGGAGAAGTTAGCGGTGCTTGTCTTGGAGCACGATGAGTGTCTTAAAGAGATGGGAGCTAGTGGATTTGACTCTACTAAAGCTTTTACTACAAGTATATGAGGGGGAAACAAAGACAGGAACAAGAAGGTAACTAATAACAAGAAATAGGATGACAAGAAGAATGAGAATAAGTCTAAAACCGAGTGCCTCATCTTGAGAAGTGTTGGAAAAAGTACCCCCATTTGAAGCCAAAGGATGGTTAAAAGAACTTGAAGGCTACCCCTATTATTATGTAGTCTGTCTTTGTGCATTTATTTGAGGTGGAGGATATTGCTCTTGCTTTCTCCACTGAGGAGAAGCCATGGCTCATTGACAATGGGGCCACTTCCCATATGACTTATCGACATGATTAGCTTCAGGATCTTCATTCCAGAGGGGGTTCGGTTACTATTGGTGACAACTCTCCCATGCTGGTATGTGGAGTGGGAACCATTCCCTTTTCACCCGATCGTCAGGCCTCAACAGCCAAAATCTTTATGTTCCAGATTTGGGCTTTAGTCTTCTTTCAATCCATGGTTTCATAGAGCTAGGTACCCACATGGTCTTTACCCAGGATGCTATGATTGTTGAGGATTCTTCTACAAGTTTTATTCTTTCGACAGGTACTTAGGAAAGTGGGCTTTATTAGCTCATTGCCCTTGTTGCGTCAACTTCTCATGAGCTTGGGCTCCTTTGGCATGCTTGTTATGGACACCTAAACTTTGACATCATATGAAAAGCTTCTTGGAAGAAGTTAGTGGAGGGTCTCCTAGATTTTCCTCCTATTCACACCTTGTGTCCCAGTTGCTTACGGGGCAACCAGCATAGGCAACCTCATCTACAAGTTACTTCTCGAAGGGCTAGTACACTACTCGAGTTGGTCCACACCGACTTATGCAGACCTATAGGCACGACCCTCCTTGGGAAGGCCAAGTGTTTGATGATGATTGTTGATGATTTTACCAAATATGTGTATCATACTTCTTGGAGTATAAGAGTAAGGCGTACTCCAACTTCTACAAGTGGAAGGTGTTTGCTTAAATGCAAACGTCTTTCAAGGTCCGAGTTGTATGAGCTAACCATGGCAGTGAGTTTTACTCTTAAGGTTTTTTAAAGTTTTGCAAGGATCATGATATTCGGGTGGAGTATTTTATCTGAACTCACCATCAAAGAATGGTGTGGTGGAGTGCACTGATCGGCCCATGCTTCAGATGTCATGATCAATGTTGGAGCTTTGGAGTCTACCTTGCTTTCCTCGGGGTGGGGTGCTGTAGTGGTGCTTATCCACAACATGTCTTTGATTTCTGCATTGCAGAACAACTCCATATGAGGCTTTCTTTGGGAAGAAGACTTCTATCTCCCGGATTTGTATCATTGGGTGTGATGCATATGTCCATATGGACAAGAATAAACAAGACAACAAACTTTACTCAAAGTCAAAGAAGCTTATCTTTGTAGGTTACGATATTACCACAAAGAGCTACAGGCTCTATGACCCATCAACACAAAAAATTGATGTGAGCTAGGATGTAATCTTTGATGAGGCTTTTGCCTCTGATGATCCCATTGATGGTGCTTCTTGTGTAGGTGGTTCTTTGGGAGAGATTACACTCCGCCCGCCCCCCCCCCCCCCCCCCCCCCCCCCCCCCCCCCAAAAAGCTCTACCCCTTTCTTCTTGGTTACTTGTTGGCACCGCTTCTTCTTCTTTGACTCCTCCCCCTCCTTCTCCCCCGTCTGCTCCTCTTTCACCCTTGACAGTGTTGAGATAAAAATGCATTAGCTTTATTAAAACAGCCCCAAAACTTAATTAATTATTGAATTAAAACCTTTGTATTAAAATGAACCTAGAGAGTTTCTATGTCCCCCATGCAAACCCTAATTTGGGAGGCCCCAAACTTTCTATAAATAGACAACTGCCCTCCATTCAACCTCAATCTCATTTTGGTAGTTTCCAAGTGCTAGAGCTTTGCTGTTCACACCTCGTTTGCAGAGATCTTTGTCGGAGCTGCCCACCATTGCTGTCCATCACGTGGCACCCTCTTCCAAGCTTTCTGCTCCTGCACTAGAGCTGCCTAATAGCTGGTGATTGCTGTTCAGGGCTGAAACAGCCTGCATTTACAGTTTTCTATCCTTTCGTGTTGTTGAACAGCTTGCCTTTGCTGCCGCCTAGCTGTTCATGATCTCTAGACAGCTGCGTTTTGCTGCTGTGTGCTCCGCCCTGCTTGCCTTGTCATCTCCAAATTTGTGTTTTGCTGATTGTGGGGTTTGTATAGCTGCCATGTCATCATTGCTCTGCCTGTGTTTGCAGATTTCTAGCATTCTTTTACGTGTGTGTCATTGATCTGGCATCTACTGTTGCATTTGCTGCTGCTAGACACCTTTAGAGGTTGCCTTGTTGCGTTTCAGGTCCATCAATGTACAACACACTTCTTGTTCATACTCTCTGCCGTGGTTCTCGAGACACAGGAGTTTGGGGGTCAATATTCATTCACTACATAGTGTGTTTGCTGCATGAGCATTGTATTCTATTCATATTCATTCATTCAATTATTCTCTATGTTCATTGTCTCTGAGTTACCCTAACCCTAATTGTGTTCTATTATTAGTTCGTGCTTTGTCATATGATTGTATTTGAGTTTCTATGTTGAGCATTTCTTTACATTGTATGAGAGCTAGGTATCCTTTGAAGAAACTTAGATCTTGATTTGAAAGCTCTTCTCAAAAGCCAATAACTACAGTAGGAAATATGACTTTGAACACTTCTACACCTACCAAATCCCCAAAGGCACCTATGTTGAGAATTGAGCAAGAGTGGCATAAATTGGTAACTCCGCAAGGTTTCGACATGGCCGGAGATCCTTTTGACTATGCTGAAGACATGCATAATTATTTCATCACAAATGAGGAGTTGCAACTCGAAGATTAAAGAGCTACTTTGATAAGCCTTTAAACAAAAGCTGCATAAAGAAGGTATACTTGACTCTTTCTCATTAGATACAGTGCACGAGTTTAATGATGTTGTAGGACCGTTGAGACCTCCATTAGGGATGGGTCCTTGTTGAGCTAAAATTGCATTAGAAAAGGGGAGAAGGATAAGTATGAGTGGCCGTCCTCTAAGGAGGGGAAGAGAAGGAGATCCTTCAAAGAGTCTCTCTCTCCCTCTCTCTCTCTCTCTATTCTTCTTCTTCTTCTTCTTCTTCTCCTTCTCTTCTCTCTTCTCTCTCTCTCTCTCTCTCTCTTTCTCTTTCCCTTGAATGCGTTGCTCAGCATGTTGAGCCCCTCCTTTGATTCCATTGGGGGGGGGGTATATAATGTTAAGGGGGGTATTATTGGGAGGGGGGGAGGAAACGCGGAGAGGAGGTGGAGTGATGGTAGGGTCTCCACCACCTATTCTGCATAGCGGCAGGAGCGTCATCGTCTTCATCTTCTACTTCACCGTCATTTGCTTCTTCATCGTTTCCTTCTTCTTGTAATCATCACCTTCCTCCTCCCCTCGCGATCATTGTCATCCTCGTCCATGTCGTCCTCTGCTGTCTTTTTTTCCTCTTTTTTCCCTCGCCACCTGTCGGCGATGACAGGGGGGGAGAAGAAGATTAAAAAAAATTTCCATTATTTTTTTAGTGGGGGGGGGGGTTCCTATACCTTGCGGGCGGGGACTATTACATCCTCTTCCCCTTAGAGAACTCGAGATGTCATAATCTCGGAAGAACTGGGAAAGACAAGTATTAATGGGGCATAAGGTCTATGGGTTAGGACTCATTATGCGTCCGCTACGTTGCTCTTAATGACTCAAGTAGTGCAACTTATGTTATTGCAATTAACCGTAGATACGAGAGTAGGATTTATTCCCAATATAAGTTGTATTACATGTCGATAAAATTTGCTAATCATCTCGAAAAGGTATAGTGGGTTCTAAGTCTTCGTCTTCGTTTGATTCCTCTAAATATCCATAGATTGCGCTTGTGTAGCTTCGTTTTCTTAGAGGCTCAATATTTTCTGGACTTAAGTTAGGGCAGTTTGCTTGGATGTGCCCTAGCTCATTGTAGTGGAAGCATCGGCGGATGGGACATCTTCTACGGATGTGCCCTATCTCTCCGTATGTGTGGCATCTCTTGCCCTGATCTCAGGAATCATCTTTGTCAATTGTCCGGTTTAAGTTCTTGGACGATTGACTTTGCTCGAAGTAATGCATCTTGCAAGTCCATTGGACGCATTGCTTCAAGTTGGTGGTTTAGAGGAGTGTTCAGGCCATGGCAAAACTTGGATACTTGTTGTGCAATATCCATAAGCTCAAAGTCTGGTAGGTTGGCTGAAGGTATCGTCTGCGTACATCATCTTTCAGCTGAGCCCAAATAACAGCGGCTTGAGAAATACCTTGATCTTTGCACCATTGTTTCCACCATATCCGAGATTGGCCAACTAACTTAAATTTGGCTGTAATTGCTTGATTGGTGGAGGCAGTTTCCGCAGCAGAGAAATAGTCATTTATCGACTCAATCCATATCTCCGCCTCGGCTGTGACGTCTATTCCTTTTCCACCAAACTCGGGGGCCTTAATTTGTTTGAGAAGGATTTTCTTCTCTTATATGTCAGCATTTGTGGGTGCAGAAGGTGCCTAACAATCAAGCCATACCACTTAGGTTATTCTGTTTAGGATATGTCTACGAACCCTACATTAATCAATCATATATTATTATGAAGTTTCGCTCTAATACCAATTGTAACGTGCTCGCCTATTGGCTGTCCAAGCAGGTTTTTAGCGGTTCATCGAGAGACGAATCTAAGTGACGCCGCTTGGAACTCCCATGGAATGTTACGGGGTTTGTCGCCTAGGGTTTTCCAAGTCTGCCTCGCAACAGCACGTTCGCGGCCGTGAACCCACTAGGATCGACCTGAAATCTAGATTCCTACTGATCAAGGTGTCCTGATAGTGTTTCGGCGTCGGGTCATGGACATCTTACTTTACGTAGAGATACCCAAGCCGAAGCGAATCCATGCAGCACTTGGTTCAAAGAGAATGGGAAACGAGAGGGATGCGCTGATCGACCTCTCTACTTGTAGGGCATAGTCCCATTCCGGTCCCCTAAAACAGCATGAATCGGGTTCTAACTTAATGATACCTAAAGATCGAACGATGGTAAGACCTTGTGAGAAGCCTCCGAGTTCTTTAGGACCACCCTGCCGTAGGATAGACCCGTCGGGGGTTCTGCCCACTCGCTTCCCTTGATAGCTTTAGTTTTCTAATTAGGTTCTATCACATTTATGTGCGATATTTAAAATTAGCCTCCTTAATTAGGCCTTTTAGAAAACGGGGTTCATTCAGGTAATTTACAGCACAGACAATAACAGAGCAAGTAGTCCTTTTGTCAAACAAGTTTCTATAACTTATCTTCAAGTTAATCTTTGTTTCCGGTCCATACAGGAGAAATTATATTTCCCTTCTACCTCACAGAAGTACCCGGTCCAAATAACATGGTATCATAATTTCCATCCATGATCTAGAATAGGATCTTTCAATGCCATAGACGTTGGACTCATGGCAGTCTTCAACTCTGTCCCGGAGTGGCAAGGGGTGTCCAGAGCTCCACTTAACTCCAAGCGGCCTAGGAGTGAAACACAATTTCCGTGATTGGCCTTTTTACCACTTGACCTTCGGTCCGTGAAATCAAGCACAAACAAGGCAATCGGCTTTATATCATCTTCTAAGAAAACATTTCTTTATCCTCATGGCAACTTGGTATTATAGACCCTTGCCATGAATTTACCATAAATCACAAGCACTTGGAATAATCATCCATATCACAATCCAACGATTAGTTTAATGCAAAAGCATTTAGGACGTTGTTTGATCAACCAATAAAAACAATGGTATTCTTTTCCAAATGTTGCAAGAATAATCACGATAAACTTTCCATCGCATATTTGCTCTCCCCCTTGGGATTAAAGAGTGATACTAAGTAGAATTTTAACTTGTTTTATCTTCCTTTCCCCTAAAGAATGCGAGACAATTTGTAACGATGCAAGACTATCTTTCAATGTATAATAATCCATGAATTATTGTGCGAGTTGTAATCAACTCATGGTTTGGCAGCACAAGATAACTCCTTGACCGTTATTTTATGTGAAACCTTCATAGGATGGATGCAAGACTTTAATGCAAGATCAATTCGTATACCATCAATGTAAGTTTCATATAATCTTTCCCATGCATGTAGCGTCTATGTGCACAACCCCTAGGGTAGCATTGCGAACCCTAAAATGATATTGTCCTAGGTGAAGACTAATCTAAGACTTATCGATGCTTAATACTTTAGAGTCTTATATGTTGTTTATGCTATGCATGGATTCATCGTATAGCAACTAGGTGCAAATAACCTCCCTTGATACAAGCACTTTGCAAACTTCATCTTCGAATATTTGAGATGAGATTTATCCTTTTCAATGATCTATTCTAGTGCAGCACAGTATGGCCTTGATGTGTCCCATGCGGAACTTGGAATTGTACTATTCATATTCGGTACCGTAGTTGTATTGGTGGTGATGCCCTCGCTTGAGGCTTCGTTGCTTGTCGTGGGATTGCCATCCACACATGACATTCTCCGTTTGGGGGCCATTCTCAATCTTCATCTCCTATAGATGCGATTCGCTAAAGACTTCAGCACGTTTTATTCGATTAACAGGGCCAATTTGGGGAGAGAATTAAGCTACGGTGGAGGATAATTTTGTGGAAAAGGGGAGAAGGATAAGTACGAGTGGCCACCCTCTAAGGAGGGGAAGAGAAGGAGATCCTTTAAAGAGCCTCTCTCTCTCTCTCTCTCTCTCTCTCTTCAGCGTGCTGCGCAGCATGTCGAGACTCCCCTTTGATTCCATGGTGGGGGGGGTTTTATAATGGTAAGGGGGGTATTATTGTGGGGGGGGGAGACGCGGAGAGGAGGCGGAGTGTGGTGGGGTTTCCACCACCTATTCTGCATGGCGGTAGGAGCGTCATCGTCATCTTCTACTTCATCGTCATCTGCTTCTTCATGGTCTCCTTCTTGTCATCATCGCCTTCTTCCTCCCCTCTCGATCATCGTCATCCTCGTCCATGTTGTCCTCTGCCGTCTTTTCTTCCTCTTTCCCCCCCTCGCCACTTGTCGGTGATGACGGGGGGGGGGGGGGGAGGGGGAGAAGATTAAAAAAAATTTCCATTATTTTTTAAACAAGAGGGGGGGGGGGGGGGGTTCCTATGCCCCACGGCGGGGACTATTACACATTCTTGCAAATTGCAAGTGCTAGAACTTTGCTGTGTCCACACTCCGTTCGTGGAGGAGATATCAGCTGAAGCTGCCCATCATTGCTGTCCGTCAACTGGTGCATGCTGTCTAGCCTTCTCTCACCATCTCTCTCTCTTTCCAACCATTCTTTCACTATTGTACAATAGGGTGACTAATGTCTACTATTGTACTAGCTGCTACCTGCTGTCTTCAGCCCTAGAAGGTTGTGTTTACTGCTGTTTGCCCTTGTGCAGCCTGCGTTTACTATAGAGCAGCTTGTGCTCGATATTGACACCACCTGCCAGCTCAGCATTTTGCTGTTTTTGACACCCATATGCTGCCACATCATCAGTATATTTGTGTTTTGCTAATTCTGCCTTGATTCAGTGGATCTTCACCACTGATCCAGCCACACTTGAGTTGTGTTTGCTACTGCAAGACAACTTTGGAGGTTGCTTGTTGCTTTTTGGGATTTGTCAGGAGTACGATACACTCTCCATCTCATTATCTTTGCCCCAGTCCTTGAGTTAGGGGAGTTCGAGGTTTGGTATTCATCATTGCATAGTGTGTTTGTTGCATTGAGTATCGTATTCTATTCAGATTCATATTTCATTATTCATTGTATTCATGGTCTTTGAGTTATCCTAACCCTAACTATGTTTCTGTATCAATCTTTTTGTTTGTTGTACAATTGTATTTACTTTTTGTTGTGGAGTATTTCTTTGCATGGTATTAGAGCTAGGTACTCATTGAAGAAAACTAGGCCTTAGATCAAAGAGCTCGTCTTTAAAAACAAGAAATCACAAAGAGAAAATGACTTCGAATACATCGATATGGATTTAGTCTCCAAAATTATTTACACTGAGAATGGAGTGTGAGTGATTTGAGTGGCTTGCCCCTTTAAAAATAGAAATCATAGAGAGAAGATAACTTCGAATACATCGATACTAATTCAGTCTCCATAATCATTCATGCTGAGAATGAAGCGGGAGTGGTTTGAGCAGCTCGACATGGATGAAGACACCTTTCACTATGTGTCACGAGGATGTGGCATTTTATTGCTTTGCTTAGCATTTGATTAAAAGTTAATCAAATGTGCTAATGTGACTTCTTGCACATATGAGATGCAAGTTAATTATCTTACAATGTGGAACTAAGAATCCCGAAATATCACTTGATACCAAAGGCAAAAGTTGTAATAAGTTATTTCTGATAGGTACTTGGTGGTACTCGGTGTTAGATTTTGGCTTAGACCAATTTATTGGCCACTAATGGTAGTGGGTTGACATTAGAGACTAGGTCTTAATTAATTAATTAATACCGATTTAAGGATCAATAATTGTTTAGGGATACTTGGAAGATGAATTGGCCTAGCTAGTTTAATTATCGGTTGATAGAATTATTTTTTTGGACACTAGAATAATTATTAAAGTAATTTTCAGAATTAATATTTTGAAAATTAATTTAGTAAGTAGGATAATGTTGAAAAATGAGATTAGAAGATTGCCACTTAGTAAAACTTGCCCATGCAAGTGGAAAAACCGTTTTTGAGGCTATGAGAAAGAGAGAAAGAGTCATTCCATCCATTGTAAGAGAGAAGGAGACTCTTAGAGAGCAAGAAGAGGCTGCTAATGTGATTTGCAGCTATCAGGGATCAATCCTACAGTATGTGATAACAGTTTGGAGCCTTGTAAGAGCAGGTGATAGCAATCCAAGGTCCTTCTTGTGCAGATGACGACATATAGGAAGGGGCAACAGTCTTTTTGGTGGTCCTAAGCTGTAGATCATAGCTTCCATAGATGTTTGAGCAAGGCAATAGTAGTTTTTTAGTGTTTCTTGCAATGAAACTCTGAAATCTCTCTCCCTACAGCATTCTCTCTCATCCCCCAATCATTTCTTAAGTTATCTTAGCAGTTTCCAGTTGTTTAAGCCATCAGAGGAAGAGACTTCAGTCAATCTCTATTGTAGAGCCTAATTTATAGCAAAAATTAGGATTTGATAGCTACCTCGGGATATGTGCTCAAAATTAAGGGCTTAAAACTTGAAATTCCAGTAGTTGAAATTGAGGAATTTCAAGGAGATTCAAGAAGCCAGCTAGCCAATATCAGATTTAGGGCTGAATTTGTCTTTCAAGGAGTAGGGTGAAGGCCAATCCCCAAGCAAACCAAGGGACAAATTGGTTTGAAGGCTTGCTGATCATTTGTGGCAACAAGGGGCATTTGGATCTATGGAAGAGATTTAAGGAATCTCAGTTGTACTCCATCCAATTGCAGTATAAGTTAAAGAAATGCCGAAAGGGGTGCTAGTTTTGGAGCCAACAAGGTGCCTAATATCCAAGATTGTATAGTAAAGTGTGCATTTTAGATTGTGAATGTGTTAATTGCTGTAATTAAGTACTTAATCAGGTTTCACTAGCCTCTCTAAGAAGAAAGACTGGTTTCACTACATGGGAGAAACTAAGGCATATTAGCTCACTCATAAGGAATATAGTTATTGTGGCTTATAGACGAAAGAAGATTGAGAAGCTTGACAAAAAGATTGTCCTCGATAATAGCTACTTAATGAAGATATACATGATTTTCTCTCTTTAGATGTTGTATATAAGTTTGATGATGTTGCAGGGCCATCGAGACCTCCATTAGGGATGGGCCCTCGCTGTTGGAGGAGGAGATCTAGAGCATGTGTCCTATTTCCATCTAGTTTCATCCACTATGGTGCAAGGTACACTAGACTCATCTTTTGTTTCTTCTTCTTTTATCTTTTGCTTTTCAATATATTGGTAGAAATCATGAGGAAGAAAGAGTACGGTGTGTTCACTATGAAAAAGGATCTCTTGAGAACCAGTTCTTGTATGTAAACACATACCAAGGTGATTATAAGAAATCATGAGGAAGAAAGAATACGGTGTGTTGACTATGAAAAAGGATCTCTTGAGGACCAATTTCTATATGTAAACACACGCCGAGGTGATTATAAGAAAAAGTTAAGTACCTCTTTTTTCACCCTTCTTTTCGAATTTCTTCTCAAAATCACAATGAATATGGTGTTTCTTCTTCTTCCTTGCATGGTGCATCTTTATCTTTTCATTTTCCATCACTAAATGTACAAAATGAACAAAATGCATCTTCATCTGTTACTACAATTTCAAAACCCACCCATTCCACCCTCTTCTTTCGTTGCATCACCAGTTTCATTTACACCATTCACCATCCCTTATCAGACCCCTCATGTTGCACCTCACACCACACTAGGGGTTTCTTAACATATAGGCATAACCTTTAGAACCTCTAGATCTATATTTCCAGGTGGTGCTTATACATCTATGGGGAAGGCTCGACCTCCATCATATACACCTTTGGGATACACATAGCATGGGATATCCTCCCAAGCTGTCCCAAGTGTTGACTATTTAGTACCATAGTTTGCTAGCTTAGCTATGCCTAGTGGACCTTCTAGTTATGTTTCAGTATCTCATTCGACAGTTTCAGAGTCCTCCTACCCTCATAGGCACCTATGGGTCACTAAGCATGCATTTATGGATAAGACTAGTTTTAGTGGGTCAAACTTTACCACTTGGTTCAACTTGATGAGGCATGGCTTTGGATCTCCAAGGATTATGAGAACTTGTCCAAGGGCAAGAACCCTAGACCCCCCTGGTTTCCATATGAGGTTGTTCATTCTTGGAAGAGGAGAAATGCCATAGCCATAGGTGAGTTGACACAAGGTCTCCTCTCTAAATTCCACTCATAACTCCAATACTTTGACCTTGCCTCTGAGTGTTGGGCTCATCTCGTTGACCGCTATGCAGCTCAGGATTGGACCCCTCGTATCACACTTGATTGTGAGCTTCAAAACTTCAAAATTTCTAACTGGGATGACCTTATGGTCAAGTTGACTGAACATTGACGTCTTCTCAATAAGTTTTCCAGTACAGGGGCTCTTAAGTCCTTTGATGACCAGGTCACATTGTTTCTAAGTAAGCTACTAAAGAAATACTTCCATTCTACATAGAATAAAATACTTCCATTTTGCGCAGAATGTGGTATTACAACCTACAATGCCCACCTTCTATGAGTTTGAATGTCAGTATTACATTATGTTTGGCTGTTCGATCAATTTCATAGTCCATCCTCCTTAGAGGGGGCTTTTACATCTTATGAGAAGGGGTAGCAAGGGAAGGGTAAGCAAACTCATATTTCAAATCAAAATCCATACTCGAATCAAGCTATGAGTCACAAGGAACTTCCCAAAACCTAGGTGGTAGAATGTTGGTGCAGCTCCTCGAGTCTTTGAGTCACAAGGAACCTTCCAATCTTCTGTTAAACCTGGGTGGTAGAATGTTGGTGCAACTCCTTGAGTCTATCTTGGGAGAATCTTACTGTGTGCTTGATATCCTTTGACTCACTAACAGGTTTGAGATGAGGGCAGTCCAGGATAAGAGTTTGCTGACACTTCCTGATATTCCCTCCAAGGTCAATAATGCGCAGTGCTTTGTGCTCAAAAAGATAATTTCGGGGGATAGAGTCACTTGTGAGTAAAGAATGGTCCGATTTATGCAATAAATCCCAAAGGAATCCTGAGTCACTACCAACACTTTTTACCCAAGTTGGAAGTATGCTTTACCAGGAAATTAATAAAACTTTTATTTATGCCTTTGACTTATAGAAAAACTGTAAAAGCCATAGCCGATGACATTTATGATGTCATGAACCAATATATATGGTATGAAAGCAGTATGAACCTAGCTACTACAGAGGCTTATAAGTTCTAGTGTGATCATGTCACAACTCTATAGAAACAGAATTTGTATCCTTTTTCATTAATTTGTCTATATAATGATTTATTAAATTTATTTCCTTTGCACTAATTAGATATAAAGAAAAGTGCATTGGAGCTGGCCACTGATGAGTGGTCACACGTTATGGTGGACCCACGGAGTGGGTTAGAGAAAAGATAGTTCACACTTCCACCTATATGACCCGATTGGGCGCCTGTGACTAGAACTCACACATATCAGGGTTAGACTCGCACACAGAAAGGATTGATGCCTTGAAGTATGGGCTAGATCCACTAGAACAGACAGTTACAATCAACAAGATGGCATGATCATGAAATGCTTGTATAATGTGCATGTGTGGGTTGAAAGCTTGAAATGCACATTTCTTTGCATAGGAAAGTCACATGAAGATTCGGATACCATTTTTGCGATGTACACGGAAAAAGCTTTCATATGACACCCATATTGGGGAGGTCCCTAAATTTTAGGAGATCCCTAAATTTTAGGAGGTCCCTAAAATTTAGGAGCCTCGAATTAGCCTAAAAATGCTAGTCCTAAAAAATAGGGATGTCATTCTAAAAATAGTAAGTTCTGTACTCTGACTGTGCTTACTAAATTTGGTTGTTTCTATTCTTGACAGTATTCAACCCAAAAAGGAAGGCCATAGAGAAGAGACAAGTGTCAAGACACTTGTCACACAAGTTTCCAAGTGTCCCACCACTTGTCACATCTCATGACATGTGGCTGGACACTTGTCTTGTGCTACTCCACTTTCCCCTTTTGTACTAGCTCTCCCCTCTCCTATAAATAAGAGCTCGTTTTTTTTCATTGATCATCATTTTTCTTTGCTGTAAACTCATGTACAACACCCACAGATAGCCAGAAACTGGCCCCATCCATCCCCATCATCATCCCCCACTTCTTCATTATCAAATTCCTCCATATTCCCTCTTCTATCACTGCTGTTTACAGGACAGCAAGCCTGTAAATTCATCACAACACCTCCTTCTCGAGCTTTTTCTTCCATTTTAGCTACAAGAAGCAAGCCCTATCCATGTACTGTTGATCAACGATGGAGAAAGGCTGAATTTCCCTTTTTCTTCTCTCATACTATAAAGAAATCAGCTCTTATCATTGCATAATAGATAATGCATGTGTGTTTGTATATCTTTGCATGATCTTGTGAGAGTGAGAATTACTTCTTCTCACTCTCAGGTTGATTGTAACTGAGCTCTTCCCTAAGGGACTTGGGTTGAGCAGAAATGCATTCCTTCGGGGGGGGGGGGGTTGCCCTTCTTCAACCCTCAATATTGTCTCCATTACTTTTACATTTTCATGGCTGTAATTTTGTGAGTAATTTTCATTTTCAGCTTTAAGTATTCATTCTCTTTTATATTAAATCTCGAAAACAAGCGAATATCATAATTGTTAAGCATACTACGTTGTTCGGGGCGTTTACAGATCACTACTCCGGAGTGGACAACTTGTTGAAACTATTTGGATTGGTGGAACCGCCAGTTGGGCTGCTGTCTTTAACTTGTGACCTAGCTTACTGCCTACGTGCCTGTTATGCCCAGTCATTCTGAATAGCACTCTCTCTTCCCCCCTCAAACCCCCTGTCTTACCACAGCTGCTAACATAGAGTTAGCTGGGGCTGCTTCTTTAAGTTTTATCACCATTCTACACTTGACGAAAGGGTTTAACAAGCAATATTGCTATTCCTCACGTTTGCAATGTTCTTCACTCACCCATGTGTTATTGCTGGTTTAAGCTTTCGCCTATTGTCTAAGATTCCCCACTGCTGCCTCTCGACGGAGTTTGGGCCATATCTCAGTTCCAGTATGGCTGGTCGTCCGAAAAGATTAGCTAAGCATCATAATCTTGGTTGGCCTTTACCCAACCAACTACCTAATTCTATGTAGGCTCATCAAACAATGCTTCATTATCTTCTTGCATAGCTTTATTGCTTGCGTTGCTTTTGGATCTAGCTTGAATTGTTTGGCAAATTCGTGCATGTTACACACCCGTTTACTGCTTTTTTTTTCAATTATTACCTAAAATATCTATTCTTGCTAATATGCTACGTGTTTGTCTTCAAAGTTTTATGACCCAACATGTTAATAACTCTTTTTTTTTGCAGCATTGCTTTGTCTGCATTAAGTAAAATATACATAAACAAATCTAATGCTTTTTTTCCTTATCCCTTAGCATAGATGCTGGGCCATTCTAAACTTGAACCAAAAATCTTGCCCATAAAGCAAATCAGCAAATAAAAACAGGTATTATCAACACTATCAGTTGGTTACTTTGATGACGAGTATCGCTCAAAGGCCAAGGATAGTCCACCCAAAACTCATGTCTTGAGTACATCATGTGAGGGCCCTTCAACCCCATCTCCATAGTTGAGACAATAGGGTAGACCCGTTGCTTACATGGTAGTTGGACCTTCTACTTCCTCTTCACCCAAGTTGTCAAAAAAGTTTGCCCATTCTACTATTTGGAATTTAGTCCTTAGACTCTCCTTGTCTCCCTTTAGGATAGACTTGATGAGTCCCTTCTCTTTCTAAGTCACTCTATCCCCATCGATGTGCAACTAGAAGCACTTGAGCCTACTTTCTCTCGATATCCTTTGGCCAAGTAGATTGTGGAGCCTTCCTTTGGCTTAAATATTGGTGATATTGATTGATGCTCAGATATCCTATGGCCAATAGTTTGTGGAGCAGCGTAGATATCGATGATATTGAATGATGTCTTCTCTCTTTTGCTGCACATTCCCACTTACTTTTCTGCATCTTTAGTGTGCCTATCTTCTGAGATAATGGGAATCCCTTCCCATTTCACACACATCACCTACTTGCACTTTACATTGAAGTTGAGATATGCATGTTTTATGGTGTTATGTCGTTGTTTTTTCTTTTCTTTTGCAAGTTGCCATCACCTTCTATAAGACCTACCGCTTTGATTGGAGTGAGGACTTGGATCATTTGGCACTCCTTCCCTTGGTCACACTTCTTTGGTGGAGCTTTCCACTCTGTTCCAGGAAGGAGATTTCTTCTCCTGAGGACAAGTCATTGCCTTCCTTGAGGCCACCTTGGAGGCCATTCATTTCACAAGTTTTCAGCTCGACATACATCTCACTCTTCTTCTTTGGGTGCTTCTCCTTTCTCCCATCGACATCGACATCTTGGGAGGAGAGAGGGTGTTTACTTCTTCTTCCATTGTTCGAGATGACCATGATTGTAAAAAACAAACTACGTAGCATATTCCGAGCTAGAAAGTTGATAGGAGGCTCTTTAGTACCCCTAATGGCAAGAGGCCATGGAAAAGAAGCTAGAGAGTATTAACATAAATGAGACTTGGACCTTGATGGATCGTCCGCGTCACAAGAATGTCATTGGGACTAACTGGATTTTTAGAAAAAAGCTAAAAGCTGATGAAACTTTAGACAAGTACAAGGCTCGCCTTGTAGTACAAGGGTTTCGATAGGAGCAAGGTATTAAATATGAAGAGACCTTTCTTACTGGTGATCGCACTAGCTGCTCATCATAGTTGGCCAATCTACTAGATGGATATGAAAAGTGCATTTCTGAATGGTTATCTAGAGGAGAAAGTCTATGTGGACTAGCCAACTGGATTCTCTTTTGCTAATTGGAAAGATAAGTCTTTTATTTGTGGAAAGCTTTATGGACTGAAGCGAGCACTGTGGTCTTGGGTGTAGAGGACGGATGAGTTCTTTAGGACTCACAGATACCATTCTACTTCTTATGACCCAAACTTATATGTCAGTATCATTTCAAAGGGAAAAATACATCCTACTATACGTAGGCAATTTACTTCTTATTGGCTCAAATTCTGTTGCTATAATAGAAATTAAGGCCTAGCTTAGTTTTACATTTGAGTGATCTTGGTCAGTTGGTCTTATTTTTTGGGGACAGAGATAGTTCGTTCCGAGGGTAGTATTTTTATGTCACAGTAATAAAAGTATACTATTTTGTTGATGAAACAATATTGCATAGTTCAGACATGGCATGTGACCATGCCTCTTGATCCCACTGTCCACTTATCTAAGGATACTCTCAATTAGTTCTTCGTTTGAGGATAGCTATAGCTCTGTTGTAGGGAAGCTCTTTAGTTGATTCACCCTAGGCTAGATTTAGCATACTCAGTTAGTTTGCTTAGTCAATATTTCATTGCACCTAGGATGTCACATTGGATTGCTTATTTACGTGTTTTGAGATATCTTCAATGTACCTACTCTTATGGATTAACTTTTGGTCCTGGTTTGTGCTTGTAGGGTTACACTAATTTTGATTGGGCATGAGATCTTAACACCCGGTGTTCCCACGGTGGCTACCTCTTTTCCTTGGACATGAATCCCATCTCTTGGTCAAGTTGTAAGCAGGAGACAAAGATGGCTTCCATGGCTGAGGCTAAGTATAGGGCTCTTTATGATGGCACCACTAAGCCATCTATCTTAGTAGCTTGCTGACGCTGCATCAATTCCCTTGTGCTGCTCTGAACGAGAGTGTGATTGCACTGGTTGGTAACCCCATTGTCACCTCATGGACGAGGCATGTTGAACTACACTTCCACTTCACCAGAGAGTAGGTTAAGTGTCACGAGGATATGAAATTTTTGAGATGCTCGAATCTTGCTAGTAACATTGATTAATTTAAATTACTCAAATGAGCAAGGTTGTAAGGTACGTGTGATGCACATGGCAATTATTTCATGGTAATAGCCTAGGGTCCTTGAGGTAGTAGTGGATATCAAAGGAAAAAGTTATGATATGTCATGTTAGTTAGGTTTTGGTAGTCAGTTGTTGTCAGTTTTGACCTTGGGATGGTTAATTGTCCATTAAGTGTCAATGGTGACACTAGGGACTAGTATTAATTAATTAATTAATACCAGTCTAAGGGTCAATTGAGGTTGGGGACCACTCAAGGTTGCAATCAAGGTTGCAAATGGCCTAGCCAATTTAATTGTGGATGAGTACATTTAAATGTGGGCTGGATCAAAAGGGCTGAAATTAATTTTCAGAATTAATTAATTGGCTGAAAATTGCTGAAAAATCGGATTAGAAGGCAGCCACTTAGCAAGAATGCCCACGCAGTGGGAGAGAAGGCTGATTGGGGTTGGTGGAGAGCGATTTAGGGCATTTAGCCTATGGAAGAGAGGAAGAAGTATTAAGAGATAGGTATGTGAATCCATTGTATCCACCCTAGTAAGTGTGAATGGATTGGAGGGTAGGGGAAACCCTAACCCTAGCCATCCAAAGGCTATATAAACAACCCTAAGGGTCACTCTCAGTAGATGAGAGAGTACCCTAGTTTTACTTTGAGCAACTTAATAAGCAAGATCTTGTTCTTGTACTTTGAGCTCTCTTCTCCTTCTTGTGCACATCTTTTGATGCTACAACTCTGATATTCCAACATGGTATCAGAGCCATCTCTGATTCATTGAGCTTTCCCTAACTTCATCTTAGCCTAAGTGCACAAGAAAAATTTCATTTTTCATCTTATTCTCTCAACCTCCATTGTTAGTTCTGGACTTGCAGACCTTGGAGGAGTTGGTGTGGCCAAGGGAGGTTATATTAGCTCATGATTTATTCTATGGACCTCTTTTCCACCTTAGGGCGTAGTTTCTTGTCATCTAATTTGCCAACATTGTCCACCCTAGGAACCGGCATTGCTAAAATATGCAGAAAAAGGTGCAGACTTTGTCTGAGCAGATTCGACCTGATCATGCTCATCACAAAGGGTGCAATGGTAGTGGCTACCATGGGGCTTAGATAGTGCCCCCCCCATTACGGACCTTCACGAGACTTAAAGTCATAACCTGTCATGAGGTACAAAAAGGCATAGTGGAATGGCACACAAGATATATCAATCAGGAATCTTTGTATTCATGATATCGAAAGATACAACATTGAGGCACATCTCAGGACTACACCCTTGTGACGCCGCATATGTGAGGGTTCACCATTGAGTATAGGGAATCACACGTAGAGTGTAAACCAAGCTGAGTTGAGAGTTACTACTACTCCCTATATAGGTGTTTTTGGCTCCAATGCCATGGTATAGCTACAAAGCCCATATCCTTACACTCACCCCTGCTTAATGAATTGTTGTCCTCAGTAATCTAAGGGTGGTTTCTTGACTCAT
Source organism: Lygodium microphyllum (assembly GCF_053477565.2). Taxonomy (NCBI): domain Eukaryota; kingdom Viridiplantae; phylum Streptophyta; class Polypodiopsida; order Schizaeales; family Lygodiaceae; genus Lygodium; species Lygodium microphyllum. The sequence continues at coordinate 12,696,680 of NC_141148.1, read as the reverse complement.
TCTGGGGTCTTAACACAGCTTATGCTATCAAGTTGGTCAGTGTTTGCCGGTCTAGAACTTGAGTCATTAGCGGGGTCTTAACGCAGCCTTTTCTATCAAGTTGGTCAGTGTCTGCCGCACTACAACTTGGGGGTCTTAACACAGCTTATTCTATCAAGCTGGCCAAGTTCTACCCATCTAGACTTAGTTCTTTTATTGTTTTTGCATTCCAGTCAACCCTCGACTCAATTACATTTGAGGAGTGGAGGCTTCATAGTCCAAACTTGAGGTCGGCTTGGCTTTTATGGCTTTGCATGCCAAGCTTTGTAGGCGTGATCCCAAGTTGTCGCGCTGTTAGGGTCAAGGCGTGGTGGCGCGGTTGTCGCCATGTTGTGCCATGCCTTAAGGGAGACAGTCCATTAAGTTGCTCCTTGCACTGGTGCTCTCTTTCTTCGTGCCATTGCCTTGGGCCTTGGGAACTTGGGTCTCTTGGTTCGCTTACCAAGACACTTTGCCCTCATTGCCAAGTCAAGAACTTGGGCGGTTTTTCTTGGTCTCCTTATCAGATCTTTCTCGTTTGCTTTATACTTAGACAAACCGGTTGGTTTATACTTAGACAAACCGGTTGGTTCGGCTTGTCTTTTCGCATGGAAAGTGCGGTCTTGGTGCATTGCACCTCTTTGGCTCTTCTTAGCCTCATTTGGAGTTGAGGCTCTTGGGGTGAATGGACTAAGTCGTCACACTTAGACTAGATTTTGGTTTGCGGAAGTAGAGGTATCCTTGAAGTTCTTGGGGTGACGCCCATATGTGTGGTGCTTGGTGTGTCACAGATCCATAGGATCAGGGGATGACAACTCCTTGCACTGCTTGGGACGTGAATACCAAGATTTCAATCTTTGCCAGCATTGAGTATGGTCCCAAGGGGTTCCATAGTCGAAAGACATTCACCTTAAGAGTGAGTTGCCAAGGCTCAACTAGCAAGGTTCGCTTCCATGGCCTTGAGTTACCTTGATTGGACCATATTGCGAGCACTCCCTCATACTCTCCCTTCTTTGAGGCATTGTCCTCGGACTCCTGTCCAAGCTCATAAGGGTTTGCCTCTTCGGGTTCAAAGGCGTAGCCAATGACTCCATTGTTGAAGTGCACTTGGTTTCTACTTTGATCTGAGTTGGTTGGGATGGGATGTGGCCTTGATTCAAAAGCTTGGCTTGCTTCGTCCTTAGCCACGAATTGAGTTGGGGGGTTTTGGAGGCATCTTCATTCTTATCTCTCATCTTGGCTCTAGCGGCTTGCCTCCGTTTCTTGGCGTTTGGTTTCGCCTTCTTCTTCGTCTCATTCTCATTCTCATTCTCTTCCTTCTCTATCTTTTGCTCTTCTTTTTCCTTCTTGTTTTTTGTCTTTTCTTCTTTGGCCTTCTTGCCTTGATCTATCTTCTCTTGCTCTCCTTGTTCTAGCCCATCTTCTTCATTTGGCTTCCTAGCTCTCCATACTTGTTCTTTCACTTTGCTTTCTTTGTTCCATCTTCTTCATTTGGCTTCCTAGCTCTCCATACTCGTTCTTTCACTTTGCTTTCTTTGTCTTTTTCTATTTGCTCAATCTTTTTTCTAGCTTTCTTCTTCTTGTTTTTTTCTACTTGTTCCTCATATCTTGCTCTAGGAGGACATTGCTATGCCATGTAATCTAATGCCACTCTGACATTGAGGGGGGGTGTTGAGAGATAGGCATGTAAACCCATTGTATCCAAGGGTGGATAAGGTCAGATGAGTGTGAATGGATTGGAGGGCAGGGAAAACCCTAACCTTAGCCATTTAGAGGCTATATAAATAGCCCTAAGGGTCACTCTCTGATAAGAGAGTATCGAGTTGTACTTTGAGCAACTTAATAAGCAAGATCTTGTTCTTGTACTTTGAGCTTTCTCCCCCTCTTATTCACATCTCTGATATTGCAACAAGGAGCAGTTTCTGGTCTGATTTTCAGCCATTGGAGGATCTTCTAGGGCAGTCAAGAGCTGGATGAGACCAATCCAGGGCAGGCAACAATAGTTTTAGTTCTCCCAGGTGCAAGCGACACTAGTCAGGGACTGGAGACAACATTTCATGCTCTCCTTGGCAGTAGGCGATAGCATGTGAGGTTGATTTAGGTAGATAGCAACCAATTTTAGGGTTCTTCCACATGGAAAATCAGGGAATTCTCTCTCTCTAGCATTCTCTCATCTTCTCCAAATTATTCTCTGAAGATCTTAGCATTCCTTAGCCATTTGAAGGTATTCTTAGTTACATTTGGTGGACAGTAGGGAGAAATCTACTGTAAATCCTAAATTTTTGTAGAAATTAGGATTTAGTAGGCCACCTTGGGACTTGTGCCATCAGTCAAAGGCATTGTACACTGAAATTAGTACCTAAAATTCAAGGAATTGTCAGGTATTTCATATGCTAGCTTATCCCATGTGATTTGGGTCTTCATTTGGACAGTGGTGGTTCCATTTGAACAAGTCTTGGCTGAAAATCAAGGGATGATTGTTCCAAATTGCTTGTTGATCAGTTGTACAGCAAGGAGCTATTGGATGAGCAAAGGAGATTGTGAAATCTCAGTTTGTACTCAATCCATTAGCAATTCAAGTTAAAGAAATACCGTAAGGGGCACTAGTTTTGGTGCCAATAGAGTGTCCAATGTCCAAGATTATGATGGTAATGTGTACATTTCAGTTTATGTTCATTTGTTAATTATTGTAATTAAGTGCATGATCAGGCTTTACTACCATCTACGAGAAGGAAGGGGTTTCATTGAGCTAGACACTATTCACCTTGAGTTTGTGCCATCATGCCAAAATCCACCAAAGGCATCTTCATGGGCTATGGTGACGAGGGTGAATTTGGCTACAGAGTGTGGTTACCTCAGTCCAAGAAAATTATTCGCAGCCGTAATGTTGTGTTTAATGAGGCAAAATTGCTGCAAGGTACTTTAGCCTCTAATGAAGATATGAAAAAGGTCAAATTTCAGAGTTTGCAGCCACCTATTATTTCAGAAAATGAGCCTCATGGTGCTGTACCATAGGCTGAAAATGATGATCAATCGGTTATTTTTGAGCCAAATGATGATGGACAGCAAATAGGAGCACAAGGAGGTCATGGACAGCAAGATAGACTTGCTGATTATGAAAATGCAGGTGCTGGTAATGAAAATGAAGGTGATGTATAGCATGAACAGCATGTTGAAAATGGCTTATAGTAGCCAATAAATGCTGAAAATAATATACCTCTAGATGTAGACCCAATTCCTGAAAATGTTGATCATTGGGTATGCAGGTCTACACGCGTAAGAAGGCAACCACATAGGTTTGACCCCTCCTTGCATTATGTGATACTTATAGATGAGGGTGAGCCTCTTACATACGAAGAGGCCAAGTCATATGAGTTCAGCAGTAAGTGGGAGCTAGCTATGAAGGAAGAGATTAAATCTCTATATGCAAATGATACTTGGGATCTTGTGTCATTGCCCAAGGGAAGGAAGCCATTTTCAAACAAATGGGTGTACAAAGTAAAGACAGTTGATGGGAAACCCAAGTACAAGGCAAGGCTAGTTGCCAAAGGGTAAAGGAAGGAATTGACTTCCAAGAGGTCTTCTTACCTGTTGTGAAGATGACTACTCTACATGTGCTTTTTGCTCTCACTGCTCTATTGGACTTAGAGTTGTATCAAATGGATGTATAAACAACTTTCTTGCATGGTGACATTGATGAGGAAATCTACATGAAATAGCCCGAGGGCTTTGTAGTTCCTGGAAAAGAGCAGAGGGTGTGTAAACTAAAACACAGCCTGTATGGGCTGAAGCAAGCACCACAGCAGTGATACAAAAAGTTTGACACTTTTATGCTATCTCATGAGTTTACACGCAACCATGCAGATCATTGCTTGTACATAAAAAATGATATAGATGGCAGCCCCATCATACTTGTTTTGTATGTGGATGATATGTTGCTAGCTGGGAAAATAAAGACTAGCTTGGATGCTCTAAAAAATGAGCTGAAATCAACCTTCTCCATGAAAGATTTAGGGAACGTAGAGCATATTTTGGGCATGAGGATTCGTAGAGATAGAATGTAAAAATTGCTATTTTTATCTCAAGAAAAGTACATTGAAAAAGTACTGGACAGATTTAAAGCCTTTTGGGGTACCCTTACCACCTTATCTTAAGCTTAGCAAAGTTAATAGCCCAAAAGATGACGAGGAAGCAAATGCTATGAAGGGAGTCTCTTATGCATTAGCTTGTGGCTCTCTTATGTATGCTATGGTTGCTACTTGTCCAGACATTGCTCATACAGTGGGAGTTGTTAGCAGGTTTATGCCAAATCCTGGCAAAACACATTGAGAGGTTGTCAAGTGTATTCTTTGATACCTCAAGGGTACACAAAGAAAGTGTATTTGATATGGGCAAGGTGCACTTAGTTTGCAGGGTTATTGTGATGCAGCCATGGCAGGTGACTTGGACACTCGTAGGTCCACCAGTGGGTATATCTTTACAGTTGCTGGTGGGGCTGTTTCTTGGTGTTGGAGGTTGCAAGACATTGTTGTGTAGAGTACCACTAAAGCTGAATACATACCAGCTATTGAAGCTTCTAAGGAAGCTATATGGTTGAGCAGACTTGCAGAGGATCTCGGCATGTCTATAGGTACTGTAGTTTTGGGATGTGATAGCCAGAGTGCTGCATATCTAGCTAAGAATGCCATATTTCATTCACGCACAAAGCATATAGATGTGCGATATCAATTCATCAGACAGATTCTGGAAGATGGTCAAATCACATTGACCAAGATCAAAGCACAAGACAACCCTGTAGATGTTCTAGGTTGACATGATAGACCTTCGGATCCTTCACTTCTTCCTTGGTTGGGAGATGTATCAAATGGCACAAGGCATCTTCATCTCCTAGCACAAGTACATCTCCGAGCTGCTTTCGGATTTTGGTATGGCCGAATGTTGGCCTATTTCTTGCCCCATTCTTGAGAGAGAGAGAGAGAGAGAGAGAGAGAGAGAGAGAGAGAGGACAAAGGAAGAGCGACTCAATATATTAAGTATAGCATACAACCTACAAGAGCTATTCAAGTAACCTACCAAGAGCTTATTGTAGGAAGGCACCAAGAGAGCACGCACAACCAAGGGTGAGATTAGAGTGATGGAGTGTAACTATATGTGGCCTTTAAATAGGCAACTGATGGAGAAAATGAGAGGCTATATGCCAAATGAAGGAATATTTAAAGAAGTCTCAATCTAGAATAGTGTTGGGGCTGTTTAGTAGTATTTAAACTAGCCACTGCTCCAAGTATCCAATCTAGTAAAGCCTCAATCAAGAAAAGCGCTAGGGTCTGGTTAGCAAGATTTACACTAGCCATTCTTCCAAGAGTTCAATCTAAGGTTGTTTACAAGCACCACTGTGTATCATTCTAATTTCTGACAGAGGCAGCAACAAGCTTTCTAATGTGAGGCTTATCCAATCTCTCATGTTAGTTGACAGAAGGAGATGTGGGAGTGGCACTCCCTAGGCACTTGTGCAAGGTATGGACGTAACCTAATGATCAACATGAATCAAGGGTCTGATTATTATTGCACTTAAGGAGAGAACCCTTACAAATGTCCAATGTTGTGATGTCTACACACATTAATTGGGGAGTTTCTACATGACACTAGAGTTGCTAGTCTTTAGGAAAACTTCTAGGTGGGTACAAGGCTTGGTGCTTGAGCATTTTGGCAGCAGTGGAATGTGAGAGGATCATCTTAAGGACTAGTTTGCTGCTATATTGACTTGAGTTTGTGCTTGTTGGGACGATGAGATTCTATTTCTAGAGAAAAGTGACATGGCTGGGTGGGTGGCAAGTCATTGTGGTCAATGTTTTCTAAATTTGCATGCTATTGTTGTTTTGAGCATTGTGGGTGGTTTATTTTTACTTGCCTCTAGTTAGCTGTGGGATGCTGCACCCAATTTTGAGAAGTTTTAATCGATGTGGTTTTATGGTTGCTTTGGCTTGGTATCAAGTTACGTTATGTAGCAATCAGTTGTCTTGCTTGTTACAGGGTGCCTTGGTGAAGATAGTGCATTTTTTCACAAAATTCAGCTGTTGATGCTTTAAAGATAGATGATAACAGTGGAGGTGAAGAGAGTGCACTTATCATCTGTTTCCATGCAATTGAATTGTTGATGCTTAAAGACTTGACAGTGACTGTCAAACCGACGGACCATGTTTTCCCCCCCAAAGAAAGGAAATCTCCATTAAGAAAGACCTCAGGAAAACATGAAGGTAAAATAGAAAGCATAAAATAAGCCTTGTATAGGACTATAAGTTACATCAGAGACATCTTGCCCAAATCTTGAAGAGATTATCGGCAATAGAAATGTCCTGCAAATCAAAGGCGTGATTGCATCTCGCACTCTGAATGAATGAAGCAATAATGCAAGCAAATCGCCACCTACTTGTCAAAATGGGTTTTGTTTAGGTGTTTCCTAACACTGGAGTGAGCAAAGGGGGATTTTGTTCCTCCTGCTCAAACTGCCAAGTTGGGGAAAGACTCATGTTGAATCTTCCATAAGTCCTGCATTTGGTTGGACAGGAAAGTGTTCTTCTTGTTTGGAATTTGGGAGGGTGTTGCCACTCTTGTGATCGGACTGGCCTTCTGGTGCTGGTACTAGCTCTGTTGTTTCTATGATTCCTGTCCGATTTTTCATTGAGTCTTCTTTGGTCATGGGTATTGTGGTATTGCAGCCATAGGTTGGTGTTAGAGTACTTGTTGTTGCACTAGTGAAGTAGCTAATCAATCTGGCCCTGTGCTTGAACAACACCCTGTTGTCAATGTCTTGTCTGTCCTTGAGCATATTGCATGTGATGATGAGACAACTCCCTTTTATTGATCTGTTATGCATGGTTTGTTAACACAACCTTTAAGCACATGAACAAATACTTTGGAAACAATAATGTATTAATCAAAGTTTGTTACAAATCCATCATTTGAGAAAGAATGGTAAAAACTGTCCTGTCTAGGGTGGGGCCTTCCAACCCCGCAAGGTCAGGTCCTATGTGACTGCACTCCTTGCACGATCTCAGGGGATTTATGAGCTCAGAGCTCCACTAAGCTCCCTTGAGCTTTCAGAGCCGTCCTACATTACGGGGGCACTTACCACTCGATTGTTTGCCCTACCAGCTAATCAATTTGGCCTTTTGTTTGAATTACACCTTGTTGTCAATGTGCTGTCTACTCATGAGCATACTGCAGGTAATGATAGCGGCAGTCTTAGTGGAAGAGAGTGACAATTACCTGGGTTGTTGAAGACATCTCAATCAGCAGCTGTCTGTGAAACATTTCCACTATATCTTCTTCTACTAGATTGATGATTAACTTTTGAAAGGACCATATTCAATCCAGAATCTCATGTGTCCCCCTTGTCTAGGTCCTTTCTTGTCTTATGCACATGCATGTTGCAATTTTTGTTTGCTAATTTTCAACTTGGGATGTAGCCTTCACCTGACTTGTCAATTTGTTCTCTTATGGTTCAGGGCAGCTTGTAGTAGCGGCACTGATGGGTAGAGGTGTTCGGACTCGTGTCCTGCTACGGGATGCAAAGAAAGCTGTCAGCTTATTTGGCAAAGAAAACTTTGACAAAATGCAGGTATATAAAAGCTTAAGGTTTTCAAGAGTGGGACTTGTTTCTGCTGCCTGACTACAATTATGCCTTTTTTCCCTGCAGGTTTTCATTGGAGATACAAGGAATATAGAGAAAGTGGACCCTTCTGTTTTTGAAGTATGTAATTTCAGGAGAGTTAAGATTTTCACATTGACAATTAATATGCTAAGGATATCTGTGTATAGTGTGCACTTTTTCACCTACAAGATGCTGTTTGTTGTTACAGGGCATCACTCATGTCATTTGTTGCACAGGAACCACTGCTTTCCCATCAAAACGTTGGGATGGTGATAACACCCCAGAAAACACTGGTACAAATTTAGACCAATAGTCTTCAGTGTGTTTATGCCATGACAGGCTGAAGCCGAAGTGGTATAGTAGTATTTTCTCAACTTATTATGTTTATTTCTGCTCCCCCTTTTATGCTGAAAGTTGACTGAAACATATCTCAGCTTGTACGGATGTGGCCAAGAGGGGTAAAATTGTTTTCTTTTAGCCATTTTTGATGAAAATTAGTAGCCTGTACTTGGCCCTACTGGTCTAATGTACACCTCTAAATATCATTTCAATCTTGAGTGTAAAACAATCTATGGAGACACTCTAGTGGCAGGTCACTCCTGCAGATTCATAGAAGTTTAATGGACGATCTACAAGATGAACAAAAATAGCATTAGACAGAATGTGAGGAGGTCTAGCTTACAGCAAAAAACATATGGATGTGGTTAAGCCTCCACAATAAAATAGCAGCTATCTCTTTTGGAACCCAAACTTCAAATGCCTTTATGCCAATGTCCTTTGAGCCTCCACAATAAAATAGCAGCTATCTCTTTTGGAACCCAAACTTCAAATACCTTTATGCCAATGTCCTTTGAGGTCAATTTATGAAGGAGATAATGTACATGACTGAGGTTGTTGCGAACATGCAAGGGTAGATTAGGGTTTGTTTCAAATAATGGTTCCAAAGGAACCTTAGAAACAGAGCATGGGTGAGTGACAAATCTAAGTTACAAGCGCTGATGTAAACCTGAAGAGTTTCAGTATCAACAGGATTCTATGTAGCCACCAAGAGATGGAGAGAATCAAGGGGTGCATCCACTCATTAGGGGAGAACATGTGATTGTGGGCTGACCTTGGGAAGTCTCTATGTATATCCTAAGTCATGTATCAAAAGGCTATTTAAAGGCAGCCATTTCAATGAATAGCAATACATTGTGGGTACAGAGATAGGAAAAGTAGGAGAAATTCATGAAAGGCAAAAGAACACAGCTTTTCAATCATAGGAAGGGTTTTACAATTAGGCAGATCATGGCTGTCACCAGCTAATTGGTTGCATTGCACTGCTGAAATGCAGTCTGTAATGCAGGTGATGGTGTTTTACTGCTGTTGGCTGCTTTTCTCGTGCAGGTGATGGCTGTACTGAGCAGGGTGAATGCTGATCTGGTGCAAGTGATGCTGTCCTTGGCTCGCTGATACAGTTTTAAGCCCATTTCTGTGGTTCTGGGGCTATTATGAGTACTTTTGTTGGCCCCTATGTTCTTCTTGCTGTCTGTGTGGCTCATGGGAGAGAGGTGTCATGAAAAATCTTGTTGGAGGGGCTCTTTTACATTGATCGTGAATGATCTAGTCATGATTGGGATCTCCTACATGAAGGCCTCGAGTGCTGGGTGCATTATGACACTGAAGGTCTTGTCTAGCTTGGGCTTTCATAGCAATGGAGGAGAGTAGTCTAGCAAGATCTTGGGGTTGGGCAGATTGGTCTTCTTGTGCTTTTGTGGATTCATTAGTGGATATGTTTAGATCTAGAGTTGTATGCCTTGGTTGGTGAGAGCAGCTTGAGATGGGTTTTAGAGCATGGATGATTTGTTGAGTAGAAGTAACGAAGTGGCATGTTGAAGGTTGAGATTGGAGATTCTGAGTAGGACTTTTCAAGTGGTCATGTTGGCAATTTGATAACGGCCAAGAAATACTATAAAGGGTGCCAACTATGGGGCCAATCTCTCTTTGTGTGCTGGTGTAGGAGCATTATAGACCCGTTGTTTTATTTTCTTTTCTATTGCTGAATTTCAGTTTTTAAGTTGTAAGTGCTTGCAATTTAAAGTCTACTGCCTTTTTGTTTATGGAAGGCCAATTTCATGGTTCTGTTCGTGGGACATCACCATCTTCCTTCAGGGAGTGAGTCTGCGGTTTGCTTTTGTGCAAGCACTTGAGCCTTAAATCCATGTAAACATAGAAACCATTCAGCAGGGATGTCTCACAAAGAATAGGGCAGTGATTTTTCTGAAGGATTGAGATCTTTTGATTGGTATCTCAACATGCAGATGATGTGCACGAGGTATTGGAGCATGGTCCTCTGGTGCATGAAGATCTGATGGACGATGTTGCTTCAGAGTGTAGGGAGCCTGGAGAGAATAAAGCAGATGATGATGCTTTATGTAAAGCACAACTGCTTAGTCCATTTGACAAGTTTTACTTAGCTAGCTAGTGCAGTGGAGACTTTTGCCCAGCTCATGTAGTGTGATCACTAATCTTGGACTGCAGGCCTGTGGCCCTTGCGTCTGTTCTAGCATCTGATGACTCTTAGTTAATGCAAGAATGTGATAGGACAGCTGACGATATAACCACTCATCTTGTAGAGGTCATGTACTGACCAACACAGCCCCCTTAGATGCATTGCTGGTTGGGATTAGGAGCCAACTTGCTAAATTGAGACCTTTTTCTCCAAATTCCCAGATATGAGTAGAGATGATCCTTACAGCTTTGCATAGTAGTTTGAACAGGTTTGTGTCACCAATGGGCTAGTGGTGAATGATATAAGAGTGCAAGCCTTTAGTCTATGCTTAGGTGACAAAGGTAGAACTTGGTTCACAAGCTTGGACGATTATGAGAAGGCTCATGCCTTCATCTTGAAGGATTTGTTCATTAAGAGGTTTGTAGAGGGCAGTTATGCATAGAATTTCCTCATTAGCCTAACGAATGTGACCCAGTTGGAGAATCAGGCAATGAGAGATTATGTCTCTAAAGTTTAAATCCAAATTATGTGATCCAAGAAAATACAAAGAGTATCTTATTTACATGCATGACCTTCTGTATGAAGGCCTTCGAGCATATGATAACAGTATGAAGAAACACTTGGTATGTTATTTCTCGGAGCCCATTCCATTTTATTGTAAGCGAAAAATGAAATAGGAAAAAAGAGATTTTATTGACAGTGTTGGACAAATCATCCAAACTATAGAACAAACTATCAAGGAAGTTTGCCATAGTAAACGTTGACAGTATTACAACAAAAGTTTCCTATAGTTGTGTGTAAGACTGCAATCAAGTATGAAGAGGGTTTTGGATGTGACAAATGTTCATGCCATCTGGCTGGTTGGTCTAAATGGAGATCTTATAACAACAACAAATCTTCTTATAAATCTCACAAGAGAGATTCTCAGCATAATCATAGAAGACATTATTGTTACTCTTACAACAAATAAGAAGCATCAAAGATTAGTCATTCTAATTGCAAAGGATTAAAATGCTATATATGTGGTAGTTCTAGTCATCTTGCCAACAACTATCCTTCTAAAGGTAAGGAACACTCTGGGAAGACAGGTAAGGAGCAAGCCAAAACCAATGCTCATTATTTACTGTCTGAAGACTCTTTCTTTGCTTCAGAGTCTAGTGCTAATTCAACAGACTCTAACACAAAAGATAATGTTTCTAAGACTTCTTACGATTCTGATACAGTGCTACAGATTACACTAGTGATACAAAAAGTTCCTTTTCTAATCGGAATGAATCATGCTATTCTAATGTTGAAATTCTCCAAACTTAGAGTAGTATTTCGGAAGTGTTTGAGTCCAACCAAGAAGATACTGCTTCTCCAGATACTTCTCCACCCATCTTTACTCCAATTAATGCTCACTCATTCCCTCACTATTTTTTCCAGAAAGGAAAAGAAAAATATATGCCATCCACTTCAGGTTTGAAGCATAGGCACAAGGGGACTATTGAGTGCATTTCCTTTTTCTTTTTGTAAGATTTGCACGCGGCTGACACAGCCTTCCACTAACAGATATCCACTATGTAAAATGATTTGACCCCCCTCACTTGTATGATTATATTCCCTTTGGCTCCTATAAATCGAGAGCTCCTTCACTCATTGGAGCAACCAAAATCACTTGCACTTTCTCTCAACAAGCACTCTCATCCATAGCCTTGTATCTCAAGTTCAGCACTTCTAATATACTCAAGCTTTGAACCTAAAGTGGATGGCATATATTTTTCTTTTCCTTTCTGGAAAAAATAGTGAGGGAATGAGTGAGCATTAATTGGAGTAAAGATGGGTGGAGAAGTATCTGGAGAAGTAGTATCTTCTTGGTTGGACTCAAACACCTCGGAAATACTACTCTAAGTTTGGAGAATTTCAACATCAGAATAGCATGATTCATTCCGATCAGAAAAGGAACTTTTTGTATCACTAGTGTTATCTGTAGCACTAGTATCAGAATCGTAAGAAGTCTTAGAAACATTATCTTGTGTCAGAGTTAGTTGAATAAGCAGTAGACTCTAAAGTAGAGGAAGAGTCTTTAAACAGTAAATAATGAGCATTGGTTTTGACTTGCTCCTTACCTATCTTCCCAGAGTGTTCCTTGCCTTTAGAAGGACAATTGTTGCGGCAAGATGACTAGAACTGTTACATATATAGCGTTTTAATCCTTTGCGATTAGAATGACTAACCTTTGATGTTTCTTGTTTTTGTAAGAATGACAATGATGTCTTCTATGATGCCTCCTTGATCTTCTATGATTATGCCAAGAATCTCTCCTATGAGATTTATAAGAAGATTTATTGTTGCTATAAGATCTCCATTTAGACCAACAAGTGGAATTGCATGAACATTTGTCACATCCAAAATCCTCTTCATACTCGGTTGTGGTCTTACACATAGTTGGAGGAAACTTTTGCTGTAATACTGTCACCTCCTCCATTGTTACTCCTATTTTCTCGCACTTCCAAAGAACGGAAACAAGGGGAAGCCCACCAATGATCACTCTCCAAAGAAAGACCTTGCATTTGAACAAGGTCTTGTTCAACCATCCTTCCATCACTATCATTTTCCACCAAGCCTTGGATTTATGTATGCCCCAAATCGCATTGGCTTTAGGAACTAGCCAATGCTTATCCTTGATCAAAAGATGATACACTTGGTTGGTTGAAGCCTTTTGAAGACAAACATGGCTAGCAAGATCCCAAACTTGTTCCCCTTCCCCCCCCTCTTTGCGTGTGTGTTGCAAGAGTTGAAAAAAGTTCAAGAAGGCCTAGCAATAATGAAGCAACAAATAATCAAGAAAGAATAACAAATTAAAAAATTACAAGAACAACTGCAAAGCATGAAGAAGGAACAATAGAAAGCAAAAGAGGAGCCCATAACAGAGTCATTACAAGCAAAATTAACTAGCTAGATACAAAATGTAAACTTATATGCTTCAACACATTTTTGTACAGAGGTTATGTCAATAATTAAGAAGAATGAGAGGATTGAAAGTAATGAGAGAGAGATGAGGATTGGAGGTCTCCCCCTAGGATGGGATAGGGAGAAACTTGCTTGAGAGTTGAAAGATGATTTCCTTATAGAAATGAATGTTCTACGAGCATAGCTAAGCAAGGTTGTTCCTTCATATATTTGGGAGAGCCCATTAGCATTATCCCAAAAGGCACACAAGCTAAGATCAGCTACATGAATATAATAGAGAAGGTAGTGGTGATGAAGCAAAGTAAGTTCCCACAAGGGACAAAATTGTTGATAGCAGACGAATTGACCCCACTTGAGCTCAAAAATCGACCAATGGAATTAGCCAAAGTCAAAGAAGCATGAAGAAATAGTAAGTGGAAGTGTATCGAGGAGGAAAAGCAATCATCGAGGAGTTTCTCACCCCACTTCCCTTGAAGTAAATATATCTTCTAGTGGAATTTAGCTACCCTCTATATCTATAAGGGAACTTGATGTTGTAATTAAAGCTCTTATGAGTCGCAAGAGCTCTAACCATGAAAACTAGACCATATCCAAAACTATCATTATCCACAAAACTTACGAAAATAGAAACTATGGCTTATAAGCTCCAAGTTCGTGCCACAAGAACGTGAAATTTTAACTTAAAGCTATTTGGATACTTAAATTGTGACACTTGAGTTGCTGTGCACATGCCTGATTTAATGTGTCACAGTGGTAAGACAATCCTAGCTTGGGTAGTGGGCACATTGGTAAAGGTTGTTGTGGTGGATATGTGCCATTGGGTGCCTAATGTCAAATCTTGGTTAGGAACATTGAAATTTCCCTTGGAAATGAATGATGGTGTCACGCGGATAGTTTTAACACTTTCAAGTTCAAAGAGTTTAGGATTTAAAATTGAGTTTGGGCGGCATTGAATGTTATTTTAATGAGGGCAAGACCAAAGGGCTATACAACTCGGATTTGTATGTGGATGCCCTAGTGAAATAGAAGTTTGCCAAATGTCAAGTTTGGGTCAGTTTTGCGCTGCGTGCAAGTGTATCTTTCATGTTGGACTCTCTCTCCCCCATTTTGGTGTGGTTCTAGGCTATGCAAGGTTGGAGAAGAATGTGGAGATTAGTTTTGGGAGATTACATAGCACTAGATGCACATTCTAGAACAACTGTTGAACCCGATTTTGAAGGATTAGACATCCTCAAAGCCCTATTTCACATAAGATGACAGCATTGAATGCATAGTTTGATGCATGCAACCACTATTTGGGCATTTTTTGTGAAGAAAAGTAAAATTCTCTCTCATTTGCAACTTCTCTATCTCCCCTCTGTGCGAATTGAAGCCTTGTCAATGAATTTAAAGCATTTCAGTACTGAATTTGCTGGTACAACTCCAAATTTTTGCAGAAATTAGGGTTTCTTACCTGTCTCAAGAAGCATGCCTTCAAATCTTTGCCATGCAATATAGGGATTTGCTGGAAATCTAAGAGATAATAGCACATCTAAAGAAGATTGCTCATCTACAATCAAAGTGAGTAGCACACAAGGGGAGAAGACCTAGTTTTCACCAGAATATGCCGGTAATCACAGGGCAATTTGGGGATAATTGCTGTTAGTCATTATTCGAGGGGCCGATAATCATAATTTTCTCTCTTTTTCTTCATCTCTCTCATCTTGGTCAAGATTGGAAACTTGAGCCTCATGTGTTGAGGATTGTTGATTTGCTATTCTCATTGTGTTTCCAGCAAGGATTAGAGTTTTTCATGGCAGCATTCAAATGCCTCTTGGATAGAGAAAGGTTGTTATGCAAATTTGGTCAATGGACAATAGAATAGGTAGGATTTTGGGTCTACAAGTGGGCTGATTTAAATATAATAGCAAGGGGAAATTTGGGGCTTTATGCTCCTAGTCATTTGTCACATGCATGCAAGTCTCTTAAGGCCAAATTTGTGCCCAGATGTGCGTTGCATCAAGGGAAAATTGAATTTTTTGATTGCTAGTTACAAAGGATAGCTTGCTATTCTAAATGTTGTTGGGGAATTGGCTCTATCTATAGCGGAAGTGTGAATCGCGATCCCTCTCGTATCTAGGCCTTTGGAGAGCAATCCCTCTCAGGTTCCATGCAAGGCCTAGCTCCTGTTGGGGTTTTGAGTCAAATCTCAATGTACAACAAGTGCTTGGAATTAATGTGAAAAGAAATACTACAAGGAGTGCCAATGTTTTGGGGCCAGTCGGGTGTCAGCTTGTCTCAATTTTCTTGTGGGCAATCTAACCCAAAGTGGTTAACTGTTGACTATCTAATTTTCTTTTTTTTTCTTGGTGACTTTATTACTCACTGTAAATTATTGTAAATCAAAGTTATTGAGGGTTCCACCATGCTTCTATGAAAAGGAAGGCTGGTTTCAACTAGTGAGGTCCATTCATGTAAGTAAGATTAAAAGGAAACTAGGGGACACTGATAATATTGTCTCAAGGGATGCAATCACAGAACTCTTTGAAAGAGGACATCATCATCAATGGGGAATCTACTCCAATTGCCATCATCAATGGATTACTAATTATGCATTCACTACACTGCTGATCTCGACTTTATTATTATTATTTGTCTCTTGCTTTTCCAGACACCTAGACAAGATGTGTTTTGGTTGGCCACGTGCTCAATAGGAGATCTCTTCCTTCACTTATCCAATCCTTTCACTTCCTCTATTCAACAGCATCACAAGTACCACTTGATAATCCACGACTACCACATTCCCTTCTTCATCGTAGGTTATGTAGGGTTTGGTTTAAAGTTCCTCTCTACTAATTCTTCCACAGTGGGCAAGGATGTCACTAGAAGGATGTGTATTGACCGCACCAAGAGGTCTAAGGGCTGTTGATGGATTGATGTCTAGCCTAGAAGTTTTGTGCTTTGTTCTAGTGGAGTTGGCAAGGCTAAAGGCACTTCCTTACAATACAACGTCCCTCTATAGATTTGGCACCATACTGATTTTGGTAAGGTGGATGCCAAGGGGCTCTACAATTTTAAACATCACTCTTGAATCTTCCACAAGTAGCACATACTCCTTGGTTTCTAGGATTATGGCACTCTGTTGGTAAGTGGGCCCCTTAGGAGTAGACACATTACCCATTGGGTGTAAATTAGCCTTGGCCTAGATCTCCGTCATCTTCATCAATTCTTGTTGATGCTAACAGTGCTTGATGCTAGACACTTCTTGGAACATCATTGATATCTTATCCTTTCTTCTTTCAATGTGATATTCTCTTTGCCCAATCAAGGTGGGTTTGTCTCTCTCTTTCTTTATGCAAGTCATCTATCTAATGGCTTCTTCCAAAATTGCCTCAAGAAATCTCTATTTAAGCTAGATTTGCTAGCCAGAGCATCATGCAATCGCTTGCCTTTAAGACCTTTGACACAAACTTTGGCTACTACTCTATCGCTAGGATGCTCGACTTTTGAAATAATAAGAGTAATTCAAGAAAGGTTTGTATGGGGTCAGGTTGCTGAGCTATTGCCACTTTAACCTATGGATGCATAGAAATCCAACATTGTCGGAGACCACTAACAAAACCATGGGTCATGGCATTAAGGATATCTATTCTATTTGTAGTAGGTTTTTCTAACATTTTCTGACCAACGTAGGCATTCATCATGTAGATTAAGAGTTTAATTTCCTCTGGAGTTTTGCTTTCAATGGACTAGATAGGAAAACTTTCTACCTTTTCTAGGACACCAATTTTATTGTAAAACTTTGTGTGAGAAGATTTGTCTTTGTTTGTGCCATGAGCATTGACAGTGGCATGGGCATTAAGATATTTACCCTCTGTTGTAGAAGCACCTGTTCTATGAGGATTAATAGGTACAAATGTCTCATCCACCACACTATCTCCATGAAATGCTGTAAATGAGTTGATTTTGGGCATATACCAGGCCGGTATATTGTCTTCAGTATTCTGCTCAACTATTTCACCCATGACGTGTGAATTGTACCGATTATGCACATACCTGGTCAGGTCATCATTCTGTTGCTCTTCCGGATCAATACATAATGGCATTCGATCTAATACTTTATTAGCCTCTTGTTGTTTGTGGGTCCTATTGAACACCATTTGGTCAATTTCATCAAAAGCTACTTTATATTCTTTGTCAGTCCATTCTGGAAAGAGAAGTTCCAGATATTCAGCCAATTCCAGTGCTGTATCAACTGGTTGCACTGTAGGTTGCCTTAAGGAAGTTGGCTAGCTTGGCTAGTACTAGGACCTGCTTCTGTAGATATCTTCCAGACAATATTTTCTTCCTTGTCCTAATCTGTATTGGTGGGTGGAAATTGGGGTACATAGATTTCTTGTATATCATATAGCATAGAATCTAATTGCTGTTCTGTGTGTTTTTCTAGTTTAGCCTTTCCCTTTAGATTGTTTTCAATTACAGAATGCACGTTGAGAGTGCCTTGTGTTGGTGTAGCAAACAATGAAGACCATCCTTTCTGTAATCCTTTATTTGAAAAGCTTGGCCAATCAACTTCAGTAGAAGTAGTAGCGGAGACAAGGTTTTGAGAAGTTGAAGCTGCAGAAGAAACAGCTACAGGAATAGAAGCTTTAATCTTAGTCTGTTGATGACAAAGTTGCAAAATAGTATCACTGGTGTCAGCTAGTTTTTCTGTCTTCTCTGTCAAGCCTGTCAAGGCAACATGAGTTCAATTGGCAGCTTGCAGTTCTGCAGACCATGATGCAGAATCTTGTGGCCTTAAGTAAGGGGCCGCTTTATACACATGAATCTCATACTCAAACTCCTGAATAGCATTGACAATAGAGACATTGGTATTTTCAATCAGTTTCTTACAATGGAGACAAATACCTTCTAAGATCTTGGGATGTGAGCAAGGTTGTGCTTTGTGGTACAAACTGCAATGTACGTGCTCTTTGTAATGGGGAAACCTTGAGCCTTGGTTGATGTGTAGCAGTTATGTGAGGTGGTTCCTCTCTTGCTTTTCTTTGAGGAAGATATAAAGTTTTGCCCTTGCTGTTGCGCATAGAAATCACCTTGGGAGGTAGCAACTCTTTCCTCTAAGGGAAAGATATATCCAACTGCCACTCTTGGGGTAGCTTAATCAAGTATGCTGGGTATCGCTAAAGACATACAGCAGAATACCATACGGTACTGAATAGCCAGGTGTGCTGAAGATGCCTTCATGTTAAGCCCCATGTGCAGATATGAAGCAGTAGAAGCTCACACAAATAAGGATCATCGATAGCTATGACATAATTAGGATGCAACTCAAAAAAGATTGGACCATTGGATAAGGGAGACACTGCTACTCCTATGATCATGTCCATGAGTTCTAGATGCCTAGTATCAAGAATTGCAGCCATACAGGGTACATTTAACCCTCTACGAAACAATGGTATAATACCTATTGCAGGCTAACCAAGATGTGAATAAGGGTAAGCATTTTTGGCTTTCTGTTTTTGGATTTTATGTAAGACTAAGGAAAGAAGATTGGCAGGTTGATCCTCTGCGAGTGTATCACCTACTGTTAAAATACCGTGATCTTCAACATAGATAATAGAAGACTTAATTTTAAACAACAGGTTCTCTCCATAGATGTGTGCAGCACCTATCTCAAGAAGAATCCATTTAGCACTTGGATTCACCTTATCTACAATGATAGTGGAGTTACCAGGAGACTTATAGCACTCCAAAAAGATTTTTGAAAGCAGCAACGAATGCACCTTGCATAGATCCATGAGAGGCCATGAGGAATTATTGGAGGAGACAGAGGATTTATTGCTCTTTCACAAAGCTCACAACGGCAACACCCCTTACACACGGGAAAACACCTAAACAGCCTACTCGAGCTTAACGTCAGATGTCACTGACAACCTTTGGCTCTCGTAATGCAAATGCAAGAGAAGTTTACTGCTTTGATACCAACTCAGCAGCGCACAACGGAAACGATACAGAGTGAGTGCAAGTGAAAGCTTGAAAGCTTGAGTACATTAGAAGTGCTGAACTTGAGATACAAGGCTATGGATGAGAGTGCTTATTAAGAGTAAGTGCAAGTGATTCCGAGGAGCTCAAATGAGCTAAGAAGCTCCCGATTTGTAGGAGCTGAAGGGAATATAATCATACAAGTGGGTGGGGCTCAAATCATTTTACATAGTAGGTATGTGTTAGCGGAAGGCTGTGTCAGCCATGTGCGAATCTTACAAAAAGAAAAAGGAAGCACACTCAATAGTGGCTACAAGACTCAAGGAGATCAACGACGGAAAAGTAGATCAGCCAAAATATTCTCCTTGCCCGGCACATGCTCAAAAGTAATGTCTAGAGCATCAAATAATAGGGACCATCAGAGAAGTTTTTTATTCCCTATTTCATAGGTTGCCTTTTTGGTTAGATAGTCTTTGACGTGTTGTAAATTAGTGCGCACGGTAAAGTGCATGAATTCGAGAAAGATTCTAAATGCTTTTATGGCCTTAATGATGGCGAGGATTTCCCTTTGATAGAATGGTAATTTTGTTGAGTTGGATTGAATATGCCTAAGGCATATCAGCATATTTGCAATTGCTTTCCAATAGTAGTTTGGAGTTCCTCGCACAAGAGTGCTCCCCAGCCTTTGTCAAAGGCATCTGTCAATAGTACTAATAGTAGCCCTGTAGGAAGATGTAATGGGGGAAGATGTTGGATTAAAGCCTTAATTTTTTGTAGGGCCATGGTGTGAATAGGCTTCCAGTGGAATTGGCCTTTGCGAAGCAAGGGATACATATCTTTGGTGTAAAGTGCTAAATTAGGTGTAGAAGAGTTTATCTAGTTTAAACACCTTAAGAGTTGTTGGAGTTACTTTTGTGAACTTAATTCTTTTGGAAATTCTAATATTTTTGGAGTATATGGCCTCATACCAAGATGAATTTTTTGATCAAGACATCTTTGAGAGGGATTGGATGACCATGTCCAATCAAGTATTTGTTCAGAGGCTTATGGTTTATCACTAATCTTTTCTTCCTCTTTTGCTCTGAATGTTTGTTGACATAAAATGCTTGGCAAGACTAAGGAGATGTTGTAGGCTCTATCAAACCTTTATCTAGTAAGGTTTAAATCTCCTATTTGCACAATTCCAAATCCTCCTCTCGCATGCCTTTCATATTGAGTTCTCTCGTCTTTAAACATGAGAGGGTGCTTATGCATATATTATTGAATAATGCCCTTGATTTTGACAATCTCATCTGCATGCTTAGTCTTTCTTGTTTAAACCAATTTTCTACGTCAAGAATCTTTTGTTGTGTAGGTATTTCGGTCAAAGAATAAATACTTTGACCAATTTTGGAAAGCGGAGGGATATCTGTCTTTTTGCCTAAATAAGGCACCGTAAAATGGTTGGAAGACTGCATGGTGAAGCAGTTGGAATTGCTTCTTGATGAGGAAGTAATATCGGGTATGAGGTGTGATCTTGCCTATAGCATTCAAGAGATCAAGTCAAATGAAGCGATTGTGCTGATTGATATGTACATACCTTCAAGGATACAAAAGATTATTCGAAATTTCTTGGATTTCTTCCTTGGATGTATACGGATGCTTCCACTTTAGGGCTCATTTCTCTTCAACAATTTGAACAATTCTATGAAACTAACAGTCTCACGAGTAACACAAAGTGGCACAAGTATTCACATTGTGCTTGGGAGAGAAGCGAAGAACCTTGTTCGTAAGGCTTGTTGCCACCATTGAAATATCCTCATTTCTTGCACGTTGCACTTCAACAGGGACCTTAATTTGACCCAAATAAAGATAAGCCTATATGATATGATTCAAAGTTACCCTCTTATCGTTGGATAGTTCCATCACTATAGGACTAGTTGCTTGTATACAGTCTAAGGCAAATAGCTCAAAAGGAGCAGAATAGCACGATCCATTCCAATCAAAAAAGGAAATTTTTGTATCACTAGTGTTATCTGTAGCATTAGTATCAGAATCATAAGAAGTCTCAAAAACATTATCTTTTGTGTCAGTTGAATAAGCAGTAGACTTTGAAGCAAAGGAAGAGTTTTCAAACAGTAAATAATGGGCATAGGTTTTGACTTGCTCCTTACCTGTCTTCCCAGAGTGTTCCTTGCCTTTAGAAGAACAGTTGTTGGCAAGATGACTAGAACTACCACATATATAGTGTTTTAATCCTTTGCGATTAGAATGACTAACCTTTGATGCTTCTTGTTTGTTGTATGAGTGACAATGATGTCTTCTATGATGTCTCCTTGATCTTCTATGATTATGGTGAGAATCTCTCATGTGAGATTTATAAGAAGATTTGTTGTTGCTATAAGATCTCCATTTAGACCAACAAGTGGAATTGCATGAACATTTGTCACATCCAAAATCCTCGTCATACTCGGTTGCGGTCTTACACACAGTTGGAGGAAACTTTTGCTGTAATACTGTCGCCTTTTGTTGCTGGTAGACTTCCTTGACAGTTTGTTCTATAGTTTGGATGATTTGTCCAACATTGTCAGTGAAATCTCTTTTTTCCTATTTCATTTTTTGCTTACAATAAAATGGAATGGGCTCCGGGAAATAACATACCAAATGTTCCTTCATACTATTATCATGTGCTCCAAGGCCTTCATATAGAAGGTCACACATGTAAATAAGATACTCTTTTTATTTTCTTGAGTACTTTCATTTGATTTCATAATAATGGTTTGCCATCGACCTTTAGAGGAATTTGTGCCTTCGAGTACCTTGGGTATCACTAAAGACATACGATGAAATACCATACGGTACTAAATAGCCAAGTGTGCTGAAGATGCCTTCATGTTAACCCCCATGTGCGGATATGAAGCAGTAGAAGCGCAGGCAAATAAGGATCATCAATAGCTATGACATAATTAGGATGCGACTCAAAACAGATTGGACCATTGGATAAGGGAGACATTGCTGCTCCTACAATCATGTCCATGAGTTCTAGATGCCTAGTATCAAGAACTATAGCCATACAAGATACATTTAACCCTCTACGAAACAATTGTATGATACGGATTGCAATGTAACCAAGATGCAAATAAGGGTAAGTATTTTTAGCTTTTTGTTTTTGGATTTTATGTCAGACTAAGGAAAGAAGATTGACATGATGGTCCTCTACAAGTGTATCACCTATTGTTAAAATATCCTGATCTTCAACATAGATAATAGAAGACTTAAGTTTAAACAACTGGTTGTCTCCATAGATGTGTGCAACACCTATCTCAAGAAGAATCCATTTGGCACTTGGATTCACCTTATCTACAATGATAGTGGAGTTACCAGGAGACTTATAGCACTTAGAAAGAGTTTTGAAAGCAGCACTGAATGCACCTTGCATAGATCCATGAGAGGCCATGAGGAATTACTGGAGGAGACAGAGGATTTATTGCTCTTTCATACGGCTCACAATGGCAACACCCCTTACACACCTCAAATGTAATTGACAACCTTTGGCTCTCGTAATGCAAATGCAGGAGAAGATTACTGCTCTGATACCAACTCAGCAGCGCACAGTGGAAACAGCGGAATAGAGACAACTCAAACACAGATACAGAGTATACGAAGGTAGAGAGGCAGTGAGTACAAGTGAAAGCTTGAAATCTTGAGTATATTAGAAGTCCTGAACTTGAGGTACAAGGCTATGGATGAGGGTGCTTGTTGAGAGTAAGTGCAAGTGATTCCGGGTGCTCAAATGTGCGAAGGAGCTCTCAATTTATAGGAGCCAAAGGGAATATAATCATACAAGTGAGTGGGGCTCAATCCATTTTACATATTGGGTATCTGTTAGTGGAAGGCAGTGTTCAGTTGGGCAATCTATTCTCTATTCTTCATGTTGTGTTTGTGGTGTATGGGAGAGATTTGTTGTGACAGAACTTGTTGGAGGGGTTCTTTTGCACTAATCGTGAAGGATCTGGGCAAGATTTTGACCCTTTTACACAAAGGCCTTGAGTGTTGGTTGCATGGTACTGAAGATCTTATCTAGTTTGGCTTTCCTAGGAATGCAGGAGAATCTGGCAAAATGCTAGGTTCAGGCAGATTGGTCTTCTTGTGTGTTGGTGGATTTGTAAGTGGATTACTAAGATGTTGAGCTGTATGTCTTGGTTGGTGAGAGCAGCTTCAGACAGGTTTCATAGCATGACAAGTTTGTCGAGTAAAAGTATTGAACTGATTTGTTGAAGGCCGAGATTGGGGATCCAATAAGGACGACTTTCCAAATGGTCATACTAGCAATTCAGTAATGATACAGAAATATTGCAAGGGGCATAGGCTTTGGGGCCAATCGTTCTTTTGTGTTTTGGTGTAGGAGCATTCTAGTCCCATTGTTTTATTTACTTTTCTGTTGCTGAATTTCAGAGTTTAAGATTAAGTGCCTTCAAGTAAGTATACTGCCCTTTGGTTTACTGATGGGTGGTTTTAGAGTCTTCAATTACTTAGGGTTACATGTTGCAGCCATATCCACAGGTCACATGGTCTGATTTTTTGACCTACAGCAGCAGTAATAATCTAACATTTTGTGAGCTTAATAGCTCAATCAAAAGAGTGGATGAGGGGGGACATTTGCTCCAAGGAATAAATGTGGAAATTGCTTATGTAGCAGCAGCAGAGAGAACTTAGACACGGGAAGGATGGTTCCAGTTGTATTGCCTGTTCATCTCCAGTGGTGCAAAATTTTCAATGTCCACTCTGCTGCTGCAGTGCCTGGATCCCTGCTTCCTTCTCCCAAAGCTACGATGGTGGGGATAAACTAGAGTGGCTGCTGCAGGTCCTCCATTGAGGATGGGTCTTAAAAAATCAGGGTAGCCATAGCCTCTCACCTTAAAATTTAGGGTTTATACCCTAAGGTAGAAGTTTCTCATTAGTAGGTTGTTTCTAACCAAGCAAGAATCTCAAGGACTCTGAAGAGGCTATTTAAGTGAAAGCATGATTAGCATGTCTGGTAAGTCAGGATGTGTATGCATGTTGTATTGATGTATCAAGGGCAGCAATGCCACAAGCACTTAATGCACTGATTATTGAGTTAAAGAGAGGCCAGGCATTGTTTTTCACAAGCCAAAGATGCAACTCAAGCAAAGGCATCGAGCACATTAAGCCATTGAAGCTACACATGCTGGCCTTATGTAATGCTTTGATCTATGCAAATCTAATTATCGAGCCTTGTATGAAGCCCAAAATCAGGCTTTGTAAAGCCAAGAACCAGTAATCAACAGAGCTATACTTTCCATACCCTGATTCCATTTTTTCAATCCCAAAGTCTTCATACATTCGAAGGACCAATGCAATGTTTCAATAGTACATGAAGCCACTGAGCCAAGACAATCTCTCCCCAAATCTATGCCAATCTTATGCTTCCAATACATGGTATTTCAAAGGCAAAAGAATACGTGCATCTGCTTTCAGGATGTAAATGCAAGGTTAGGCCCAAGTGAAGATGAAGAACATTAAGATCAAGAAGAGCACAGAGACCAAGCAGGCAAAGAAGACCACCATGAAGTCCACCAAGGGAGATGGCATGATGATCAAAAAAAGAAGCCAAAGCCATCCAAAAGAAAAAGACAAAGCTAGGATCAACAAACCAAGACCATGGACAACAACCACAAGAAGATAAGAAGATCAAAGAGTTGAGCATCAACAACAACATTACCAAAACAATTGAACACCATAAAGATCTGAAGCAGGTTTGTAATGGAGAGGCTGCCCACTGAGCAAGCTGCAAGGGGAGCACTCTTGGTCCCCTATCCTTCGGAATCTATAGTAGCCATTAAACTTGGGTCCCCATCCTGTAGCTCAAGGCCAGGATTTGGGGGCGGAGGGATTGTTTCTTTATGCAAATTAGTACAGCCTACCCTTGAGGGGTGGTTGAGAACATGCAAGGGTCTACTAGACTAGGGTTTTAGAGCAATTAATGGCTCCATAGAACCTTAGAAACAAAGCATGATTGAGTGCTAAACCTATGATGCAAGCATTGATGTAATCCTGAAGGGTTTTGGCATGAACAGGATACTATGTAGCCACCAAGAGGTGGAGAGAATCAAGAGTACGTCAACCGGGGGAGAACATGTGATTCTAGCTGACCCTTTCTAATTGATGTATCAAAATCCTATTTAAAGGCAACCATTTCAATGAATAGCAACACGTTGTGAGTGCATTAATCTCTTTGCCCCCCCTCTCTCTCTCTCTCTCTCTCTCTCCAAAGGATAATGCACCTCCATTTCTGTCAGAAGTACCCTCTTAAATATTATGGGCTATATATTTAGGCAGAGCATGTAGGCTTAAAGCCCTTATCCCTTCAAGTGGATGCCTTAATGGCCCTTGCTCTGTTGACTCCTACAATCTGTCAATGTCATTTGGCCAGATATCCCATGTAAAACACAAAGGCTACATTCACACTACATAATAAGGACACATGTTATGATCTGTTCAGATTGTTTATTATCCTCAGGAGTCTCTTCCACAACAGCAAGGGTTTAGGGCTTAGCACAATTGAGCAGGATCTATGCAACATGAGGAGAGGTTGAGATGAACATTCTGCCTATTGTGAGATGTTTGTGTCTTTGTCTGACTTTCTTTCCATCTCCATGTGTATTGTGACTGCCCAATGCATTATGGTTGCCTACTGTGTCAAATGGCACTTCAGGATAATGCATCGGTCGGTGTTCATTTCAGTTGCTGCTTGAGCTACCATTGATGAGGGATTCCTGTTTGTTTTCAGTGCACTTAGCTTGTGATCATAATGTTAGTACTCTAATCTTTTCAGTCCTGTGGTCATGCTAGACTGGCATGGTGTGCGGAATCTGATTGCTGCAGTGCCACAATCTGTGCAAAGATTTGTTCTAGTCTCCTCCATTGGTGTAACAAAATACAATCAGCTACCTTGGAAGTACGTTATTTACCTTTCCTTCAAGTCAATGTTTCCAATGGTTGTTCATACTGCTAAGCTAGAGCTTGTCAGTAAAATCCAAGCCATGATTATAACAATCTATTTAATGACAAGGCTTGGCTGCATGCATGGTTTTTAGCATTATGAACTTGTTTGGAGTGCTGAAGTACAAAAAGATGGCCGAAGATTACCTGCAAAATTCTGGCATTCCTTACACAATAATGAGGTGGATTTTCTATATTCAACTTTCCAGTCTTCAATCATTGCCAAATGAAGCAATAAATACCTTGATGCTCTTTAGATTTGGTCTTAGCTAAAAGACTGAATATGCATACTAAATGTTTTTCTCTTACAGATCACCTGGATCCTAAGATTTTTCTATCAAACCTAACCACAGGTGTGGTCTTGAAACAGAGCAGGAAGGCTGACTGATGGGCCTTACACTTCATATGATCTTAATACCCTACTTAAAGCTACAGCAGGGACAAGGCGTTCTGTAAAAATAGGCCAAGGTCCTTTTTTTGTTTGTTTGAAAAAATCTACCATTCTACTAGTGAAAAGTTTTCATTTTCAAAGAAACGGATTTTAATTTCATGCCCATTTTTTTGGTGAAATATACTTTGTACAATCGTATTCTAGGCGACAAGCTGGTTGGTGAAGCCAGCCGGATTGTTGTAGCAGAAGCATGCATTCAGGCACTTGATTTGGATTGCACATGTCATCAAACATATGAAATAAATTCTGTAGAGGTACTTCCTGTTTCCATTTTAAAAATCTTATTCTTCATGTGGATGGCTGTGACACTGTTGTTTGGAGGAAAGTCTGCAGTTCATAATCTTCTCTATTGATATAAAGTTAGCAATAAGACAAAAGAAGGTGAACGTTGTGATTTACCTCACCAACAAAGCAATACTGGAGGTATGCAGTCAGAAAACATACTTGGAATCGAATTTAAGACTAATCTTATCTGGCTCCCAATGAAATTCAAATTAGAATTTTTGATAAGCTCTATCTGTAATGGACATGTCCTCTAGGATCAGACGTTTTGTAAGCAGACACATAACTTGGGCATGGGCATACAGATCTCTTGCCATGGTCCACCAGAAAATCCATAGATCTGGTCATCAATCAAACTATACAGAACTGTTTGTTTGAGTTGATTAAAGGCGAACATTGTCAGAGGTTGGTTATCCATCAGTATAGCTTTCACTTCCAGTCTAATGGGACAGTGATAACTACTCTCTACTTGATGGTGCTAGCATTGACCTCAGAACTGTGTCCCTTTCCTGTTGCACGATTTGTTTGGAAAGGCATTTTTGCCACGCATTGCCTTTCATGCTTTATAAACAGGGGCTCCATGCAGTCAAGCTTATGTTACTTTGATGATGCTAGCAGTGGCATCGAAAACGTGTTCCTGCTGCAATGTCTGTTTGAATATACCATGGCTTTTATAAATGGCACGACAGCCTTTGATGTTTCTCTAGTCATGTTTAAATTAGTAGCACACAAGCTACACGACATTTCTTTGTCCAGTTACTGCACTTAGTTTCTTTTCAATCCTTCATCATAACCACCAAAGGTCTCAAGGTTTTTAGGAATACAGAATTAATGATGCCAGTTTATGGTAATGCCTGCAGGGGGACGGTCCCGGGAAAGATCAAAAGCAATGGGCAGATCTTTTTGTGACAGCACATGAAACTCCAACCAGCTGATGTGAACCTGTCAATCTTTGAAGGAAATACGGCAGATACATGAATTTTGACACCTGTGAAATCCATTGCCATATCCAATATCAGTTAGCAAAGCAGTTGGAAAAAGCATACAACCTTCATGTACAGAATTCGCAATCGAGAGCCATCTAAATTCACTAGATGGTATGTAAAATCAGGCAGTATCGCTTGTAGATAATCTCTGAAGAGTTGATTTTAGATTCAATAAATAACTGATCATCTTAAGTCTCTTGATAATACCAAACATCACATGTCAAGCGAGTAGCTTCAAGCAAGGCCATCGGCCCCAGGTGGCAGGACTGAACAGGTCACTGTTCAACTGTATTGATCGTAAAGTGAGGAAGGAGCTCTCTTGGTAGTGCTAATTGATGCATTTATGTTCACGACTTTGACAACTGACCACTGACCACTGACTTATTCAGCAGGCTTTCTTGATCGTTGTAATCTGTGCACTCGATCCTTCCTCCTTTCTTCTCACCTTCCAATTTCGTTTCCTTTATGGGCCTCTTCCTTTTCTTTTACACTTCGTGAATCTCAATGTGCCTGCTTTCTAAGTCCCCAGGTCTTCAGTGCTGAGATAGATCGTTTCGCTTGTTAAAGGTAGGAAATGGATAAATTGGCGAGGCATGCGACCTTATGATGTACCTGTGGGAATGGTAAGATGATCAGTATATCCTAACATGAGATGTGCCAAGGTTTGTACATCCATGCCTCTATAAAATGGCAGTCCGGGTTTTGCTCCACCAACACCTACACGTGTGTGCATTCTCCTTCAGCAAAACATAAAAAACTGCCAGTGCCACTTAGTTGCTTGGTCGTTTTCAGGAGCTGCTCAAGCCGTCTTGGCAAATCGGGTAGAAATCATCATCAAATGATAGAGGTTTTGCTCTCATGAAGACCAAAGTTGAGCGAATTGCAATATAGATGTGAGAATAGAGCTCTGGATTCCAAGGGGAGAAGCTTTTGGTATCACTCCTGCTAAGTTGGGAATGTCGTTGTGTTGTGAACAGCGTACCATAACAACACTCAGCAGCATTCAGAGCAGCCATTAATGCCAGGTGTAATTCCCAGGGATGGGCTGGTGTGGGCCGTAATAACCCGCCAAGAATGGCATCGCAATTTTTTAGATTACAAGAAGCATGCCGTAAACCTGGAAAGCACAAGCACTCTGGAATCGGGATTCGGGATACAACTTGAGTGACTTCAGTTGAATGCAGGCAGACAAGCTGTCCGTAACTCGGGATGGTCGAGTTGGTATAAGATGCTTGATTGAGGGACTCATTCGGAAGAGTGGTGTGGGTTCATAGCTGGCTTCCAATAAATCTTCTAACACCTTTCCCAAAGCATTTTAATGTCTAAGAGCTCGACGTTATTTGCTTATAGTTATGTGGTTAATGTGGCTTGAATTTAGACTATGTTTCCCTCGAGAATCTAGAATTAATACAAATTAATAATAGTAAAGATTGGTAATTATAATTCCATGCCAATTTTATTTCACCTCATAGAGCGAATTCCCTCATCTTTATCTAAGTATGTACACAATCTACTTTCAAAGCAAAATGTCTTTCAACTTCAAAATAAAGAAACCTAGCATTCTGTGCTCATAGAGAAGTGGTTTGAGTTAGAGTTTATTTCACTCGATCATCTAGAAATATTACCAAGCGATAATAGTAACTCATAGAAAAGTGGTTTGAGTTAGAGTTTATTTCACTTGATCATCTAGAACTATTACCCAAGCGATAATTGTAAAAGTTGGTAATCAGAATTGTCTACCAATTTTATTTCACCTTGCTAGAGGTTCAACGCAGGCCTACTTCCCTAATTGACTTTTTTCTTTGCATTTGTAAAAGGCTTTGCATCTCCAATGTGCTTGTCACCCAAAAGCTTTGTGATGGCTATATTTTGCTTTTGTATCTCTTTTGTAAGGCGAAAGGATGATATTTGGCATGAACTTGGATCATTTTTCCCTCTCTCTTGCAACATCTATTTTTCTTATTCCGCTTTTGCAAGACTACTATTGTTAACTTCTACATCCTTAATCATTACGAAGAGAGTATTATCGAGAGATTATCTAAGCAAGTGATGAAAATATGGATTCTATCCTCATAGCTAAACTAACTTTGAGGATGATCCATAGTAGCATGCAATAGAGATTGATTGATTGATATTAGTGTGCAAACAATGAAAGAATAATAGTATACGTGAATATAGATTGATCTCATCCTAATCACTAGTCTTCCAAGAGACAATAGTCAATTTAGCTATTGTAGCAAATATATTCTTTGCATCATCCAAACTATTGTACCTTCCATGCATGTCTAGAAGGGTGGCCATGGCAATGCTAGAGTTCAAATTCATTGAAGAGGACAATAGAATGAACCTTCTTTTCCCAATCTAAAGCCTTGATATGCCATATGCATTGAGTATGCAGACATAAGCCACACGATCAAGTTCACCTTTGTGCACATGCATGCTCCATAACTTAATGATGGTTCAAGGTATCACAACACACTATCAAAAAACACGCGCACACACACAGAGAGGATTCAAGACTTTGTAGGCACTTCTTTGCATGCACATATTGCTATCCTAATGTATGAGAATGGAGTTGAATTTTCAATTCTATGTGAGATAGATTAAAATTAATATGGTTGCAAATAGCTCCCCTGCTCACATAGTGGAGCACATTGTCCTATTCAAAGTAAAGGAAGGTGCCTCCCTAAGGTAGTGCAAACCTATGGCGGGTGGCAGTAGGCAAATGTTGCAACCTCAAGTCTATTGAGACCCTCGTTGAGCTCAGTGTAGGGCCTACTCTTTTGTAGCCCTCCTCCCCCCCCCTCTTTCTATAGTTATGTGCTCCACTACCACTATAGATCTAAGAAAGACTTGGTAGCCTATGTTAGTCATCCCTTCCACTTGTAGGTCATCAAGGAGTGCATTGCCCCCATTGCTGAGGACCACCTTGCTATCATTTGGGAAGCCGATCTTGAGGACCTTGCTCCCAGCGGGTGGCTATGCCGCTCCACCCACAACCTTGCTTTTGCATTGCCCTACTCCTACACACCTCTTGCTCCCATGTCCACTCACCTAGTGGGGGGCACAGAGAGAGAGAGAGAGAGAGAGAGAGAGAGAGAGAGAGAGAGAGAGAGAGAGAGAGAGTTCCTGCCTCTCACCTATCACCCATTCCTAGTGGCCCCCACTTGCTCCTAGTTGCCTATCGAGAGAGAGAGTACATGCAATATAAGGGAGAGGAAGGGGAGGCTAGTGCGCGCGCACACACACACACAAGCGAGAGAGAGAGAGAGAGAGAGAGAGAGAGAGAGAGAGAGAGAGAGAGAGGGGGGTTTAAAAATAATCAAGATATATGTTGAATAGTTAGTTCTCAAACTATTGCAAGTGCAAACACAAAAAAAAGGTCTTAGCATCCCAACTACATCAGCGAGTTTCTTACTTCTTGCAATTCGATTGATACCGAGCTTCTTTGAAGGGTACATGCAAATACAAAAAAAGAAAAATAGAAATGGTAAGAGAGTACATGCAATACAGGGGAGAGAAAGGGGAGACAAGCGTGTGCGTGCGCGCACACACGCACACAGGTTTAAAAATAATCAAAATATATGTTTAATAGTTAGTTCTCAAACTATTGCAAGTGCAAACACAAAAAAGAGTCTTAGCATCCCAACTACATCAGCAAGTTTCTTGCTCCTTGCAAGGCGATTAATACTGAGAGCTTCCTCGAACGGTACATGCAAATATAGAAAAAGAAAAATAGAAATGGTAAGAGAAAAAGGAAGTTGAAGAGAAATAATTGTAGCAATTAAGTAGACCTTTAAAATCCTTGCAAAAGGTACTTCAATCTAGGATGTAGTTTTCTTGTTTTCCCTCTCAAGGCTACTACAAAATTCTATTTCACCAATTTTGAGGCAGCATGATGAATTAACCTAACAGTGGAGAGTATAAATCATGATGTTTCCATCCCCTCCACTTCATGGACATGCAACATGGGGTGTTTCAATCTTCATTATCTTTTGTTGTCTTCTACGAGGGGATCCTTGTAATCACAAAGCGACAAGATCACTCAACGTCATATTATTATACTCAATCTGTTGTCCTTCTAATTATTTTTTCCATGTATATCTCTCCTCAAATCCTTTCCTTGATTTTTTTTTTTACTCCATTCTTTCACATGTAACATAAGTGGTTAATGTGTCATGATACAATTATTGTATGGGCAACCACACAAGGTAAAATGATTCATTTTCAATATGATGATTTTTTATGGAATTAAACATCTTAATAAAAATTCTCCTTTCACACAAGATCTGACTATTTCATGCATGTTTCAAAGTTTATATGTACGTATCTTCCCACAATTGTAGCATAAAACATGTGACTAGCTTCGTGGTTTTGACATGCCCTTGGTTTCATCAACGAAGCCAAAACGTTGCACTATACAAGCTATATGTTTGGGACCATTGGCCACATTGCTATTACTTCCATACTTTTGATCTATGAAATTTGCAACACCTAGCCTACTCACATATGTATATGAATCTAAAGGTTCAACAAAATGTGGAGAACACACTTACCATCACTTACCACATTGTTGTAGCTCTCATATTGGCAAGCATGGTTCACTATCCACACATGCACTATTTGTGTCAATATTTATTTTATTATTTTTGTGCAAAAGAGGGGTCATTGTAGGCAAGCTTGAGGAGAAGAAGGGAACTTCTTGCCACACATCCATTGCTCTCTCACAGTATCAACCTCATGCACTCTAACTCACACACATGATTCACCAAGATGGGATGGAGAAGAATATAGGAAGAGAGAAGCGTTTCCCTATTTGTCCCTCACTCTTCCGCACTCTCCCTATCCTTCACACACACACACACACACACACACACTCTCTCTCTCTCTCTCTCTCTCTCTCTCTCTCTCTCTCTCTCTCTCTCTCTCTCTCTCTCTCTCTCATAGAGAATGGAGTAACAAGAAGATGAGGAGCCAAAATTTGCACACATGAATAGCCTTTTCCATTCTCTTACCCCCTTCATTTAAAAGTTTTAGGGTTTTCTACTCTTTTGGACATCTAACTAACACTTGTGGCCTCTAGGCCACCCATACTTCCATGCACTTAGGTGTTCATGTGAAGGTTACTTGGTTTTTCAAACCAAAAGCTACAATTTGCATGGGAGTGAGCTCGCCGACCCTCATTTTCCATTGAGAAACATCTTTCAACAAGAGAATTGCTACATGGCATGTAATCAAAAAGTTTATTGTACATCATTTTGTAAGTGCTTTCATTTCTTGCCATGCTTGCTTCATTGTGAGGCAAGGGTTAACATTCGATCACTCACAATTTCTATTGGATATCCAAACCTCGATATCAATTGTCACCATAGGAATTTAGCTATTGGTCTCGTATCATCTTTCCTTGTGGCACGTGCCTCAATTCATTTTGTCATATAGTCAATATGGTGATTATGATGTATTTTACTTGGAAATATTCTATGATAGGGCAAATAGGTCCTATGATATCAATCCCCTATTTCTCGCAGGGTTGACAGACAAGCATTAACACAAGCTTCATTTTGTCCTTCTTGATGTACACTTTCGTGCACTAACATTTGTCACAGTGTTTCATAGGCAAGCATTAACACAAGCTTCATTTTGTCCTTCTTGATGTACACTTTTGTGCGCTAACATTCGTTATCTTGTTATGGATGTGTCATTGAGCACAAAGCATCCATAGTAATTGGTGATGGGTTTGAGAAATCCTTGAACTCCTTTAATATTTTCTAGTAGCAACAATTTCACAATGACTCCAATCTTTGATGTGTTAATTGCAATCTCATTCTTGGACACATGACATGTCCTAGAATTATGCTATGCTTGACCCAAAGTCGACATTTCAACTGATTTAGACCTCATGAGGAATTGACATAGAGGTCATTGATAAACACTTTGAGATATTTGCAAAGCATATATTTAAAGATTATACAAATTAGGCTCTAAGAGGTTACATGCACATTTGTCAATCCAAATGACATGACAATGTACATACATAACCCCCATTTAGTAGGAAAAATGTAGTTTTGTGCTAGTCACCAAGGTGTAGTTGCACACCTGATTATATCCTAAAAACCATTAGAAAATATCATGTTTTCAATGTAAGGCAATGGCTAGTGGTCTCTCTTAGTCTCATTGCATTTACCTTCTTATAGTTAACATATATTAGATTTTCTCATATCTCTTGAGCACTTCCACGATGGGAGATACCAATCTGTATGTTGTATTTTGTAAATGAACCCTACCTTGAGAAGCTTGTCTAGTTCTTATTATATGAAATGTGTATATCTAGGGTTTTGGGATAGGGATTTTGTTTTGTGGGCTTGATATTTAAACCTTTCTAGGTTTAGTTACATGTTCAATGAGTTCATCTTTACTTGCTTGACCTAGAGTTTCACTTGCTTTTCTGTACTTCTCTTCCTTTGTAGTAAAGGATGGGTTAAGCATGGCAAGGATGTGAATCTAGTCTTGGGACAATGAATATGTTTGTTCAAGGACATTGTGGTGAGTGCCCAATTTTCTTTACCTTTAAGCACAATCGATATGGTATCAAGGTCCATATTTATGATTTTCCAAATTTCCATTTCCAGAATTATTGCACTCACCTATTCCTCCCCAAGAAGACTAGTTTGTTACCCCAATACTCAATGAGTCGTGTTCTACATCCAAGGGTAGCCTAGAAGCATGTCATAATCTACTCTATTTATAACCACAAAATTCACTATGAATCTAATTCCTACAATTTTAATTGGCAATACACTCAATCGTTAAACCTTATGGCCATTAGTAGTTGTGAGCTTGAAGTGAATATTTTCAATGGGCAGACTTTTCCACGCTCCTAGCAGCATTGATTGATTGATTATGCTAACTCCAATGCATGTATCAATGATTCCCCTCCTCGGCAAGTCTCCTAAATCTTCCATAGGGAGAACAATGTGATGCTCATCTCCTTCCCAAAAAGTGTTAATTCCAAGAGCTCTCCATGAAGGTTCGATTGCTTCAATGCTCACCTTGTGCTCTTGAATTACTAGAGTAATTGTTTTTGTGATTCCCACCCCATCCTCTATCCATCACTTAAGCATTTTCTAGAGGTTAGTGGTACTATGAAGAAGTAATGACCAAAGTGGTATCGCTACATTAGTCGAAGCCAACATAGTGACAAGGTTGAGTTTTACGTCTTTAGATTGAAACCAATGACTTGATTAGTGACCATGTTTCCCTTGTAGTATGAAACTTTGGCTTGTCCTAGTTCCAAGTGGGTCAAATATATTTTTGGCTTTAGGTCCTCATCTTGGGAAGGACAACGATGCAATACTTGACAACCCAATAACACTGATGTCAAATGTGGATTTTAGTTCTTACTCAATAGCTTCATGGGTTTCTTGAACCCACTTCTTAACTTTGTATGTTATTTCAAACTGTCGCTCAGCATTGAGGTATTCCTTTGCCCTTGAGGCTGCAACCTTCTCGGTTTGAGTAGTCATGGTGCTCTTGGTACTGGACACGACTTTGTTAATAATTTTAGTGGTAATCTCTCAGCTTTGCCACAAAAGTTTTTCAATTTCTCTCTTTTTCCAATTTTTTCATTTTTATTTCTTATGATGGATCCATGAGTAACAGACAGTCCCGAATTGGCCCTTGTGATGGCCTTGATAAGTGTTGGTATGGTGTCCTTGTTGTGGATCATCTCCACTCCAAAGAGTGTGAGGGGCATTGATGGGATAATTGTCATGTTTGTGTTGGATTTCCTCCTAAGATAATGAGGGTACATGTGTGTGATACCACATTCATCAAGGCATCATTGGTCAAGTTGACCATCCTTGGAGTGTTCAATTTTTTGTGGACATCTTAAGGACACATGTCTACGCTATCCATAGTTCCAACATTCAATTGGGTCTTCGAGTTGAGTTGGAGCTTTGTCTCTTCCTCACTCTAGCACCATGACTTGTATGGGTGGATACTCCATAAGGACTATGTTGCCATCCTAGGTCACATATGGGTTTGAGTATTGCTCTTCTTCGACTGACTCTTCTATGTAGTGGGTGAGAGCATTACTCCGAGAATGATAGACTATGGGAACTGGGAATGAGGCATGCTTGAGGAATTATTTTAGACTCTTTATATGGCTATTTTTTGTTTGGTGAGAGTTGGCAAGCCTATCTGTGGAGGCCTAGGGTATTATTGCATCTTATTCTATTGTGGATATAGATTGTTATTAAAAGGGTTCACATAAGGCAAACATATAGGAGCGCAATAATAGGCTACATTGTATTTAATACATCAATAGTTCATACCAACTTGAGGAGGCCTGCTTGAAACACTTTGACGAGATATAGTTGCCTCTATAATGCACATATTGAATGTTTTGTCGATATGGCTATGGTTATTTAAGGGTGCTGGTGAACCTAACTAGTTCACCTTGGTGTTATTGGAAGGTTGTGAGGAGATCGTATGCTACACTAAGCTCTACACTACCTCTTGATAATGCAACATTGTTTTTGAACCTATCCTTTTTGTCTCGATTTCTTTCTTGAGGTAAGGTGTTAATCACATGGCCTCATCCAAGATGGCATTGAGGTCGAGTCTATTTATTATCAAAGTAATGGCCATAGCTTTATAAATATATTTGTCATTGATTCCTTTGATAAATGCTTTTGAGACATCCTTGGAGTTTTGGCTCTTAGCAAGAAGGATTCATTTGTACGATCTTCCTACTTTGGAGATGTATTCATTCATGCTCTCTTTCTCTTGTTGTTCCAAGTTCACGAGCTATACAATGAGGTTGTCCCCATGTTCGACTTCTACAAATTGCATGATGAACAAGTCATTGAGGTTAGAGAAGTACACCTTCTCATTTGCATTAGCCTTGTAAATCACATTTTTGCTTTATCACTTAAACAAAGTCTAAAGGCATAAGCCTTGTTGCCATTTTAGCAATGAGGTTATGAGCCCTATACACCTACTCATGTTGCTCTACAAAGCTATAAGGGTCATCCCCATGTTCTATTTTTCTATCTTCTTAGCAACTAATGGGATTTTTTAATTGGTCCCTAGATCGTGGTGCAATGCCGTCTTGCCAACAACGAGTTGGCCAACTGTATCCCAATGTAGAGGGCACACAAATTATCTAATAGTCTCTACTATACTCAGTTAGTCTCACTGAATTGATAGAGGATCCATTTGTGTTTGCCATTTTGTAACAATCTCATTTTGTCATCCATGGGTAAAAGCATAGTTAGGTGATATAGTTTTTCCACTATTTTAGTAGTTTTAATCAAACCACTTTTTGAATATTCTTAGGATAGTGTATGCTTTGAAGCATATGCCTAGAAGCGTCAAATTTACTTATATTAATAGATATAATTGAAAAGTACTTTAGTTAACTTATAGCATTGTGTCAACTAGCCTATTTCATGAATAAATTTTCTTTAAAAAGTGATGTCAATGATACTTACTGCTTTTGATACCACATAACTATGCTTTTACCCCCATCTCTAGTACCATATATTCTTTCTTCTAAACCTATCAACACTGACATCCTTACTAGTAGTAAATTGAAAGTTTTCTAGCATTGTCCTCAATTTCTCAGGTACATCTCTCAACACTACTTTCTCCATCATTTTGTTTCCAAAGAGATTGGTTATTTACATTTTTAGTAGCATGTCCCTTGAACTTAGGTCAAGCTGATTGTTGTGTAGACCTTAGAGTTCTCAAGTTTTATTTTTTAGTTTTTCATTGAGGTTTTTTAAAGTTTTATTGCTGAGCTATAGGATTTGTATTTACTTTAATAAATAATTTGACCCAACTCTGTCTTGTACCCAAACAGGCTTTTGCACTTTTCCAAGTGCAACTCAAGACTCAACAATGCGCTGGTGCTCAAACAAGCTATATGCTTTCTTGTTGAAAACAATTGTGATATCAACTTCACAGTTTGTTTTCAATATACACACATCACATTTTTCTACATCATAGTTTTTTTTCTTTTCACTCATCTATATATCCATTGGAAGAATGATTCTATGCACTAGTCACTATATGTGCATGAAACATTCTTGATGAGTTCTTGATGCATCTTGATATTTATATTAGCATATGCGTCGAGATATGTGTTGGTATATGTGTCAATATAAGTGATGATATCAATAATTCCAATGGGGTCACCAACACACAAAGATCGAAGCTTTTGCCAACATGCACTTTGATGTCGAGGCTTGACATTTCAAAAAAAAATCATGTGTATCATCTTATTTTATTTGGTATTACCCTCATTCATCGTAGTGCATTTGAATGTGGTATATCATTACTCTAGTGAAGGTGTTGGGCACACAATGCACATCATATGGTTGATTGAGCACATGAGTCCCATGTGTAAAAATTACACAGTGCAGTAAACAAAATCTAAAAAAGAGATAGAGATAGAGAGTACACAACAGATAAGAGGAGAATTAGAAAAATTCTTTAGCTCCAAACAATTAATACAGAGATGGCTCTGTCCACCCGTGTGCTTCCATAGTGAAGCTTAGATGGCGATCTAGACAAACGATAGGTGAAGAGCTTAAGGCTAGCTGGAACAACTCTGACTGGGTGAAGATAGATGATCGATGGCTGTGAAGGGGTTTAGCTTTTATAGCCCGTGATGGCGGTTAGGTCGGCATGATCGAACTACCATATGAGCCTCCACTAGTCGGCCAGAGAATATTCTAGAGAATATTCCCTTTACCACTGGGGGCGTTGCCCCTGGACTCCTGCCAGGGGGGCCAGTGCCAGGGGCCGCTTCCGTCCCCTCCCCCCCAGACCCAAAAATAGGGGCCCCTTTTAACTCCCTTACCCCGCAACTCGATGCAATGTGCCTCGAGTTGCTACCAACTTAACTACTCGTCCAACCCAAAGATTAGACCCACAATGGTCACTGTTTTGCCATCCGATCACATAGACCTCATCTGATATACAATTCAGGACTCAACCAATGTCCGGGCTCACATTTGGCTTCTCCTCATAATAGGGGCCTTACAACTTTGAGGACCATGGATCATTGGTGGCACCTTATGAGGGTGGGGCATTGAGCATATCTAACACCATGTACCTCAATAAAAGTTGGTGAAAATATCATATTCCATGTGGCATACCACATAGAAATTATGGTTCACATCACACTACCTCATGTCCTGGGACTCTTTTAAACCTAGATGCATGTGACATGAGGACAATGAAACATTGCATGTTCTGAATAGATCCAACACATGTCATATTATAACTTAGTAAACTAGTCTTCTTTGTGGACTTTGAAGACCATTTAAATATATACCTCATCTTTGGCATGTAGCATAAATTATAAAAGGTTTTTTGAGTTACAGTGTTGAATATAGGCTTGGCTAGCATTTCCTTGTGTAGGAAGTGAGTTTTCACCCCTCTCCCAGAGCTCATTCACCAATTGACCCAAAAAGATATGGTTAAATCAAACATGTTAAAGAGGGATATATGATTGAATAACATGAGAGAGAGAGAGAGAGAGAGAGAGAGAGAGAGAGAGAGAGAGAGAGAGAGAGAGAGAGAGAGAGAGAGAGAGAGAGAGAGAGAGAGAGCATGTGTGCTTTTTTTGAGAAACTCCATTTAGTTTTTCAAAAATGGAGTAGAAATCATTCAAGGATATGTATAAAAGCCTTGGCTTATGATGTTAATGTAAGTACTCCTAACATCTAGATAATAGAATCTAAAAAAGGAGAGCTTGCTAGTCAGTCGATATTCAACTTTTGTTTAGTATTTTCATGGAAACATGATTGGATGGAGATAAAAGTGCAATTTGAAAATGGATGTGGGAAGCTTCCACACTTTCACATTGTATAGAAAGTGCTTAGGGGTTGCACATATTAGAAACAACTTACATGTTGCAATGTAATAAGATGAGCACATTTTCTTTAGAGACTTATTGATTTCTTTTTAAATTGCAATAAAAAAGCCCCTTTTGTAAATGTAATTATGTAAATATATTGAAATACTATCAAATAAATAACCATTTGCTCATGGCATGTCATGAGATCACATTTTTTGACGTGCACCCTTAAGAATATATGCAAAGGATTAAAAATGCTTATAAGTGCTTCCACACGCAAAGATGTGATTACGCACATACTTAGAAAGCTTATACTTGAGTATGAAATGCTTTATTTTGTATTCAAATGGAGAGTAGCAAGAGGAGAGAGCCATGCAAAGGTGAAACCTTTTATTGAAGCGATCGATAGTAAAAGCACAAGTTTTCGCGAGGGGTGCCATCTTTTTGGCTGCAAGGTGACCCATTCCATTGTTTTATTTTTTTTGGTTTTTTGGGGGGCGGGGAGAGAGAGAGAGGGCGTTGTTCGCGTTGCACCGAGAGAGTGCGCATGGCGTTTGATAACACAACACCAATCACGTGGGCCTGCCTCCCCCCCTCTCCGGCAAGCCCCTCATGGCGCCCCCCCCCCCCCCCAAAAGAAAACAAAAACCTATCCCAAACAAAAAACACACACACACAGTCTCTCTCTCTCTCTATCTCATGTATTTACACAAGTACAAAAAGTAAAGCCCGCCACCTTTCTGCTTGCCTCACACAACACTCTGTGTCCTCCACACATACACACTCTCTCCCCTCTGCGGTTCCTTCTAGCTTGGCTTGGCGCAGCTTGATCCACCTTTTCTTGTGTGTACAATTCTCCGCTTGTGATCTTCGCATGCACACGAGGCTCTCAAACGAGAAAACCATCTACTAAGTATCTAAGATAGGCGGGGCTGCCTCCCTCCTCCCCCCTCTCCCTCCTCCCCCCAACCTTGCCTTTCTAGAAACTCTTTCTAAACACACTCTCTCTCTTTGAGTCTCTTTCTCTCTCTCTCTCTCTCTCTCTTTCTAAACACACACTCTCTCTATGAGTCTCTCTCTCTCTCTCTCTCTCTCTCTCTCTCTCTTTCTTTATTTTAACCTTGCCTCGATCTCTTTCGTCTCCATGATCGTCCTTCCCAACTCTAATATTTGCCGTACTGAGTCCATCTCATGCCCGACTGTTCGACTGCATCCCTCAAAGCCCACGAATATCATATACATTTTATATTTACCTCTCCTTTAACGCCAAACTCGATCTCAGTTCCTCTCACACAACTTCCAAGTTTGTTTTTGCTTACATTCTTGCAGAAGCCCCACATTTAACACTGCTTGCTCGTGATGATCGTAAGGATGGCGATGATGAATGTGGATGTCAACCACGGTGCCGACAGCATCATCTATTGTGTTGGGTTTGACAAGGCAATAATCAATGGTACATACAGACAGGTGCATAGTCTTGACAGAGGTAATGCGTTGTATGCAACCGTATTGCTTGTCGCATAGACAAGCACCTTTACTAAGTGATGAGGGTAATCGATGCCTTCGTATTAGGCAATTATTATACCAGCATTGGTGTTCCAAATACTATCGTTGGGCAATGATCATTATGCCGGTATTGCTCGACCATGTAGATTTGGCATCACTTGTCAGATCCCATACTTGTTTAGTCGGATGTCAGTTTAGCTAACAAGGTATTGTTTAGGAAGCGTGCATGTACATTGACAGGTGATCTTGTGGTTTGTGCACGTACATGCATGGAAGGTTGAACCTGCATATCCATGTGTCGCCAAGGCAGTATTCATGGAAAACCCTTTTTGGAGCCGATACAAAAATCTTTCTCAGCTTTGACAGTCCACCAGTGTTTCCAATTTAGCGTTTGCGGGTTTTTTTAACCATGTTATTGCTCAAATGACCAAACTTCTGAAGTTCAAAACCTTCTTTCTACATCTCATGGCAATTTGGAAATTGAAGAATTTGCTTCAAACCAAATTTGGGGTTTTTTTCCTGATCAGTACTCTCTAACTTCAGTGTACTGTATCTATATTGCTGTTGTAAGGCCAGTTCGAAACATGTATCTATCTATGCTAGTAGATGTAGGCATGCATGGAACTATGACATGAAAGATAGGCCAATGGATCTCTGTACGGAATGGAGTCCGAGTAGCTGTATTATATAGTGCATTGTGCAATTTCATCCATCATCCCACTTCTGTGTTGCGGCCCTGTGGTTGAGAGCTGGGAAAGAAAAGATGCTTGCCGTTGAATGAATGCTTCATTACCTCTGTCAAGACCGTGCACCTGTCTGATGTCAATAGTCAAGAAAAGAACCTTTGGACTTTGCGGAAGAGAGAGCAAGTGAAGAACTGATCAGCATGTGAAAGCAGATCTACAGACCTAGCCTCGGCAACGAGTTACACAGG
Source organism: Lygodium microphyllum (assembly GCF_053477565.2). NCBI lineage: Eukaryota > Viridiplantae > Streptophyta > Polypodiopsida > Schizaeales > Lygodiaceae > Lygodium > Lygodium microphyllum. The sequence continues at coordinate 12,654,577 of NC_141148.1, read as the reverse complement.
TAAAGCGGATGTGAGACTTATTCCCACATTTAACTGTATATTGTACTAGAGAGAGATAACAAAAACCCTGTTTTCATTGCATCGTCCTTTTTTCTGACGAGTAGACGTAGTGCTGCGCAGCTATAGCACAAAAGTGTGCTAAGTGCTTCTTGTTCCCTAGAGTCTAATGGCGCTCCGCCTGCGGCTGCGCAGACATCTGTTGCACTTTGTTATGTATGTAGGTAGCTCTTGTGGTACCCCCTACAACATTCATGGAAATGGGCCTTGGATGCGTGCAGCGCTTGGTCCCTGTCTTGACAGAATTGTCCGAACTTTTTGTAACAGGGCTAATTAGACAATCCTTTTCGGGTTGGACCTCATCACAGGAATGAAGATCCTTTTTAATCCAGCACCCGCTTCATGGAGGATTTTGAGATTTGAGCCAGTTTTTCCCCCCAACTTTAAATCGTTCGTTGAAGATCATAAGCTCTGAATCTCCTAATTATCACATGCTGAAGAGTTGTTCTTTCAACCAACCCTTCAATTATCTTCACGATGAAGGAAGGAGGAGGCTCTAGAGTCTAGAGTCCAGAGTCTAGGGTGAATCTAACTAGTTAATTCGCAAATGTCCTTTCGTAAAGCGTTCCGTTCTCCCATTCTGGGGTTCATTGGTCACGCATGTCTGTGTTTTCCGGACCTTGTTGTATTACATGTATTGGTGTATGTGGAAAGACGATGAAACTCGTCGTGTTAACGAAAAGCCTCTGAGGCTTGAGCTTGGAGAAGTAGCCGTGCGGCTCCTTCCCGTAGGTAAGTTGCAGGGCAGTCAGAGAGCCCAGTTGTGTAGCAAAGTGAAGGATTTGCCAACAATTACAATGTCATGGCGCACCCACTTCCTTTATCGAGGTACGCGATCCACTCCTCGTGTGGGCCGAGGCCCTGATTGCCCAAAACTATCTAAGTGCCAGTAGGGTAAGGGGCCCGATTAAAGGACGTCCCCCTATTTTGTGACAGTGACAGTGACAAGCCAGCACCGATTTTAGAGCAAATCAAATGAATAATTGCTCGCCACGTGTAACAGGCAACCAATGGGGAGCTGCCAGCATACCGTCTTTAAATAGGCACACCCATACCACAAAACAGCGGGATCACTGATTTTCTTGCGCAGCATTATGAAGGCCTAGCCATATAGCTGCATCTTTGCGTATATTTTGTTTTTTGGGAAGCTCAATCCCTTGCGAAAAGGGGTGAAATATCATTTGGCCCAATTCTACCGTTCTAAGATTTACCGACAGAGGGGCCGATAGCTGCTACTCACCTGGCCCCTTACCCTAGTTGCGAAATGTTTATGTATCTCACTCGTTACGGTCCATTTTAGTCGGTAGGCTTTTAGTAATTTAATTAATCTTTGCTGTCGTGACACGATCAAGCTTAGAAGTTGTTCCAAAAAATTGCAAGGGATGTGGTGAAAATGACAAGTTGAATGGTGCGTTTCTTACATTTCGTCTCCATCTTCAATAAACTTCCAAAGGAAAGCAAAACTTACTCTTATACGTTGCACGACTCTAGCATTAACATCACAAAATTGACCAACAATGTCACCCAGCTATCATGGATGAACATACGTATGTTGCTTCATTTTGCGTTCGAATGAATGAACTAACATTTTCATTTGTTAGGTGTTTAGCAAAAGAAGGAAAAGGGGTTGGGTTTGACTTATTGATATTGTTTGTTGTCAGTAGATGGTGGGAGTAGTTGGGAATGAAATAGACAGTGTTCGGATTATAACCATCACATGGCAAGTTAGGTCAGCCATATACATTAATTGAATTGCAGGAAATTGTCATTTGTTGGAGAGTTGTGAATATAGCTAGCTAATCCAAAAAAAAAAAGATTGGGGATCAACATATGAATCGGATGGTGCTAAGAGCGAGGACATTCTTAGGTGAATTGTACTTGCACAAGTCAATGGGGTTAAGTTTAATCATGTGTGCATGGTTTACTTGACCACACTTAACTTTTGTGTTGTAACTTTTAGCTAAAGTTGAAAGTGGAGCTGCTCCATGAACTACATAAAGTTAAGATGACATGATGGCCAATCTCTGGTACGTTTTGCATTCTCGCTCTTGGAGCTCTCTCTCTCTCTCTCTCTCTCTCTCTCCCCTTAAATGGTTACAGACAAAGCCTCTCTCCTGATTGGTGGTGAAGGGGTCCAAGTTAAGTTTAGAAGAGTGTATTTGTGGTACCTTTACTTTAGTTAATACATGCCCAAGTCAATGGTCTTGGGCATGGCATAACTTTTAGACTTCATCTTGATATGATGAATGTTGCCTAATAGAGGAAATTAGCATGGTTGATCATCTTCAAGGCCTCTAAAAAACATATGTAAACTCGTATGGAAAAGGAGGAAGACTTAGCGAAGGATCATGGCACTAGGATGAAAGGTACATAGAACAATACCTTGGGGCATTCTAGTTGGCGTCGCCTTGCAAGTTATTTAGCCATTTTCTATAGAAGGTGCAACATACTCTCCCTAAGATGGAAAAAGTAATGTACCCATGCTCAATGGCTTGCATGCTTAGTTTTTGTAGGTTGTCAAGAAAGTATGTTGTGAGAAAGAAAATTGGTGCAATACCACAGCCCCTTGGAAGAATAAAGCTAATTAATTGCCCTTGTCTACGCTCATACTTAGCATATATAGCCATTGCAAAGGCCTTAGCTCTAAGGATGAAGCATGTGTTGCTTAATGTTTTACATCAAATACAATATGGATTCATGTGTGGTAGGAAAATCCATGATGCAATGCTCAATCTCACCTTATTAATGAACTTTACTCTTAGCCTTGTCAATGACTTTGTCATAAATATGGATATTGATAAGGGGTAGGACCAAATTAGTAAAAACTTCATTCTCTTTCTTCTCTTGTGAAGAAAGCAAAATATATGTTTGGAATCTTAGAGGAAAGCAAGAATACCAAAGAAAATGAATGAAATGCTTTAGAGATGTACAATAGTAAGAACCTCATTCTCTTTGTTTTGTTGGGACAATGAATGAACACTTTAGAGATGTACAATAGTAAGAACCTCATTCTCTTTGTTTTGTTGCGAAGAAAGCAAAAAATATATTTGGGAGCACAGAGGAAGCAAAATATATGTACAACTAGATTAGTAAGAACCTCATTAATGCTCTTTGTTTTGTTGTGAAGAAAGCATAATATATGTTTGGGATCTAAGAGGTAGCAAGAATATCAAAGAGAATAAATAAACACTTTAGAGAGGCATAATAGTAAAGACTTTGATAAAAAGATACTCCGCGCCTAGACTCAGCCCGGCGCTTCGCGCCGGGATATGAAGCACAAATGTTTTAATTTATTCAATCAAGTAGTCTTGCAATTTTTAAACTTCATTATAAAATCAAATAATTCAATACAATAATATTAATTATCTCAACCGTAATAATTGAAAAACAAAACTGAAGCAAAAGTGATTTTTAAATATCAATGAATGAATTCCAACTATAACAACAGGTAAATGGAAAAGAAAGTATAAAATGTTTTCAAAAAGATAGTTGTACTGTAGAAAATCAACTATCGAAAAGAAAGCTTTCTCTTCTTAGATAAATTATCAATTCGTAGATCTAGCACAGGGAATATGTGTGGGTGAAGTTGTGACACGCCCCATCCCGGATTGTGCTGCAACATCTAAAAACGAAAAAAAAAACTTTAGAAATAAGGATAGTAAATTTATAAAGCAAAACATTAATTAATGAAAATGGTAAGTATTACCTGGGGACGTGATATGATTGGCTCTCACATTAGTAGAGCAGTCCGCGGAATTTGGATGAAATTGATGCAAAGTTACAAAACATGATAAATCTTTAAACTCCCATTTACTCCAGTCATTCGGTATGTGTCCAGTATGGGACCGAGATATGAATTACTCAACATCTGTTTGTCTAACATAGTAGCATTGGATCCATCCAAAATATAAAATTTCTACATATAAAGGAGTGTTTCCATTAGTAAATCCATCATTGGGTTATCTTTCGATTACCCTAGCCAAAGTTCTCTGGTTAATAGTATGTGCAACAATAGTTCGCAATGCTTCTTGAAGTCTCATTTGATAAGGAGAGGCACGATAATATTCAAATACTGTTTGGGCCATCTATCAATAAAAATTAGAAAACATAAAAATATATGATTAAAAAAGAATAAATAAACTTTGATGATATTGCACCAAAAATTTTATGCAAATATAATATGATAGAAAGATCAAATAACTTTTTATGGTAGAAATAATTTCAACACAATGTTCTCATATAGTAAAACAAACATACGTCTAACTTCACATAAAATCATGAATATCTATCCGTACATGAGATATATGATTAAAACATTAAAGTATTAAATAAGAGAAAATAAGTCAAACTTGCTTTTCATCGACGAAGAACTCACTACTGAAAAAGAGCATAAGAAAGTACAACACTACACTTTATAGATATGTGAACAAAGAAGAAAAAAAGGCTTTGATTGTATTGAAATAAAAACATTATGCAAATATAACATGAGAGAACAAACATTGCACTTTTGAAAAAATAGAGGTTACAATACATTCTGTAAAACTTCATTATATACAATATTGATGGTACGATTTACCATGTCCTCTTTCTCATTAATCAAGACTTTCAATCTGTCTGGAAACTTTACTTTGGAGAAAGCAACATAGAGTTGACCATGAGCAAAGATTGGGGTTTTTTAGATATATTCCCAAACATGATAACGTTTGGCCTTGAGATTTGTTGATTGTCATTGCAAACGCCAAACAGACTGGGAACTGCAAGCGTTTCATTGAGAAAGGAAGGTCTAATGTAGTTGGGATGAAAGTTATCCTCGAGATAAAAACTCTATCACCAATATTGATTCCCGTAATTATCTCTGCATCAATGACCTTGTTATTGAAAGCCTTGCATACCAGCCTAGTACCATTGTATAAACTTTAGAAGGATTCAAGTTCCTGAGCAATATTATTGGAGCATTTACTTTGAGCAACAAGATATGAGGAGGAATATCTCCACCGAGGTCAAGGGAATTTAGATATTCCATAGAATAGAGAAATGAGTTCTCCAGAATTTAGATATTCCACAGAATAGAGAAATGAGTTCTCCATAATTTAGATATTCCACAGAATCAGCACTGTCGTATTGTTTAACCTCTCCCGACATCAGCTACAATGCATGATTGTTTATCATTTCCACATCATTGTTTCGAGGTGCAAGAATGGCACGTCCACTAAAGAATATTTTGTAATCAATTACACAATTCATTTCACAATAGACAAAATTGATCAAGTCTTGCATAGATCCTCCCTTTAACAACAATGTAGGTGGAATTTGCAATATATTATTAGTATGTGTCAAATCTTTTCCATCTCCAATGTATTGCAACCATGCAACAAACTGACCCTGATCTAATGCAACCCGCATATTCTGTGTGAGTTTCAAAACACTGAAATATTGCCACAAATTGGAACAACATATAGCAGCACCAGCAATATCCTCACGGGTACCCTTTGGTACAACAGGCAATATTTGCCTAAAATCTCCACCTAGTAGAATAACTTTACCACCAAATGGCATATCACACTGCATTATATCCTTTAAAGTTCTGTCCAATGCCTCAAAGGTATTACAATGCAACATAGGAGATTCATCCCACAAAATAAGACTTGCCTCTTTTAACAATGCTGCAAGATGACTTTGAACAGGTATATTGCATGTAGAATTATTGTCTGCCTGCAATGGAATTTTGAACTTTGAATGGGCAGTATGACCATGTGGCAAAAGCAATGCAGCAACACCAGAGGATGCTGTAGCTATTGCAATGCGACCTTGACTGCGAAGCTTTGCAAGCAAACATTTGTATAGGAATGTTTTTCCAGAACCGCCTAGGCCATCTAAGAAAAATGGTTTACCCAAACCACTATCAATAGCATTCATTATTGCCATAAAACAATTACTTTGTCCGTCATTCAACAAAGCTTGCATTGTTAAGGCATTCTCTTGTTCTACCTTATCATATAGTTGTTCATCAAGGATCAAAGGATTTGTATACTCTTGCATTGTCACCTCAGGAAATCCATGATACTGTGCCAAATTGCGACCATGTTGATCTAAAAGTTTTTGAATGTGCATCAATGCATGATTATTGGCCTCATCTTGCATATCAACATTTTGCCTATTTTGCAAGGAGAGTCAATGTTTTATATCCTCTGTCAGCGGACCTAAGAACTCTTCCCATAGAGCCCCAAGTCGAGCAAGCGAACAAAATACCAAAATGGATGCAAACAATTTTCTTAATTGAGCACCGGTTTGCATCAATGCAACTTCACGCAAACACATTTGCCATTCATCATCTGTTTCCAACATTCCTTTTGCAATGCAAGCCTCCTTAAAAGTTGAAAGCACCACATTATCAACCATACGCAATGCCTCAAAGGATGTGCACCCTTTGCATACAGTGAGTAGTAGACGCAAATAGTATTTTTCTCCACACGTAGGTGAAACAAAGTATATTCGACCACATGTGTTTCCTTGCTTTCTCTTTGTCCACATTTTTTTGTGTGCATTCTAAACCTAAAACATTGGAAAGTCTTGATAGAGAACTGTATTAGCATTAGGGTGCAAACGATTGCATGTAAACCATTCTGTGAGAGTTATTTTTTGAGCATTTTCAGTTTGCATCACATCACGTATGTTATCAGCGTCACGAAAGGAAACAGTATTCTCTCCAGGTAAATGTATTTGCAATCGTTGAATATCGGGTTTCTCATCATGAAGTTTGAATTCAAATATTTGCCAACATGCTTCAGAAGCTGAAATATATCGTGCATCTAAGTACCTCTCAATCTCATCAATATTTTGTGCATCAATATTTTCTGCATCAATATCATTGGATTCGGAACCACACGTACTTGTAACCCGAATGGTTGCTCGATCATGGCCCTTATATACATATTTATACAAATATTTGACAGCTGCAATTGTCGAGCAAACCTTAACATTTATGTGAGCACTATACTTGGAACTCAAATAAGGATTGTAAGGCACTATCCATCGGTTATCCAAGAGGTTACCATTAGCATTATGAGTTTTTCCATCCTCTCGACATCTGTATAAAAAATAACTAGATTTATCAACTGTAGTTATATGTATAAACTTTTTTGGATAATCCTTTATACACTTTCCATCCACCATGCAAGCACTTTTTGGATTGAACTCACCACACGGACCATGTATGTTACATTTAGTAATAATTCGATACAAATCCGAGAACCTTTCCTTATCAGGTCGCTCAGTGCACACCAGTCTATCATAATGACATGCTTCTAGTGGCTTAAAGCGTGGTTCTAATATTAAGAGCGTATGTGAATCATGAGATGAAATTCAAGGGATTGGGACCTTTCAAGGCTTGCAACATCAATAGTAGAGCAGGCAATGTGGAACTCAAACCCTAGAAGGGGAGGGCATAGGCTTTTTCAATGAAAGTCGCATAAAAAAATATCACCCTCTGTCACATCCACTTCATGAACCTCTGATGATAGAACCACCAATGAATGTGAGAGTTGCAATAACCATTGAACTAGAGGAGGAGGATGAGGAAGCAGTAGCACCAGCCTACCTACAAATAATTGTGACTGCTCATCAAAAGGCATATACATTTGATGTGCTAATTGATGAGGGAGCTAACTTTAATATCTTAACATATAAATACTGGATCACCATGGGTCAACCCCAATTGCAACCAACCCAAGCAATACTTAGCCCATTTGGGAGGCACTCCTATCCACTTTTAGGAAAATCCAAACTAATGGTTTCTAACAAGACTAAGAGCCTAACCATCTTCTATGTGCTTCCTAACAAACTAAGTGTTGGTAAGGAGTCATTGTTGAGTCACATGTTCAAAAAACAAATTCACTAGTGTAATGTTGACTATGACTCGCAATGCATCCACCTTGCCATAGGAAAATGTTCGAATAGTAACGGCTTTCAGCAAGGATACCACATCCATCCAAAAGCATGTAGTGCCACCAATAGTTAAACCTAGTGGCAACCCTAAGGAGGAGGATAGTACACCACAGCATATGCCCATTGTGAAGCCCCACCACCATCTAGAAATCACACCCAAAGCTATGGACCAAACACTCTAGTGGGTCCCCAAGTATAGACCACAGCCTCATAAAAGTCAATCATTCAAAACTCATAATTTTCATGCCCCACACGCTAGACCTAAAAAGGAAGGAGTGGGCACTTCCATAATTCACAAGTGACTAGGCTCCATTGGGTCCCAAAAGCCCTATTGTGTATCCAAGGTTATTATAAAGGTAGCACCTTGATATGGTTGCCTAAACTCACAGGCGGCATGTATGCCCCTCCATCTCATGCTCCAAAAGATAAGGCTAAAAAATGTAACTCAACATAAGGTAGGAGAAAAACCAAGAAGAAGGGTGCTCAATCCATGAGTGCTCCAATGGCCTATCGACCAAAAGCTCAACCAAGCATCAATGTGCATCCTATCATTAATGAGATCCACCTAATGACTCTGATGTGATCACCACTACAAAAACCAACAACAAAGCATCAACTAAATTGCAAACTTCTCAAACCAAGCTCACCAAACCCAATGAGAATCCCAAAGTGAAAATATCACATATAAACTTGTCAAATCCAACTAAACCAAAGCCACCAATTGCAGGCCTTAAGCCGTCACAACAACAACAATCCATTCTTGAAGTGGCTTCCAACATGGCCATGGACGCAAGGGATGACTTAGTAATGTGCATCCGATGATTGGACTCAACCTTAACATTGTCTGCTAAAAGTTACAAATGTTTGGGCATAGGCCTACATGACGAATCCATAGCAAACAAGGTATATTCCTTGTCGTGTTCTTGGGAAGAATATGAATTCATCTTCATTAAAGCCTCAACCATTGCAAAAGAGATGATTACCAATGAAATCTCATGAGAATAGACCTTAAGCCAATGCCTAATCACATCCTATAATAAGAAGATCAAAATTCCCATGCTACCACATGAACTTACTAAGCTCCAACAGTTAGTTGCTTTTTATGATCATCCTAAGCTGAATTGCCTTGAGTCTAAGCCCAATTTCCTACACAAGTGGTGCACTCTACTCATTTCATGGGCTCAAGAGGGTTATCAAATCATGACCAATGTGGAGCAACAACATGGCATCAAGAATTTTGAGTATGACCAGACGTATGTGGCCCCAACTTCATTTTGGTAGGGGTAAAGGTACATGTCTCTAGCCGCCTGTGTATTATTACACTGATAGTACCTACACATACTCACTACAAGTGGTGGGCACCTATCATTGCTGTCACTTCATTCTTTATTCTTTCCATGAAATTTGAATAAAGGGAAGGTCGATCACACATTGTGATTATTGGAGTTTCCATATCTTGAGTCTCTCTCTCTTGCTTTCTTGCTCCATCTGCCATAGCTCACACCTCTCTTGCTTTCGCTTGCTTCTACTTCCACTTAGGCTTCTCCCTTCAACAATTGGTATCATAGCCTTCTCCATGATCTCAAGCTCACTTTGGCATTACTTTAGCTCTCATTCAAGTTACCTATAGCAGGATTTCACCATTGGCAACCATAGCTCCACTTCTTGAGGTTCGTATTGAGCTCTCTTTGCTCTAGGACTTCTCAAAACCTGTTGAGGCTATCTCAAGGCATTCTTGAGCCTACATTGAGCTTATTTTAGAGAGTATTCAGCTTAGTATCCAAGGTTGAAAATATAAAAACGCTTTTTCAGTTGTGGCCATTTTCAAGCACTTATACTTGCTCAATCACTCCTTGGCATTCGACAAAGGCTTTGGCATTGTTTACCACTCCCCTCGACATTGACCATTAACATTGAGCATTGGTTCAATTGTTAACTATGCAAACATGGCAACATGCTGTCATAAAATAGGGACATCCATATTTTCAATGTTTGGAGCTCGTATAACCTTTCCAAGATGCCTATGTACCTATTTTTTGTTAGTGAATACTTGGGGGATCATATGTCATTGGTTTGAGATGTTATTGGACTAATCTGAGCACTCTTTTAGCTCACTTTTCTCATAGATATCACTACTATCATAACAAGGTTGAATATTATTTGTCTAGGAAATGTCATGCTCTTGGTGGCTTATGTGATGCTCCCAAGATGCTCATTTGATGTTGGACACTTGGGGAATGTTTGACCAATGTATTGGAATACTCTCATTTAAGCCCATATTTGGCTCAATTTTACTACTATTTTCACTACTACAATAAGCAGAGACAAAGGCTATTTTATCAGTGAAAGTATATATCTATTGCTTGTGATGCTTCTTGGCTACTTGTTGGGATGATACATTGATGTCTATGGTTGATGCCACATGCTTGGCTCCCAGAATGCTTTTGGGCTTTGATTGACCTCACTTTTTCTCGGTCTTGATTGTCATTTTATTGTTGTACATACAATGGACAGTAAGCTTTTAATAGGGACAATCTATGCCTAATGCTCTTTCGTGCTATTCGGGCATTCTATTGAATGTATTGGTGCATGACATTGAAGCTCTATACTTGGTTATGCTATTGAATGCATTTAAGCTTTTATTTGAGCTTAGGACATTTGACATTGGTTGTTAGTTACTTCATTGGATGCTTCAAAGGTGTATGACCTTACGGGCTTGAAGCTTTTATTGGGTCTTATGCTCCCAGCTATGTACTTGATGTATCTTGGATGCTTATATGCCAGTCACATGAGGATTTAAGCTTTGTTTTCTAGTCTAGAATCTAACTTTTATTCCAATGGGAACCGCTTACTTGACACGGATGTTACATTGAGCTTTGGATTTTATTTGCAGTTGAGCTTGAGCTACTTCAACTTCTACTCACATGTGCTACAGGTTGTTTTGTATCAGTGATTGCCCCTATTTGACACTAATTTCTTATTGCTTTACCTCATTTGTAGCATGTTGTAATTGCAGACTATTGTATTATTTATGAGAATAGTCTTCTCCATTTGATGCTGATTATTTGGTCCATACCTCTTGTTTTCGACTTGTTTCAGCAATGGTTTGGGGTTGTTTGTAGGTATTACAACAACTTGTTTGGTCTATCCTGTGCCTCTTTTTCTACAGTATGGCTAGTCATTCAAATGATAGCGCCATCTTTCAACACTAAAAAGTTAGATGCCAGTAATTATGCTTATTGGAAGATGCAAATTTGGCAGGTTTTGGTGCAAAAACCTCAGATTAGGTCAATCAAATGCAAGAGCATTAAACCTGAAGGTCAAGATCAAGATGTATGGGATGACTTAGATGGGCTTTGCAGGTCCCCATGATTATCCTATCCCTCAACAAGTAGGTTTATTATAATATTGTCACAAATGGGCAGTCTGCATGGGATCTTTGGGAGAAAATCTGTAATCTTTATGATAAGAAAAGCCTTGCTTTTCAAATGTATTGGCTAAAGTAGCTTATGGACCTTCATATGAAGAAAGGTACCAATGTTTCTCAGCATGTGAGCAAGTTTCATGCAATCATCATTGGCCAACTGTCATCGCATGGTATTGAATTTAAGGATAATCTTCCACCTTATTGGTCACACTGACTGAGTCTTGGGACACATTTCGTATTGCTATGTGTTCAAAAATTCCCGAGAATAGGTTGAAATTGTCTAATGTAGAGGGTGCACTCCTGATAGAGGCGATAAATAGGAAGAATGTGGATGCTTCTCGTACTTCTTATACCTTGATTGTTCGGGCTCACCATGATGGCAAGAGCAGGAATGACCACCGTGGTAGAAACTTGAAAGAAGTCTCATTCTAAGCTCCGTGTGGATAGTCTCCTAGTAAGTCCCGTGGATGTAAGCCTGACTTGATATGCCATTATTGTGGAAAAGTAGAAATATCGTGTTGCACTACCATAAAATACTTGATGACAAGCACAAGAAAAAGGACAAAGGAAAAGCACAGGACAATTCTGATGATCGCAACATTGTCCCTACTAAGTCCAGTGTTAAGATCAAAGAGATCAATATAGTGCAGCAATGCAGGACAAGTCTGATGATCGTAGCATTGTCCCTGCTAAGTCCAATGTTAAGATCAAAGAGATCAATGTAGTGCAGCAACTTAACTCTGATGATGATTGCATACTTGCAACTGCTTCTTTGGATGAGTTGCATCTAATTGATGCATCACCTAGTTTTATCAATGTTGGTTGATAGATTAAGGGGCTTCCTTTCATCATGTGACCCCTCGTAGAGAGTGGTTCCACTCCTATCGCAGTTTGATTAGATCTATCCGTTTGGGGAATGACTTGGCATTGCAAATAGTTGGGTATTGGCGATATTCAGCTGCAGTTTAGTTTAGGAAATACTTTCCATAATGTTTGACATGTATCGGCTCTCACAAAGAGGCTTATCTCTATCGGCATACTAGATGATGAGGGTGACTTTGTTTCCTTTTGGGATTCTTCTTGGAAGATCACCCATGAGAACCTTGTTCTGGCATGTGGTGCCAAGTTTGGCATTTTATATCCTTGGTTGTATCTAGATCCATAGATCATGTTTTATCTATGGCTATAGTTTCACGTGTATAAATTTGGTGTTGTCACCTTGGATGTGTGTCCTCAATGGGAATGAAAATGCTTACTCATTTGCAATATTTTTTTCCCCCTTGACTATAAGTGTTTTGACTCATGTGATCATTGTTTGTATGGTTGGCAAACACATAGTACACATAAGAAGTCTGGCACTCTGGGCATGGTTGAGCCTTTGGCTCTTGTTCATTATGATCTCTATGGACCTATGCCCTATCGATCCTTAACCTTCACTAAAAGGGGGCCCCACCCATATATAGCGAGCTTCCTCAAAGAATTCTTCTCTTGTCCAAATCCTACTTTCATTACCACATGCATTTATCTTTGCATGTGAATACTACTAAAACAAAAGCCTACTATAGAGAAAGAGCGGTTACCGCCTCTCTTTTTTTATATTAATACATGAATAGATAGATATGCAATGGTCTGCCTCATGATGAGAGCCATCCTCCTGCCAGCATTTTGTATAAGCCTATTAGAGGACATGAGTGGCAATAGGTTCACTGGGTGCAACCACCTTTTTTCGTCATCTACACCCCTCAATGTAAGAGTTAACTTGAAGGGCTATATGCAAAGTAGGGCCTTCCTAAGAAAATCCTTTAAGCCTCCCTGCAGCATGGCCCCTATGCATGAATGGGATGCCACTTAATGTGATCCCTTGTAATTTTCCAAAAAAAGGAAAAGAAAAAGAAGAAAAAAAGAAAAAGAAAACAAAAGAAAAGAGAAGAGAAGAAATATATGGAAAAGAAATGAAAACAAAAATAAAAACTATCCATTTGTACTCTATGAGTGTCACAATCATTGCACCTAGGGACCACCCTAGCACTCCCCCACCTTACAACTTAGGGCACATCAACGGCATGTCATTTTGATAGAACTATCTCCCTAAGTCACTCACAACACCTTCCTTTACAGGAACTAGGTCCTCAAGTGTGGGACAATACCTTAGGCTTGCCTATGGCGACCCATCTTATAGTTCCACCATCACTTGCACATTGCACTACATGGTAAGATAGACACATCCCCCTAGGAAGTGCACTCTTCTTCTTTTTAGGTACATTGTGTGGTGGCGCATCAAGCTAACACCTATGAGGCCTTCTTCAACCAACCATCTATCTTTGACATTAGCAACCTTCAAAACTTGCTTCACAGAGTGTCCCCAAGATGACCTACCTCTCCAAACGCCCCAAGAACCATTCCATACTGACCCTCAATATTTTCAACCAATACCATCAAGTGCCATGGGATGAGAATGGGATTGGCACTCAACTAGGAGGGGGTAATGTTAACCCTTGAAAGACCAAGACGAAAAAATTCTGAAAAATCAAAAGTGGAAGACAGTCCCAAGGTAAGAGGAAGACGGAGGACAAAGGCGCACTCTAAAAAATATGAAGACATGAAGCACAAGAAAAACCTAAGAGGAAGCGCATAAGAATAAGCGCACCTTAATATTTTAGCAAAAAGAACACCAAGAGCATTGTAATTTATTTTGCAGAAAAGAGCACTGGGCTCTCTCTTGTGCAAGTTGTAAAGAATGAGAGGCATAGTCTAAGGCCAATGCTAATAGGAAGGAGGAGGAAAAAGAGTGGAGGAATAGACAAAGGCGAGACCAAAAAGGGGATGGCCACCAAGAAGGAGATAAAACATGTATAAAAGTCAAAAAGTGAATGGAGAAGCTTATCCTTGGTGTGTGGCCAGAATTGCTCTATTCTTGCTTCTTGGTCTTGCTGCATTCTTGTGTATGAGAGAGGGAGAGTGTGTGTGTGTGTGTGTGTGTGTGTGTGAGTGAGGGACCATGAAGAAGCCCTTCTTCTCCTCTCTTCATCTTCATATTTATCTCTTCTCCTTTCTTGTGCACATGGCTATGGAGGTCTAAGCTTCAAGCTTAGAGATTGAGGTTGCTTGAGAGCACATCTTGGATCGTGGAGCTATCAGCAAAATCGTGGGAGAAGGCAACTCGATCGGATTCAAAGATATGCTCACTACATTTTTGTATGGAAGAGTGCATATGGCTATGTGAGATGTAGCCATAGCTCACGACTTGAAATGCTTGAAGCAATAAGCAGTCCATGGCTCTTAACGGTGTGCTCACAAGAGCGATGACAACGGACTAAGAAAAGGACTTCATCTTTACTTAGTCAAACTCAACAAGGTGGAGGATACCAAGGATAAGGATGAATCCACATGGTTAAGTGAGTATGTTGATATCTTTCCTAAAGAATTAACAGAATTACCTCCAGAACAAGATGTGGATCATGAGATTATGCATCCTAGCAACTCTCCCTGGGGTGCTCATATCCTATTCCAAAAGAAGAAAGAAGTAATCCTTAGATTATGCATCGATTATAAGGTATCAAATCAAGTCACCATAAAAAATAAATATCCTATTCCTCAAATTGATGAGCTGTTGCTACTGCTGGAATGATTGCAAGGAGTAGTGATTTTTTTAAAGATTGAATGTATTATCAAATTCTAATAAAGGATACAGACATACCAAAGATTGCCTTCAATACCAAGTATAGCCATTACAAGTTCGTTGTAATGCCTTTTGGGCTGATCAATGCTCATGCTATATATAACATGTAGGTCCAATATATTTTCAACCCAGACCTAGATGAATTTTTCCTCATATCCTTTGATGGAATTCTCATCTATTCCAAGAAAGATGAAGCTCACCAAGGCCATCTACATATAGTCCTTGGAATTCTTCATGAGAATAAGATATTTGCTAAAAAAGAAGAAGTGTGCATTCTTCAAGAGGACGATTGAATACTTAGGATTTTTTGCCTTGAAGGAGGGCATTTCAATGGATCTTACCAAGGTCAAGGATGGTCAAGATTTTGGCTATCACCCCATAGTGCCAAAGAAATCCTAGGATTTGTGGGTCTCACTATGTGGTACATGATTTTTATCAAAGAGTATTCTTTGATAGCAACACCCCTCACTAAATTGCTTAAAAAGCAAGTAAAAATCACATGGACAACTCAAGAGCAGGAAAGCTTTGGTAAGCTAAAGCAATCTCTCACAATTGCTCCCATTTTGAAACTATCAAATGCTATAAAGGAATTTGAGCCCATTAGAGAGGCTACATTATGGCTCTTAGATGTAGTATTACCCAAGAAGGACACCTAGTGGTGTATTCTTCCTGCAAACTCAAACCCTACAAGAAGAATTATGCTATTCATGACCTTGAGCTTCTAGTAGTCATTTATGCATTGGAATTATGGTACCACTATTTTCTTGGCAAAAGATTTATACTTGTGACAAATCACTAAAAGTTACAAATGGATCTTCACACAACTAGACCTTAGCATGAGGCAAAGGAGATGGATTGAAGTTCTCCAAGAATTTGATTTTGTATTCAAGCTCCACCTTGGAAAAGGTAATGTGGTAGCTAACTCCCTAAGCAGGAAATCTTTTCTAAATTCTCTACTTTTGCAAGTTTGATTTCTATGCCTAACAACCCTATTTTGAAAGTCGTAGCTACTAAGATTTCTAATGATCCTGACTACCTTGAGATAAAGAGGTCCATCCAAACTAGAGGTGATAGGTTGAATGCAAAGACCAAATTCAAGCACTATCAAATGAAAGGTAAGATTTTGTACTATCAACATAGGTTGTGTATGCCAAATAGTTGGGACCTTGAGAAAATTATTCTATGAAAAGCCCACAACAATCCGTAGCTAGACATCTTGACTACCGCAAAGACTATAAATATTATGAGGAAAATCTATCATTGGCCAGTAACGAAAGCTGATATGTTGAGGTATGTAATTCCATGCTTGAGTTGTCAACAAATCAAGGCTAGAATGATTAAACTACAATGAGAATTGTAACCGCTCGATATACTATAGATGAAGTGGGAGTGCATCAGTATGGATTTTGTGGTAGGTCTTCCAACAGTGCAAGGAGGATATGACTCAATTCTAGTAGTCATTGAAATGCTGATGAAGGTTACCAACATCACCCTTGAAAACACTACCTTCAAAGCATCTAGCATTGCTAGGTTGTTAAGGAAATTTTTAGGCTACATGGTTTCCCAAAAAGAATTGTCGGTGACAAAGACTCGGTGTTCACTTCAAAATTTTGGACATGTCTCTTTCAAGCCATTGGTACACAACTTTGTTTCAATGCATCCTATCATCCTCAGAATGATGGGCAGACTAAAACGGTCAACCAAGCGTGGAAGATATTTTAAGGGCCTATTGTAGCAAGGAGCCCAAGAAACAGATTGAATGTCTACCCTTGATAGAGTTTTCTTACAATGCTTCATACCAATAAAATATTGGTATGACTCCCTTTTAAGCATTGTATGGGCAAGAATGCTTGTCCCCTCTTTATTTTTATGATCCGTGAAGCATCTAAGAAAAATCTTGAAGAGATAGAGGAGCAGAATGTCAAAAGACTTGGATCTAGAGCATGGCATGAGCTATGGAGGATGGAAGATGTAGAAAAGACTCATGCAAACATAAACACAAACAAGACCAATTGTCACACAAGTGAATTAGGTTCCAAGATTGAGACTTGGACTCATAAACACAAACTTTTGTGCAAGACAATGACACAGACACTTGATTGAAGGACAAAAGTACTATGACATTGCATTGAAAAGTGAACCGAGTACATCATTATATAGTCTTTGACCTTTCTCCACTCTCCTCACTATGCATGTGGAATTCAGGACATCTCTTCATGGATCATACATAATTTGACATATCTTTCAACACCCCTCCTCAAATGATGAGTTCCTACACTTGCTGGCTTTTATCCCCAGGCTACATGATGGCATGGCCTCTGGGAGACTAGCTCATAGGCAGCCTAGTTAAGTTGAAGCTCTTTACATCTTTAGCAAGGGTTTTGTTTTACAAATTAAATCCACTAAGGGAAACAAAATCCACTATGAGAAAACATAAGATCCACTATGGAAAAGATAATTTCTTCAAAACCATCTATCAGAGAGTTATTGTTGATAGCAAAAGCATCTTCTTCTTCTTCTCTTTCATTCATGAATTGATTTTGGTGATGATCATCTTGCACTTGTTGGGCTCTTTTCTTGTGAAAACATTCACTGGCTACATGGCCAGTCTTACAACAATAGTGACATATAATCTGATCCTTGTTGTTGTTGATGATGAATCCTCAACCTCTTCCTTTAGGCCCAACAGCTCCTTTAGTGTATAAGAGGTTTCCCCTAGATGATAGAACACCATCTTTTGCATTCTTGTTCTTCTGCTTATTCTCTTCATTAAGAAGAGAGTTCTCAATATCTTTTTGTGACAAATTAGGTACATTGCTGAGAGTAGAGACAAGATTTTCATAAGGATCCTAGTTTACACTAGCAAGGAGTACAGCAATGGCTTCATCTTCATCTATTGTTTTCTTTGGAGTGGCAAGTTGAGTTTTTAGACTTTTGAATTTGTTAATACGCATAGTCATTGAAGTGTTGTCTTTTATGTCAAGCTTATAGAACTGCATTAACAACTTGACCTTAGAGTTTTTGGCTTGACTTCCAAAGATCCTATCAAGCTCATCCCAAGCCTTTTTAGCATCTTTGATGCCAGAGATATGGTACAATACATTGTCAAACAATCCCCGGGCAATAATTCCTAAAGATTTATTATTCATCTTTTTCCACTCTTTGGAGTGGTTCTTCAAGATCCTTCTATGGATTTTTCCATCTTCACTTTCTTCTTCTTCCTCCTCTACCTCAAACAGGTCTCACAAGTCCTTTGGCATAAGGTGGTACATGGTCTTCTCCTTCCAGAGGCATGAAAGCCTTCTCCATTGAACTTGGCTATTTGCTCAAGCTCTGCCATGTTGATCAACTTCAAATAACCAGCAAAAGAGTTGTAGTTCAATGTGTCAAGAGACTCAAGAAAATTAGTGTCAAACTGACACAAGTTGATTATCAATGGATACTATTCTTTGAGCTTAGTGTTGGATGCCGGTGCTTAATCTGCTTCTTGTTTGTTGATTTGAAGTGTTGCTCTTGCAAGGAACCAAGTTCAGGCTCAAACCAGAGTGGTAGTGGGTTAGTGAGCTAAGAGGAGTGGAAAAATCAAGTGGGGATGAACTTGAGTGAGATTGGCTATGGCTTCCACATTTAGGATTTTAGACAGGCGGCTAATTTCTGAGCTCATGTAGCTCATACACTAAACCATTTTGCATGGAAATTGAGGTGAAGATAGTCCATATGGTAGCCTTACTTTGCCCCATACTTGCACGAAGAATCGCGCAACATATCGGGAGCCTAGATGATACAACTAGAACATGGTGTTGATCTATCAGCAAGTTTGAATTCGTGTAATGCTGAGGCAGATAGAGATCGATGTTGGCATTCGAAGTGATAGGGAGTTAGCCCTAAGTTAAGAAAGATGTGCCCAAAAGAAAGTTTGAAAAGATATGGCTTGATTTAGAAGATCTAGCTGCTCAAAGTAGGGTGGCTACTGTTCTGGCTATGGCATCCATGAAAGCTAGAATGGAGGTAGAGGTGAAAATGAGGTCACAAGCTAGCATTGAGCTGGACTGAAGTTAAGAAAGCTTGAGAGAGCATAGAGGAGAGATAGATTAAACTAGAATGATTAAATTACCATGAGAATTGTAACCACTTGATATACTGTAGATGAAGTGGGAGTGCATCACAATGTGCTTGTCCCCTCTCTATTTTTATGATCCGTGAAGCATCCAAGAAAAAGCTTGAAGAGATAGAGGAGTAGAATGTCAAAAGATGTGGATCTAGAGCATGGAATGAGCTATGAAGGATAGAAGATATAGACAAGACTCATGTAAACATAGACACAAATAAGACCAATTGTCACACAAGTGAATTAGGTTCCAAGATTGAGACTTGGACTCATAAACACAATCTTGTGTATGAGACAATGACACAAACACTTGATTGAAGGACAAAAGTACTATGACATTGCATTGAAAAGTGAACCAAGTACATCATTATATAGTCTCTGACCTTTCTCCGCTCTCCTGACTATGCATGTGGGATTTAGGGCATCTCTTCCTGGAGCATACATCATTTGTCATATCTTTCAACATGGAACAAGGCAATATGGTAAGAAATCAAAGCAGCACAAAGAGAGAGAGAGAGAGAGAGAGAGAGAGAGAGAGAGAGAGAGAGAGAGAGAGAGAGAGAGAGAGAGAGAGAGAGAGAGAGAGAGAGAGAGAGAGAGAGAGAACCCTATCTCCTCCTAACAAGTACCCCCTATTTTTTTACCAATAAAATTTTTTAAGAGGAGTGGCAGGGTTGTACATCACTCTCCCTCCTTCCCCTCTTCCTAACATGCCCTCAATTTC
Organism: Lygodium microphyllum; assembly: GCF_053477565.2. NCBI lineage: Eukaryota > Viridiplantae > Streptophyta > Polypodiopsida > Schizaeales > Lygodiaceae > Lygodium > Lygodium microphyllum. The sequence goes on along the minus strand of NC_141148.1, from coordinate 12,634,638 downwards.
TCCTTTTGATTTATCAAATATCATGAGGATATTTTGCACTTCTCTTCACCCTTTCTTGACACATCAAGCATCTTCCAATTTTTAATTGGAGAATTCCAATGAACTCTTCTCCTTCTCAATAAGAAACTCTTGATAAGAAATTAGGAAACAAATCACCCCTGCCAACACATTATTCTCCTCAAAGAAATCTACATATTATATGATACTTGTAATTTTTAACGTTAAACCAAAGTCTAAGAAATTCATAGCTAATGACACATTAGTAAGCCCACAAAAAAACTAACTTTTCTCATGCCACCATCTAACACATCAAAATGCCAATTACACAAGCGATTGATCTCCTCTTCGTCCTCTTCAACTAAAAATATGACCTAGATTATCAAGAGTTGGGTAAGAGAGTTAGATAAGGAAAAGTTATGATACATAAGGAAGAAATATTAGAATAAGGATAAAATTATCAAGTGCTAAAAAGTACAATAGAAGAATCAAAGACAAAGGATTCTTCTACCATGCAAGGAGAAATACTCTTTCCACTAATTCCTTTGCTTTATCTTATCCTAACTCTTTTCCCTACTCTCCATTGACAATGCCTCCTCACAATTGCATTAATGTCACCACTCCATCAAATGAGGCTAGACCATCTAATGTAGCATGTCCGTCATCAACATTTCCTAATGCGGGGACAAATATGTATGTGGTCAATGATAATAATAACTTGAATACCCTAGACTAGGTATTCTACTTTTTATAATTTCTTGAAAAGTATTTCGTAAGAGTAGAGAAAACTACGTACAGTGAAAGCATGCATTTTAATCATATAACTAGTAAAAAATTCATTGGAGTATAGATAAAAACCATTCATGTACAAACTAGTTAATAAATTATTAACTACGGAGGTCTTGCATGTGTGTGTGTGTGTGTGTGCGCGCACGCGCCTAAGAACTTAATGAACTTTATACAATTTACATTGTTCCTAGTAGAATCAAGTATATCGTAAATTAAAGTCATAAACATACTCGCACAAGGCATACACAGTAACACATAGGCTCACTATTCATATGCATGTTTTTGATACATAGTTACCATTCGTGTGCACATAAGAAATATTAGATATGTTAAGAAATCCAACATCTATCATAGGATATATAGCATATGTTTTAATAATAATCATCTTTATAAGTGATGTCTCATTATAGTATTTAATAAAGGGTCTTTGTACTTTTGGGTCTTCTTATAAATTCTCAATGTTTTAGTGTAGGTTAATCATATGAAGTTCTACCTTGCATAAAGGAGATTGGTGTTTATGTATCCCTATAAAGTAAACCTACATTCACTATTTTTCTTGCAATCTTCATCCATGAGGTTGATTGGGACTAAGTGCATCATGAGACCCATTAACTAATTGTCATAGCCACCACTTTGTTTGAAACTTTACAAAGTCCTTTAAAAAAATTTAAGAGAAGATCTTCAACCATTAAATCCACGATACCATATCCATGGAAATTCTTTGGTCATTGGACTATGGAGACTCTTTCAATCTTAATTTAGGAAAAAGTCCATGGCAAAAATGATACAGTATTTGACTATTGTCATGAGGATCTTTTTTTTTTAACGAACCATATGATGAGATAAAAGTTTGTGAAATTTGATATTATAGTTTAGCCAATAGAGTTTATGAATACCCTTATTACATATTGAACAATCAAAACAAAGCCTAATATAATTTAAGGTTATCAAAACCCATTGCTAAAAGTATGTAATTCTAGCTATAAGGTATTTTGAGACCCTCTCAAACTAGTTGAGCGAATAGTTCCACGAATTAGACCTATCACATCCACCAAAAAGAGCATATTTTTTTCTCATTGATGAATGATAGAAATATCAAAAGGATATTTTACATATAATCTTTACTATTTTGAAAGGATTTGTTGGTTACTAATTAACAAAGAAGACTTGATTGTGGTTTACATTAATATATTGATAAAATTCTTTATTCATACTCATACAATGGGGAGTTTTGAGCAGGTAGTACCACCTCCAAGGTCAACTAATGGAGCTCGTTTATGAGCCAATTATGAGATTCACCTATGGGCGTTTGACCAATGCCTAGGATGGAGGGTCTAGTATAGAAGGTTCTCTCCTATGGTTACACATAACCAAGGTGACTTTGGTCTGGAAATAGTTAAATGCGTAGTTGGCCCTAAGATGGAAGAGAAATCCATACTAATGTCATGTGGCAAGCATCAGAAGCTCGATAAAATATGGGCTAGATATCACTCTTTTGGAAAAGAGGACGGATTTTGTACTTAGCTCTATGATCTAGAAATAAATATATAAACAGTTTGGAAAAGATTGTTTTCATTGTTTTCACATTATGCTTTAGTGAAGATATGAAATGAACCCTATGTAAAGGATAATTAAGGAAGTTGTTTTTAAATGTCAAATGGTGTGGTAGCATGCCTTATTTAGATAACTAAAGTAAGTCGTGTTTCATGGGAAGTGGGCGATCATCTATCTCTGATAGAAGTAGTCAATGACTGGGTAGACCAATGAGTCGAGTGCTTTCCTAAAAAGAAAGAATCAGGATAAGAGCCAAATCATTGACTTTTCCTACTGTTAAATCTTAGAATCAACCATACGCCACTTTAGGGAAATAGAGATGAGATTTTGCCTCACATGTAGAGGACTCAAGTCCAACTTCATCTCTCACTCACTATGAACCAAGTACAGCAATTGGTCTACCCTTGACCTCGATTGGCCTCGATTAATTGCTAAGTGACCATTGAGATAGAGTGCTAGAATATTGTTAGAGACTGTTGGGTCTTTAGGAACCTTAGGTTGGTCCTTGTGGGTGAGGTTGAGCGCTTCTCTATAAGGTAGACCAAGGGCTGCTCAATTAGATCAAAGTTTGATCATTCCAATGGAGTATAGATGGTGGTGATTGGGAATAGGCTCTTAGTGACTACCAAAAATGTCACTTTCTAAATCAAGTGGCGAGAACATTACATGTGGTATTAAAGCATGATCATTTATGTTGCAAAAAAGTGCTCAAAATTTTCATTAAAAAATAATGTGGCAAATGAATATAAGATATTTAACATCACAAAAATCATGGTAATATTGAAACCTATGATCAGTTGAAAATTTTAACTAGCAATAGATTGGTGTTCTCTAGAATAGATCCTAGAAGAAATCCAGAATATGCACTATCACAAAGTAATTACTTATGCACAAATAGGATCTAAGGAAAAAATTTAAGAATAGTAATGGGTCATGGATAAATAATCATTGATAAACAAATTTTGTAGTTGAGATCTCTGGAATTTTCTATTGACTCACTTCTAGAAGCATGTGCAAGAAGCACTATAGTGATTCCATGAGTTGTTTCTTGCAATTTATCAAGCAAGAGATCAGTGCAATATCTTCTTAAGAGAGGAGATTTTTTGCACTATGGATAAAAAACTTATTCCTCATGCATATCAGTTTGACCTTGAACATTGCACCCTATATCAAGGATGGGGATGGTCACCTACTTCTTCTCCATCTATGCCAATGGAACAAGTGGCCTACAATACAACCTTTGGAGGCTGTGCTAGACAGAGAGGCCTTGCCTAGTTAGACTTTACATATTGCATAGAAGTGATGTAAATCATGCGGTTCACAAAGAAGGAAAATTCATGACCTTAAATTAGTGGATCTATCTATATTACCAAGGTCATTCAACAAAATCAAGTGATTGTAGCTCATCGATCTCGTTTGAGCAACTATCAAATCAAGGAACTTCCCAATCTCTTTGACAAATATCTAGCATTCGATATGAATAAGGAGGCTCCTACTTATTACATCTTACCCTAATCCAAAGTCCATGATTGAGATCATGTAGCTACTCAAAACAATTGCCAATAGGGAACATAGAAATCTTGCACAAATTTTTGATAAACAGACCTTTTGCATTGTATGGGAAAGCTTCTTGTAAGAATATGTATGGTCTATGGTACAAAAATAACGAGAATAAAAAGCTTTTTTAAATATAATTTTTTTTCCAATATCGTAGTATGGTCTCGTGTCGATTTAATAAAGTTATTGGCACTTAAAATAAATATTTTCAATTGAATAAATATTTATGATCATGATTATGACTAGTCTCGTTCTTGACATTACAATCTTGCAACCTAATTGTGTATTTTATGCATTACTAGTCAAGAATGATATTGAGCTAATAAGAGTGAATCGAACAATTTTAGATTCCTTCAATTAGAATACCTTCAACACTGCTATTGCTATTATCAGTGACATGATGGAGAAAGAAAGGAAATTCCTACTAAAGTAGGTCAAGCCGCTTCTTGGACTTAATGGTGAAGGAATGAAAGTGGAGATATGAGCTAAAACTTGGATTGAGCAGATGGAGAATTACTTCTTTGCTCTACTGGTACCAGTTCAACAAACCAAGCAATGATTGCTCATTTAAGGCTTACAGGAGAAGCACGGATTTGGTGGAGATAAAGGTGCTATGATAAGGCTATCTCTATGCCCAATGTGACATGGAGTCAAATTAAGATAGTAGTTCAAAGCTATTACTTGTCTTCTTCATATCGGAGTCTAAAAATGAACGATTTTTTCAACCTTAAGCAGGAAGGTTTGACTCTAGAGGTGTACTATTCTTGTTTTGTCACACTGCAGAAGTATGCACCCAAATGTCTATGAGTCAACAAGTCACATGCTTTTTTCAAGGATTGAACCCACCTCTCAATAGTCAGCTCGAGGTGATGAGGCCCACTGGCCTAAATTGTTTTGTCACACTGCAGAAGTATGCACCCAAATGTCTATGAGTCAACAAGTCACATGCTTTTTTCAAGGATTGAACCCACCTCTCAATAGTCAGCTCGAGGTGATGAGGCCCACTGGCCTAAAGGATACCTTGATGAGGGTGCAACGACTAGTGAACACTCTTCCTAAATAATACAATAGGTTCAATAGGTCTTTATATGCCAAAAGAGCTTGAGTAAGTAACCAATAGGGAAATCACAGCCAAGACTGCACAAACCTTGCTAACACATCTTAAAACTATGGCAATAAAAACAATGATAACAAGAATTGGAAGAATGAGCCGCATAGCTTCAAGTGCAACCAAGTCCACTTTCATGCCCAATGTATGGATAGGGAAATGAATGCCAATGCTAATGCTCCTTGCGATCCTCCAAGAGAAGGAAAGTTCAATATTGAGGATGTAGGCATGGGACTAGGCATGGAGCTAGGCCTAGAGCAAGAGAAGGAGTAGGACATGGAGTTGAAGCCCATGTCTATGCAAGTGAAATTGATAAATTAGATCCATCTCTCAAAGAGGAAGTTGAAAGAGGGTCTATTCATGCTTCAATCAATAATCAAGGCATTAAATGATAATTCTCTATCATCCAAATCCAAGTAGAACATCAAGGTATTCCTTTCCAAATCCTGATTGATGGTGGTGGAGTCACTCATTCATTTATTTTCCCATCAAGTAAAATATGCTAAAGTTAAATCATGTATCATCAAGTAAACTCATTGTTGAATTAGTAAATAGGAGCAAAACCATGTCAACTCAATCTAGTAGCAACCCAGTTCCAATTAGGGGAAGAGACCGCTGTAGCAAATCTTCGAGTTATCCCCCTAAGAGAGCTTGTGACTTCCTTTTAGGAATGGATTGGTTAGTACCCAATCAAGAAAATATACAGACTCGTTTCGAGGTAAAAGGTTCGCAGTGGGAAAGGGAAAATCACGTTCAAAAACCTATTTGAAAAAATTGTCAAGTCGTAAGGAAAATTAGGCAAACCTAAGATTCAGTTAGCTAAATCTAGTTGAATCTTGGAGAGACTAAGAAAAGGACTTTATGTTTACCTAGTCAAACTCAACAAGATGGAGGATACCAAGGAGGAAGATGAACCCTCATGGTTAAGTGAGTATGTTGATGTATTTCCCAAAGAATTAACAAAATTACCTCCAAAAAGAAATGTGGATCATGAGATCAAGTAGATCCATGGAGCTAAACCAGTCACACAAGGACTCCCTACAAAATTTCTATCCCCAAGGCAATCAAATTGAAGGAGAAGTTAAAGAAACTACTAGACCAAGGATTCATTCATCCCAATAACTCTCCCTAGGGTGCTCTTTCCTATTCCAAAAGAAAAAAGATAAAACCCTCAAATTAGGCATCAATTATAAGGGATTGAATCAAGTCACCATCAAGAATAAATATCTCATTCCCTGAATCAATGACCTGTTGGACCAATTGCAAGGCACAATGATCTTTTCGAAGATCAATCTCAGGTTCGAGTATTATCAAATCTAGATAAAGGATAAAGGCATATTAAAGACAGCCTTCAATACCAAGCATGGCCATTACAAGTTCATTGTAATGTCTTTTGGGCTGACCAATGCTCGTGCTACATTTAACAAGTTGGTCCAAGATATTTTCAAGCCATACTAGATGAATTTTTCCTCACATTCTTTGATGACATTCTCATGTATTCCAAGGAAGATGAAGCTCACCCAAGCCATCCGTGGAGGGAATTCTTCATGAGAATATGCTCTTTGCCAAAAAGAAGAAGTGTGTATTCTTCAAGAGAACAATGGAATACTTAGGATTCATTGTCTCGAAGGAGAGCATTTTAGTGGATCCTGCCAAGGTCTATCAAGAATGTTCGAGATTTCCCAACACCCCAAAGTATCAAAGAAATCCAAGGATTTTTGGGTCTCACTAGGTGGTACGGGATTTTTATCAAAGATTATTCCTTGATAGTAGAACCCCTCACTAAATTGTTTAAAAAGCAAGCAAAAATCACATGGACAACTTGAGAGTCGGAAAGGTTTGATAAGCTAAAGAAATGTCTCATGATCACTCCCATTCTAAAATTGATAGACTTTACAAAGAAATTTGAGGTCATTACAAATGCTAGCATTATGATGCTTGAATTGTTCTTACCCAAGAAGGACGTATGATGGTGTATTCTTCCCCACAAACTCAAATCTTATGAGAAGAATTATGCTAAGCATGACCTCAAGCTTCTAGCAATCATTCATGCATTGAAATTATGGCATCACTATTTGCTTTTTGGTAGAAGATTCGCACGTGTTACAAACCACAATAGTCTCAACTGGATCTTCACACAACTGGATCTTAGCATGAGGCAAAGGAGATGGATTGAAGTCCTCCATGAATTTCATTTTGAAATAAAGTTCTATCCTAGAAAAGATAATGTGGTAGATGCCCTAAGCAAGAAATATCTCCTAAATTCTCTACTTTTGGAAGAGCTAACTAGAAATGGATTTCTTGCAAGTTTGATTTCTATATATATATATATATATATATATGCAATTCACCTTATTCCTAGGAGAATAAGGTACATCGTGAATTAAAGTCATAAACATACTCGCGCAAGGCATATGCATTAACACATAGGCTCACTATTCATACACATGTTTTCCATACGCACTTATTGTTCATGTGCATAATAAGAAAGATTAGATATAGTAAGAAATCCAATGTCTACCATAGGACATATAACACATGTTTTAATAATAATCATATTTTTAAGTGAGATCTCATTATATTATTTGAGAAATGATTTTTATAATTTGGGTCTTCTTATAAATTCTTAGCATTTAGGTGGTGTAGGTTAATCATATGAGATTCTACCTTTAGTAAAGAAGATTGGTGTTCACGTATCCCTATAAGGTAAACCTTTGATCACTATTTCTCTTAGGATCTTTGTCCATGATGTTGGTCAGGGCCAAGAGCACCATGAGACCCATTAATTAATTGTTGTAGCCACCAATTGGTTTGAAACTCTATGAAGTCCTTAAAACAAAATTGAGAGAATATCTTCAACCATTGAATACATGATACCATATCCATGGAAATTCTTTAGTCATTGGACTATGGCAACTCTTTCAATCTTAATTTAGGAAAAGCCCATGGCAAAAATGACTTAGCATTGGACTATGGTCATGAGGATCTTTTTTTTAAACAGACCATATGATGTGAATAAAAGTTTGTTAAATTTGACATTAGAGTTTAGCCAATAGAGATGATGAACGGCCTTGCCATCTATTGACAATCAAAACAAAGCCTATTATAATTTAAATTTATCAAAATTCATTACAAAAAGCATGTAGTTCTAATTGAAATGATATTTTGAGACCCTCTTAAACTAGTTGAGTGGATAGTCCCATGAATTGGACCTATCGTATCCACTAATAAAAAGAGTAGATTCCTTAATCATTGATGAATGGTAGAAATATCAAAAGGATGTGTTACAAGTAACCATTACTATTTTTGAAAGGATTGGTTGGTTACTAATTGACAAGGAAAACTTGATTATGGTTTACGTCCACATATAGATTCATGCCCAGATAATGGCAAGTTTTGAGTAGTTGGTACTCCCCCAAGGTCGACTACTAGGACTTGGTCATGAGCCAGTTTTGAGTCCCACCTATGAGCATCTAGACCAGTGCCTAGGAGGAAGATCTAGTGCAGAAGATTCTCTCCTATGGCAATACATAACTAGGGGGGCTCTAGTCTAGAAATAGTTAAATGCATAGTTGGTCCTAAGATAGAGGGGAAATCCATACTAGTGCCATGTGGCAAGTATCAAAATCCCAATAAATTAGGGGTTAGATATCGCTCTTCTAGAAAAGAGGATGAATTTCATACTTAGCTCTATGAGCTGGAAATAAATATATAAATCGTTTGGAAAATATTACCTTCAGCATTTTCATATTATACTTTAGTGAAGATGTGAAATAAACCCTGTGTAAAGGATAATTAAGGAATCTATATTTTAATGTCAAACAATGTGGTAGCCTTCCTTTTTTAGATAACTAAAGTAAATCATGTTTTAATCAGGAAGCAAGGGATTGTCTATCCCTGACAAAAGTGATCACTAGCTAGGTGGACCCGATGAGTTGGGTGCTTTCCTAAAAATGAAGAATTAGGATAAAAGCCAAATCATTGACTTTCCATAGGGCTGACCATGCGTTCTTTTAGAGGAATGAAGATGATATTTTGTCTCACACACAAAGAGCTCGAATGTAGATCCCCCTCATCTCACTCGCTATGAATCAAGTGCAGTGTGATTGGTCTACACTTGGCTTCGACTAATTGCTAAGTGATCGTTGAGGTCAAGCACTAGAATGTTGTTAGAGATTGTTGGGTCTTTAGGAACCTCAAGTCAATACTCTTGGATGATGCAGAGTGCTTCTCTGTGAGGTAGACCTAGGGTTGCTTAGCTAGTGATCATTCCAATGGAGTCTAATCGGTGGCAACTCGGAATAGACCCTCAGCAACTACCAAAAATGTTACCCCCTACATCACGCGGCGAATATGTTACACAAAGCTTCTACATGATCTCTCACTTGATATTGTCTGGAAAAACCTCAATGAAGAAGGTCAAGTCATGAATTTCTAATCTTTATCCTTGCTTCTATTCTTTTAGTTTATGCCCAAATAATTGACTATGAAGGTTGCAAGTTTCTTCAACTTTTGTTGAGAGTGGGAAGTGTCCATCATTCAAGTCTTGTATCAAGATGGCATTGCATTTTCTATATTAGGGATTGAATCTCTAGTAGTAAGCTTCCCTTGCTATGAATATTATCAATTCTTCCTTGGTTTTAGAGCTCCTATTGCTATCCATTGCTTCCTTTTCTTCTAAACAATGTTGATTCCCTCATTCTTTTAGCCTCTCGAGTACCTTTGATGATGATAGAGCAAAACATGGAACTTCCAAGAGAATACCAAGGAACTGCAAAAATAAATCTAAGAAAATCTATCTTGTAGCATCAACAACCAACTTGTTCATATTCTTATAGAACCACATGAGGAAAATGGGAACAAAAGTTCATGGAACATCATCATAGAATATATCTCCCACATTAATAATAGATCCAACAAGTACACAATGCTCCTCATTTCAATGAATGACAAGGAAAGAGAACTCATCCACAAGATTTTATCTGAGTGGAAAATGATCACATAGTATTTAAATCATATCTCCAACAATGTATCCACAATCTTATTCTCTCTAATCTCACAACCTATTATACATACAACAGATTGATCACTAAAAATGAATATCTCTTTCTCACAATCACTTTGTCACATGCTCTCACATAAAGATACAGTGGAATAATCATCCATAGCCCTCTCCTATGGCTAGGGACTACACCATTCGGGTCTTGGCCAGTATCTTCCCTACCTGACCTGATGGGAGCCCCTCACCGGCACAGGCCTAGTCGCCCGACCACCCGAACTCACCCCGCCTCATACAAATAGAATAGCCCCTATATTGTATAAGCTACTTAACAAAGGCCATCCTACCATAACTTTTTGTTCTTAAGTGGTTAAAGGGGCAAGCTCCCCCCAACTGTACAAACGTCCCTTACTACTAATACTACATGGCATGTCTTTAACAAGCGCCGATGAGATGCATTGTAGGTCAACACCATAGGATTTAGATGAAGTAATATCTTCTTGAGTTGCATATGTTCATCATAATTGATACATGTGATTTGCATATACTCTCACGAAGCGTCAAGTGGATGCAAGATGACACAGGTCTTCGTAATGAAAGTGTTTAAGATCCAAGTCACCACAAGACCACCAACCCCACAAAGAACGGTCATGGATCCACTATCCAAAGGGCATGTCTGATATGAAGAGGTACCATGACCACTATAATGACCCTTCACAATGAACTACTATCACTATCACTCCAAGTCGATAGCTCCAATACTCAATTGATATTTATTCACTTGAAGTAGCTAAAATTAACTTCTATTCTCCTCTTTCCAAAGTATAAATACATACCCAAGCTAAGAACCCATCAAATATAACACACATAAAAGGCTATAAAAGCATATAGGAGTACATAAAAGGTATAGAAGGTCAACAAACCTCAATAAAACCCACATACTCCAAACAAAACCCCTATCAATCCATAAAAAGGCATCCATAGGAGCTTCAATAATATCTCAACCCATTCATTCACAATCATAAAGCCTCAAACAAAATAAAAGCAAAGCTCTATAGAGATAAACAAAACATATCAAAACCAAACAATCACCCAAGGAAACTCGCCAGACAATAACAAACAAGACAAAAACCTCAATGAGCTACAAACGATATTCAATCCAAACCAAATTCATCCAAACCACTAACAAAACAATTACATTTCACAAAAACATGCAACAAATAAGAAATTTAGCCCCAAATAAATAACAAAAATAGTCAAAAATCCAATCATTTCAATACTCAACAGCAACAAAACCATCTATGGGGCAACCCCAAGTGCACTCTAAAGCAACAACTAGTGGAGAACCCACCCCATCATGTGAACAATGATGGATTTCCAAGACCGACCCTAAGCAAGTCACCAAAGCTACCAAAATATTTAGGTCTTCCATCCACCAACATGTGCTAGACATACCATTAGATGTATATGATTGAAAAATAGAAGGATTTTTTTATCATCTTGCTAAGGATTTGAACATCAAAGTTAAACCCAATGTGTCTATCACATTTGACTTCCTCATTCCTAAGAAGAGGATGTTGCCCATCACCATAGTGTAGTGTCACATTGTTACAAGAATATTCATAGATGGGATATGGTTAGAAAGTGGAAAATAAACTTTTGCTCAATCTTACAAGGATAGCAAGGGATGGAGATCCAAAGACACATTAAAGTTCAAGGATGCTATGAAAAGAAATAAGCATGGAACCAACAACCATGTATACTTCACTTTCTTAAGGACCACAATATAAGAGAAGGTTGATCTGACATGCTATCCTTAGCCAAGGTAATGCGGTATTTCACATGATTTGACAAAGTACAAAATGTATAACTTCCTTTAGATACCAAATGTTAATGCCAAAGTCCTGGAAAGTACTTACATGTTTCAGTCTTAGAACTGGGTTTTGTCCTTTAATGCTTTCATCTCCAAATCCATCCTTGCTCTTAGCAATACATGTGGCTTTTTATTACCAAGCACACTTTGTACAAGGTAGACTACCAATGTTATTTCTTTTTGTTAATGCTCCAACTGACTAATGTACCATGGCTTGGCTCATTCTCCATAAACATCTCTAATTGTATAATGCTTGGACTTTTTGAAAGTTATGAATGAGAATCTCTTAATGCATTGCTCTCAACACTCTTCATCGATCTCTTATATAGATGTGGTTGTCAATCAAAGAGTACTTGTTGAGAGAGGCTTTCCTTTCTCAATTGTTGCATGTGCTTCTCGAGGAATAAGATACAAAGTTAAAAGGAGAAAAAAAATGAAAAATAAATAAATAAGAGAAAAAGCTCCATCCTTAGAGTATATGCACACACCATCATTGCACCTAAAGGTCCACAAATTAGAAGTGTATAGGAACTAATGGAGTCTATCAAAAGAAAGTCTTTAATCTTTGTTTTAGAAAGTATAATAAGTACATATATTTGCTACAAAATATTTGTTCTGTTTGACTAAAAGAAAACACCCATAAAATGGCTTTATGTGCTAAACTCTTTAGGGAGGACTTTCTAGGGTGCTATACTCAAGTGCAATACTAGTTTGGATCAAGGTACCTTTTATCACATAGTGACCATTGACAAATTAAAACGAGAGCTCCTATGGAAAATGATTGATAAAAGTATAGGTCACAACAACAAAAAGAAATAAGAAAGGAGCTAATATTTATTATTTATTGCATGACATGCTACTAAATGAATTGGATATTGTAACATAGTTGAGTAAGAGGCTCTCAACAGCATGATTTAGTAGCCCATCAAGAGATTATCTTAAGTAATGATACCTAGTACTCCTTAGAATAACATAATATTTGTTTCCTAAGCTCTCTTGAGTCCATTTTGCAAATAAAAGGTTCCAACTGTAACCCATAAGGATCAACCTAAATTTGGGTTCCTATTAAAATGCTAAGGTCACCTACCAACTTAAATAGCATCGATTCTTGAGCCACTTCATTTGCAAGTCAACTCAAATTGAAGTATATCAATGTTGCACTTGGTTCATAGTGAGTGAGAAACAAGGGGGAATAATAGGCATCAACCCCTCTATCCTTAAGGTATAGTCTTAACTCTAATCCCCTAAAATAGTATTGATCAAGGTCTAAAATGACACACTAGGTAATTATGCATTTGGCCTTTTTCTAATTCTAACACCTTGAAGGAAAACTCTCGACTCAACAAGACCACCCATACATAGGACGAACCCATTGGGGATCTCATCCTCTCGCTTTTCTCAAAGGTGTATTTTAATTATTTGATTATCCTAACATATTTATGTTTGACATCTAAAGATAGCTACCTTAATTAACCATAACACTGGTTCCTTCATGTAATTTATTGTCACATGCACAAAGACAATGTCAAATAATCGTTTGAAAGCAGTTATAAAACAATTTATTTATATTATGTCTTCTTCACCACCCTAGCATTTTGTCCCTTAATCCACGACTCATGTCCAAATCTCATGGTATATGATCCACCAATTGGCCCTTATCTAGCATTAAGGCCTTCTAGTAGGAAGTCCATCCTAGGCTCGTAAGGGTTAGGCCAATCCTTGACAAGCCTAAGGGATTTATGGCCAAAGCCCCCCCTAGCACAATCGTCACCTCCTAGACTAACATTTTCCCTATGGAGAGACCTCTCACATTGGGGCCGATCCTAGCCTCCAACACAATCAAACTAGCCCCTTTACGAATAACTTTCACCAATAACCTTAGGGGAGGTTTAGTGCATAACCAATAAATTGCCCATGCATGTATAAGAACTTTTGTATAAATACATAACCAAGGCAATCAACCTATCATTAATAGGTAGGAAAACATTCTTCTTCCATAATATCAACCAAAAATCACATTGAATATTCTATAAGAGTTAACCAACTTATCCTTGGCTAGGAAAACCATTTATTTTCCAAAGCAATAAACCTTAAAAAGACAAAGTTTAAAACCAAAAGAAAGTCCTTTGGATATTTCACAAAGAAGATGCAATTATCAACAACTTATGCAAACTCAAGTGATACCTACTACTTTCGTTAATGTTCATTAAGGTAAATTCCTCTACTAGTTATACCATGCAAATGCGAACCTAATTAACCCTTTATGTTAAGGCTTATATAGCTTTTACAAACTCTTACTATCTCTCTTTGATGTCACAGCTATGGTTGTCAACTACAATACTCTCCTCCATTGTTGTACTGATAGCCTCAAGGTTGCCGCTCATCACACATCTAGATGGACTTGACAAGTCTAAAGCAGTGTTAGATGGCACACTAGCTAGTCACGCATTGGGCCTTTTCCTAATTCTAGCACCTTGAAGGAAAGCTCTCGGCTCATTGAGATCACCCATCTATAGAACAGACCCATCAAGAAAATCACCCTCTTGCTTTCCTCAAGGGTGTATTTTAGTTATCTAATTATCCTAACATATTTATGTTTGATATGAAAATATAGATTCCTTAATTAGCCATTGATATTGGTTTCGTCACATAATTTATTGTCATAGAAACAAAGACGATGTCAAGCAATCCTTAGAAAGTAGTTACAAAACAATGTATTTATCTTGCACCTTCTTCGAGGTGCAATGCCACCCTGGCATCCTGTCCATGTCCAAATCTCATGGCACATGATCCACCAATCTATCCTTATCTAGCATTAGGGCCTTCTAGGAAATCCATCGTGGGCTCATAGGGGTTTCACAAGCCCAAGGGATTCATGGCCATCAACTTCCCTAGCATCCTTGTCACCTCCTAGCCTAACGTCCTCCCTATGGAGAGACCTCTCACATCTGGGGCCAATCCTAGCTTCCATTGTGATTAAACCAAGCCCTTGGTGAAGGGCTTCCACCATTAACCTTGGGGGAGGTTTAGTGCATAACTAGAAATCTGCCCATGCAAGCATAAGAACTTTTGTACAAATACACAACCAAGGCAATCAACCTATCATTAACAACTATGTAAATATTTATATTTCATAATATCAACCAACAATCACATTGAATATTCTATAAGAGCCAACCACTTATCCTTAGCTAGAAAAACCATTTCTTTCCCAAAGCAATAAACCTTTAAAAGACAAATTTAAAAAACCAAAAGAATGTCATTTGGTTATTTTGCAAAAGAAGATGCAATTATCAACAACTTGGCTCAATGCTTCCATCTTCTGAAGTTCAAGCACTTTGAAGATAACTTAAAGTCTTCTCTTCCTCTCTATCACTCTTTGCTTATTTCTCTCTCTTTCTCCATGTCATCTCTCTCTCTCTATCTTTTTCTCCCTCTCTCTCTTTCTCTCTCTACCTACATATCTCTCTCTCCCCCTCTCTCTCTCTTCTCCTTCCCCCTCTATCTCTATCTCTTCTTCTTTTTCCCCTATTCTCTCTCTAATTTTTCTTTTCTCTTTTCCTTCTTCTCTTATTTTCCCTATTCTCTACTTCTCTCCCCCTACTTTCTTCTTTTCTTTCCTTTCTCTCTTTCCCTACCTCTTCTCTTCTATGTTACCCTCTTTCTCTTCCTCCCTTCTTTCTTTTCCTTCTTGTCCTCCTCTTCTTCCTTGCTTTATCTTCTCCTCTCCCACCACTTTCTCCATCTCACCACTATCTCTCTCTCTCTCTCTCTCTCTCTCTCTCTCTCTCTCTCTCTCTCTCTCTCTCTCTCTCTCTCTCTCTCTCAACCGACCTGATCAACGTTCTTAGAAAATGAAAGGCAAGGCTAACTAAGCCTTAATGTTAAGGCTTATGTAAACTTTACAAAGGCTTACTACCTCTCTTGATATCCATGGCTAAGGCTACTGACTACAGTACTGTCCTTCTCTATCTTGGTGATAGCCTCAAGGCTGCCATGCTCATTGCACACACTTGGATGGACTTGATGGGTTTGGAGCAATGTTTCAATTTTGATTGATGATCTTAAGGGGATGATGACCATGAGGTGGCGATGGCACTCGAAGTCGATTGTAGTGGCCAATTCTTCTTTATTTCTCCAAAATAAATAAATCAAAGGTAATAAACCTTTACAATCCCCCCACGCCCTTATTCACATGTGGGATTGGGGACATTACAAATATAATTATCTATACATACACCCTCATTGGTGCATATACTAATTTCTATGAAAGAGAATGAAAGAGAGAGAGAGAGAGAGAGAGAGAGAGAGAGAGAGAGATCCACATCTTTTGTATGCATTCTCTGTTATTATCTTTGGTTTTACATGTAAACTCCATGTAACACAACAAACAAGTGTGTTTAGGATTTAAATTCCCTTAAGTTTTTACTCTTTTTGCTTTATAGATTAGTAAATTTTCTTTCATGAAGTTATAATGTATGCAATATTTAATGTAAGCTATGTTAAGCTATAATTAATTGTATTTGGTTAAATTAAAAAAGTTTCCATTTATGCAAGGATTGAATGAAGGTCAACATTACTTTAGGTCCTCATCAAGTATTGGCTCCAAGTGGTACACTTTTTTGACATGCCACATTATCATCATATGGATGCTTCTATTCTCAACTCATCAATGTCAAACAATGAAGCGGAGCGGAATTTTTGTGACAATTAATATAGGAGGGATTTGAGGCCATAGACAAGGCCAAGGTAGTGATGAAATAAGTTTGTTGGGGGGTCATCTCATGTGCATACATTTTGGTGTTAGCAACATGAGATGCCATCATCTTCTTAAGTGCATAATAAGACATAATAAAATGTATGCACATGAGATGCCATCATCTTCTTAAGTGCATAATAAGACATAATAAAATGTATGCACATGAGATGCCATCATCTTCTTAAGTGCATAATAAGACATAATAAAATCATGTTTGTTAGTTCTCTACTAAT
Source organism: Lygodium microphyllum (assembly GCF_053477565.2). Lineage (NCBI taxonomy): Eukaryota > Viridiplantae > Streptophyta > Polypodiopsida > Schizaeales > Lygodiaceae > Lygodium > Lygodium microphyllum. The sequence continues at coordinate 12,617,769 of NC_141148.1, read as the reverse complement.
TCATTAGATCTTTATCATTAATGTTCTTCAAGAAATGAAAAACAAAGGTATAGTTTGTGTTAAGAGAATTGTGGAATACCTTTGAATTTTCAAAGATAAGGTTATAAAATTGATTAAGAACAAGCCTTCCTACCTATGAGTCACATCCAAATTGTGACAATGTATGGTGTAAATTTGACGCTTAACTTTTGACTTCAACAAAAATTGTATGGATAAAATTTTTCGTGTGTCAAAGTTGTAAATTTATTAGAAAATTTTTTATTGCACACACATTATAAAAACACATATGCATACATCTATAATCATATAATAGTTATTATATATTAAGAGATTTGGGGCCATGTGGCACCTATGTGTCCTCAAACCTCTTAATAAAAAGTTTTGAGGGGGGCTATGTGTAAAGAAAATGTGGTCCCTATTGTGGCTTTTTTGTGCCAAACCAAGCCACTCACCTACCTACATGCCCACTTGCATGTCCACACACCTATTGGCTTTCTCTTGTGTTTGGCCACCTACCCTTTGTGTGTGGCCACCCACGTGTTGCTTTGCTACTCATGTGCTACTGGACCCCCTGATTGCTTGTGCAAGCCTACTTGGCCCTCCAACTATCCAACCCTTCATGTGAAACACCAACCTGGTGCCATGCTTTGCATGGCCTAGGCATAGAGCACCTGATAGTCACAATGCTGAGAAAGGAAGATGAGAAATGTCTATTTCTTAGACACGAGAGTAATGTACACTTGTGAGGCTTTTAAACTTGACAATTCAAGAACTAAAAGTGGATGCATTGCAAGGGCTTCTCTTCACAAAAGCATGATCAAATTAGCTCACTAGGGCATTTTTTAACAACCAAGGTGAATCACAACAATGCTCTTTGAATGCATCTTGTATTTTTCCCTAGAATGACACATTTGAAAGCAATAATGCAAAGAATCCAAACGATAGCTACAATGTCAAAGTCCACTTTCCCACATTACATTAGATGCAAAGGCTCTTCTCATCAAGGTGGTTGCTCTTTGAGTAGATCAAGAATTCCCTATCTATTTCTACTAGTACTAGGAAATAGTGAGCTATGTTTGAAGCATAAAACTTTAACTATTCAAACACAAGTTTTCAAAACATACAAAAACCCAATCTTTAAGATTACTTACTGCATTTTTTGAAATGAGAATGTAGCTAGCACGTGGATAGTGTCTAAGAAAACTTGAGATTTAATGTAATTTGAATCTTAAATTTTCTTAAACTTTTATATTTTGATTAGAGATTTAGAACCTTATCCCTTATAAGAGTTAATCCATAAAACATTTTCAATTATACAAATAACAAGGGTGCACTATCACATGCTAGGAGCATTGTCCTTTTGTGCTTTTTTTAAAAACATGAAAAAGAGCTTGGGACAAGTTGATTTTGCTTGGTTGCTTGTATTACTTGCTTGCTTGCTTGTTTTCTTGTTTGTAGATGCTTGTTCTTTAGTAAAAACTCTTAACAATGTTGTGTATATTAGTCCATGCTTGCTAACTCCTTGTGAGAACAAAAAGCAAGTTTTATCCATTGTTAATCCTTGTGATCGATGTACTATTTATACAGAAGCTTGCTATATAGGGAATTAGATTCTTATAATCTTATCTAATATACTTTTTTCTTTTTGTATTTCTTTTGCTATAGGAAGTATTGGGGTCTATGATTTGTTAATTTGAGTTTCTTTTAAATGTTTAAGGTTTTCTCATATTGTGGTTCCAGTTTGTTTGTTTAAAAAATCAATCCATATTATGGTGTGATTGTTGCAAGTAGTCCTTATCTTGAACTGACCATCTACTCCATTTACAAGCCCATCACTAGTATCATAGTTGCGTGCACAAAGTCCAACAATTATAGTTTGATTTTTTGGTATAGTTCTACAACGTGATTTGGATTCTTAGATAGCATAATTGATTGTGAGCAAGTATCGATTGTATGTCAAGAGCAATAAATGAGAATATTTTTCCAATTGTTATGTTATGTGGTCCTTCTTTGAGTGTAAAACAAGTGCGGTATTGTGAGAACAAATGAAGACTTTTTGAAGTAATTGTCATTTAGTTTTATATATCTTATTCAGTACATTGATTTAGTCATATTTTGTTTAAAATGGAAACAAATGTTGGATTCTTTTTGTCACATTGTTTGTTGAAGTTAGTAGCAAGTTACATGTTCTGTCCTTTGAACTATTGGATGATTTTCAAAGAATACCCATTTAGTGGTTTTGGTATAAATCTCCATAAAATAGAATATGAACAACTCCAAACAGTAAGTGGTGTGTATGTTTTATTGCTTACATTCTTTTATTAAGAATGGATAAAATGCATACTCCTATAAGTGAAACTTCATCAATCGCTAAAGCTTCCACTTCGATGTATGCTTTTGTCAATGTATTGAGCTTGTCATTGGATAGGTCAATGTATTATTGTTGATTTACTAGTATTGCAAAAGTTGAGTACTGTAATATTAAACCACCTATGTTATATGAGAATTTTACTTTGTATGAAAGTGCAATAGATCAAAGTCAAATGTTGAAAGTTTCCTTGAATGCAATTCAACTACAATTTTAAGCAATGTTGTTTTTCCACTTCCTACTCCTCTAGTAACAAACAGATAAATACATATATTTGTATATTGGATTTTATATGCTATGTCATTGGATAAAGCTTCTTGTTTTGTGTTTAAAGAATCAATTGTGCCGTAGTATTGGTCATTTCTAGCCTAATCATATATTTTTCAATTCATGTTGTATTTATGATTTGCTTTGATATACGTTCAATATTTTCTCATTGTTGTTTGCTTACTAAGTCTAAAGCAATATCTTTAAATTCTAACGAATTTATTTGTTCTTTTTGTGTTTTATTGTAAGTGTATCATTTGACTTTTTGTTCAATTATATTGGTATTTGCATTGCATGCATCTAACTTTTGTGGATTTCTAGTAGTGTATTCTAGGTATCACAAAAAGGTACACTGAGTAAAAGTTATTATTTGTAGTAGTTACTTGAATCTTTGTATTTGTTTTAGTTTATATAACATATTATACGTTATTTTTCATTTTTTAATATATTATTATAATTATAAGATACTACTATATCTACTAATGAAATGTTGTCTAGTTTTGGAGGTCACTTAATGTAGTGGTCCGTAAGTGGTAGTTTAGCTATTGCAATTGATGTATCATCAAGTTTTCTAAAGTCTTCTTGTTATTTAAATATGAAAGTGTATTCATTAGGACTTCTTATGTCAATAAAGTGGTATGATCTACTTGAGTCAGTGAAAGGAAGTCCGAAAATCATGTATATAGCTTATTGGATTGACATTTGTTACATGGTTAAAAATGTATTTCTTAGTTTTCTTATTCTTGTTGCAGTATCATTTTGTTCTATTTTACAATATTCAAGTATCATTTTTAATGTTCTTGTTAGAGTTGTATCTATTTTTGTTATCTACGATGTATAATAGGCAGTAACAACATATGGATCTAAAATATGTTGTATATCCATATTTGCTTTCCATAGATTTATGAAGTTTTTTGGGATTTCTTTTTCTTTTTTCTTTTTGAGCTTGGCTTTGTAGTGAAATGAAGTTCTTGTTTATGAACTATTGTTGTGGTTTGTTTTTTTTTTTGGGCTTGTTTTGTGGCACTTGCTCTAGGTACTTTGCTTTTTTATATATATGATTATTTTTTTGTTTACTAACTAGATATTTTATATTTTTATTGTTTGTGCAATTATTTTATTGATATGTGAATTTTGAGGTAGAAAAAATTAATAATTTTTATGATTATTTTATTGTTATTATTATTATTAAATTCTTATAGTTATTTATATTGTTCTTTTATAAATATTGATTTTTATATAATAGATTGATTCTTTTTCTTGGTTATGGTGTTATTTTGTGTTTAATATTTTTTGTTTCTATAAAATTTTTAAATCAAGAATTAGATTTTGAATTTTCACATGGTTTCACTAATCTTATATGTTTTTGTTTATTTGTCAAATGCCTAGTAATGGTTTGAAATGGCATGATTAAGGATTGTTATCATGGAGAAGAATATTGCATGTCTTGTTGCTATTACTGCAAGTACATATCCAGATTTTTATGTTGTGCTCGCTTCATGTGGCAATTGTTATTTGTATTCAACAAGAACATGTAGCAATGAATGTTGATAGTCTTCTTGTAGCTCTAAGTATTGGATTTCAGACTCTTCACATAACTAATAATCCGATTATATAAAATTGATCTCCAAGTTACCATCAATTCTTGTATAGCTTACTTTTTTGAAGAATGTGAGCTTTTGCTATTTGAAAAAAAATTCAATTGATTATGCTTCAAATCCCAATAATGTTTATATGCATTCTTCTGTAACATTAATCGATGTGTAATTGTTGTTATTTACATTATACAATGCTCCACATAAAAGAGCTATTATTTTGGTCTCTTGTTTGCAATTGTAAATCTTATTAAAAAAAGTATCTCATGAGCTTGTTGCTTAAAACTCTTTGCTTATTTCATGTAACGATTAACATGTTGAGCATACTACTTGAAATTACTTTTCCATAAGATAAGAAATTAGAATGACTGTGAGTATGTATCTTGCTATAGTCTAAAATATTCTTCTTCTTCTTTTTCAGATTTGCTTGAACAAGTAGGAGTGTGTGTTCCCTGCATAAATTTTGGGCATTCTATCCAACATTGCGCTATTTTTTCTAATTTTGACTCTATTTCTTTATCTATAAGGATTGTATCTCAATTATATTATATCTATTTTCTAAACACAAAGATATTTAAGTTGATATTTATGAAGGTATATATTGCTAGTCTAATTTCTTTGAACTCTTGCAAAAGTTTACCTTTGATATGTTTGGTTTCTTAGAAAAACATCAACCACACCATAAAAAAATCATTATTTTTTAGTTTGAAATTGTTACAAATTTTAAATGTTATATGGGACATATTTTATTTTATTTTGTATATGTATTGAAGCATAATCTTAGTCCATATATCTATCAACAATATTCAAAGTATGAATGGTTGTTTTTTTAACCATTAGTGTGTCCACCATGTGCTATGATTGCCATAACAATTGTTGCTTCATCATTTCTTGTTGTTGAAAATATTAGTTCTTGAATTGTTTGATTTGGAAACAATTTTAAATATATGTTGAAAGCTTGTATAAATTTGATAATAGTGCCTGATACAAACTTTAATGATATAGATGCATCTTCTTTTTTGTAATAGATACTTTTTGGATTTTCTTTTTGTCATTGTACTCTTTCTTTTGAACCGGTGTTTTGTTGCCAATTATAAACCCTTCTATGTGTATAATTTTTCTTTTGTGAAGAACATTTCATGTTTCTTTGCTAGCTCATTGCTAGCCCCCATAGTTATAGCAATGAATCCCTCTAAATTAATTAATTCTCATCTTAGAACTTGGTAGTTGCTTTCGGGCATTGACACAAATGTTCCATATCAATTCACAAGACCTTGGAATGCTACCCCTTTCATGTGTGGATGTATCTCAAATAATGTTACTATTTGTAACTTTCGTGTGTGTGTCAAACACTAGCATGAATATTACACTTTTGTTAGTATAAATACAAGAAATTTTATTCTAGAACTAAGACAACATACAAATAAAGTGGCAATGTGTTTATTTTTATCATTTTGTAGTTATATATTGTAAACAATCATCATTTATCTAAGTATTTTGAAATTGATATGAGTTTTTAAATTCTAAATCATCATAAAAATAAGTAATAAATACCATATTTTACAGAATTAAGTTTTTATATTATAACTAAAACAAGAATTGTTAAATACTATATTTTGCCAAAAAAATCTAGATCTAATAACTAAAAATATGATAAATATTTCTTAAACTAATTTAATTAAGTATTAAAATATAAAATATATTGACCAATTCAATATAGTTTTATTTTTTGTTTAAGAATATTGAATCATTCGTAATAACGATCTCTAAGTTCTAGAATATCTACCTTAAAGCATAGTGAAAAACTACTAAATATTGAATTCTACGAAATTAGGTTTACTTGTATAAATAGAGCTACAAAAAAGTAATAAATGTTTTGTAAATCGATAATTTAAGGTTTGGAATGTAGTAGTGTGAAAATAATCAATTTTTTGTTGAAATAACTATTGTGGAACCCATTTATAATATGAAAATACTATCACTTTATTGGATTCGTCCATGCTCAATTAATTGGCATAAGAAATAAGTTTCTTTATATTGATCCATTTGATGGGCATAAAGATACACTTATGCAACTATATATCTATCATTTGCATTTTTAGCTCTCAAGTTCGTTACTCAATACTTTTTACGATCAATATCTTGTGTAGATGTCATTAACTAGATAAGGTACTTCATAATGAAAGTGACACCATAGCTATCAATTTAAATGGAGTTTTTTGTTTATCAATTAGCTCTGGCAAATTACAATGATAACAATGTTCAAAATTTGAAGTTGTTCCTACATTACTACTTGTAGATGTTGCAACAATTGTGTTGTATCATATAGCATGATTTGTGGAGCAAGATACTGTTGACCAATCAGAGATCCCAATGTAGACATCATTAGTTAAAAAATGCAATAAAAGTTTTGATGGATGCAAAAATGCAACAAAAGTTTTGATGGATGCAAAGATCCATGTACTTGTTGGGGGTAAAGGTCCCTCTGCCTAGCCGCCCGTGTATTACTACACTGATAATACCCGCCACTGCACACTATAGGTGGTGGGTGCATGTCACCGTCACTTTATTCTTTATTCTTTTAGTGACAGTTTGAATAAAGGAAGGCCCAGTCACACATTGTGACTGTTGGAGTTCCCATTTGTGTCTCTCTCTCTTCTTGCTCTTGCTCTCCACCATAGCTCACTTCCAAGCAAGCTTCGATCCTTCTCACCTTTCAACTAGTATCACAGCAAGGCTTCCCGACTTCTTGAGCTTGGTTTGTGGCATTCTTAGCTTCCATTCAAATACCTACAGCATTGGGTTTCCTTCCCGACAGCCATAACCGACCTTCCCAAGTTCCCATCACTCCCGGGCTTCCCGAGCACCTTCCTGGCCTATTGAAGCACCCTTAGGGCATTGTTACAGAGGTGTTGAAGCGTTCTTTCAGTGCTTTTATTTAGTTCTCAGGTTGCAGTCGATCATGGCAGCCATAGCTCAAACCCTTGGAGCTTGTATCTTACTCCCTCTTGCATTTGGGCACTTAAGGCTTGTTGCGTGTCTCCCTAGGCACCCCCTGGAGCCGCTAACCACTACCATTGAGGCCACATGGATGCACAGAAGCAGAAGCAAACATCAGAAAATTTGTGCTATTTTTTTGGCTCATCTGGACATTATACTACAGCAGCTCACCTACTCCTCAGCGATGGCTATGTTATGCTTCTTCGTGCTTGGTAATGCACTTGGCAATGATCTCTAACATGTATTGAAGCCTCCTTAATCATTAGCATCATATTTGGGTCTGATCTCTACATTCCTAGGACTGTTTACAGCAGTCCCATAGTCATGTTATGCAAAAGTAACATTGGCATCTAATGCTATGCTTGTTTGGGCACTTCTGCTTAACCGATTTGGTACCTATTAATGCCCGATTGTTTGGGGGATGCAAGGCACATGTTATGCCATCATTTTGGACTGATTTTCTTGCTAAAAATACTCAATTTTGAATATAAATCGCTACTATACAACAATGGGCTAAAGCCTATTACTTCATGTTTGGTTATGCCTATTGGTTTCGAACTATGTCCTTGGGATATGCAATGAAGTATTGACCTTCGACGTACGACATCGAGCTTGTCTTTGATTCTAGATCTTCATTTGAGCTTGAGCTCGGCTTTGGAATACATTTGATGCTCCATCTCGGATGTACATATGGCATGTATGTTACCTATATGTTTGACTGGTCTTAACATTCTTGGCCTAGGCCACTACTACATGCTAGTTACATTGTTTGGAGCCGATTGCTACTAGTGCCTTGTCTTGTCTTGTCTTGACTGGTCTTAACATGCTTGGCCTATGCCACTACTACATGCTAGTTACATTGTTTGGAGCCGATTACTACTAGTGGATGTATGTTACCTATATATCTGACTAGTCTTAACATGCTTGGCCTATGCCACTACTACATGCTAGTTACATTGTTTGGAGCTAATTGCTACTAGTTCATGTATGTTACCTATATATTTGATTGATCTTAACATGCTTGGCCTATGCCACTATTACATGCTACTTACATTGTTTGGAGCCGATTGCTACTAGTGCCTTGTCTTGGCTTGCATCTGGCTTCCCAGAACTTACTTGGGATATTTCTTAGCTTGCCAGTGTTGTATTTGGGATACACTTGATGTCTATGGATGCTCTATTTGGAGGCGACAGAGCCTATATGCTCATGATGTCTTATTGATGAGTGGTCTTGGATCTTTCATCATCGGTGCTCTTATATGCCTTTCTTGAGCTTCTTGGCTTGATCCATATGGCTTTTTTGCCAATGGAAGCATCGTTGGATGTTTGACAGACATTGAGCAGGTGGTTTATGCTATTGAGCTTTGAGTCTTCTGAGACTAGGATCTTCTTCACTTGGATGTTGCATGGTTGATATCCCGTGGTCTACATAGATGTACGTGGGCTAATTTGGGCTTCGCACTTTTGAGCATACACCTCTTTCTGTCAGGTCTTGCCAGTGTTGTGTACACTTTGCTCTATTACACAAGGGGTGTGACAACTTACTGACGGATTCATTTGACATGCTTGGGTGTTTGCTCGATGTCTGTATGAATGTTATATACCGATTTATGCTCGCTTGATGTTGGTTATGCTTTGACAGTCAGTGGTTGACTTGGTGAATTGATTTTACCTACAATTTCCTCTCATTGTACATGGCTGTAATTTATTACAGTAAGCAGTTATGTATGGACTAATGTGGAATTTTCATGTTGAATTATCCTGATTTTATGTATTTTTTATGGTACTTAGTGGGCAGCATCATTAGCTATCAATTCGTGGTCATTTTACCTTCGTTTTGGTGGTATTTTTGTTGTTTACAGCAGAAAACAGCAAGCAGTTTTGAATTGTCTACACCATTTTGGACTGCATTATGGGTTCTTCTTCCACTAACGATGCTGTCTTCAGCTTCACTAAGCTTAATGGTACGAATTATGCCTATTGAAAGAGCCAAGTTTGGCATGTATTGGTGCAAAAATCGCAGATAAAGACACTAAGGATGCATGGCAAGCAGCCTGAAACTATGACTGATAACGAATGGGATGAGCTTGATGAGTTATGCAAGTCCACCCTCATCTTGTCTCTCATTGAACATGTGCATTACAATGTGGTTGAGAAAGCACAGAGTGCTTGGAAGCTTTGGGACAAAGTTAAGAACCTCTATGACAAGAAAAGTCCAGCAAGTCAGATGTATTAGCTGAAGCAGCTTATGGACCTGCGCATGGAGGAGAATATGACAATTTCTCCTTGTTTGAGCTAGTTCCATGCTATTCTCAAGAACTTAACTTCTCAGGGTATTACCTTTAATGATGAGGTTACTCCATTGTTTTTGCTTGGGACTCTAAGTGAGTCATGGGATGTATTTCGCACTACCTTATGTGCTCCTGCTACTATTTTGAACTTGCCTAATGTAGAGAGTGATATTCTGCAGGAAGAGATCGATCGTAAGAACTTGGATACCTGTTGTGTGTCGCATGCCTTGACTGTTAGAGGCAGAGATGGTAATGGCAAGAATGACCGTGGGAATGGCCGTGGCGGGCAGCTAGGAAGATAGAAGAACAATGGGACAAAGAGCCTAGGCAATGACCGGCCACTTAAAAAAGGGGATAAGGGGATGACCGCCCAAAAGGGATTTAGGATTTTGTATATAAAATTGAGAAGTGAATGAGAAGCTCATTCTTGTGTGTGACAAAAAACTTCTTGTTCTTCTTCTCTTTTTCTTTCCTTCTTGCTTGTGCTTAAGTGAGGGAGTGAGTGAGTGTGAGGGAGTGAGGGAGTGAGTGTGTGAGAGTGAGGGATCAAGGAGAAGAAGCTCCCCATCTCCTCTCTTCATCTTCTTCTCTTCTCTACTCTTCTCTTGTCTCGCGTGGCTATGGAGGATGGAGCTTGTTGGAGAGGGATTGAGGTTGCTTGAGCTTGTCTCAAGGATCCTGGAGCTACTGGCATGCACAAGAGAGGAGGGTACTCGATCGGGCATCAAGGTAAGCTCACTACACTCCATAGGTAGGGAGGGCGCGTCAGCTATGTGAGAGGTAGCCATGGCCGCTCGGCTTGAAACACTTAACCAATAAGCGGTCCATAGGTCTCGGGGATTGAGCTTATAGCTCCCTTGATTTTGGTTCCGTTGTTGGAACTAATGGAATCGAGCCTTGACCGCTGTGCATTTTGAATCGAGCATAAAGGTAGGGTTTTCAGCCCAAACCAATGCTTGAGATAGATAGGAGATTTAGGTGGTTTGATCTTTGGAAGAAGTATTTTGGTTTGTTGTTGAGTAGGCAAGTAGGTAAATCAACCTCATCCACTGTTTTCTATTTTTGTTGCGCTTGGATAGGACTAGGACCAAGGAAATAAGGAAAACAGAAGGGTTTTCTGCTACGACAAACAGGCTGAAAACAGGGAGAAAGGGGCATAAAATCTAAATCTTGAGTAGATGGGTGCAAGAGGGGCAACCATAAGGTTGAAGGAGACTTGAGTAGGGCAATAAGAGGCTCAAAAGGTCAGGGAAGGCCTCATTTTGTAGTCAGACATGGAGAGAGAGAGAGAGAGAGAGAGAGAGCTTGAGAGAGTGTGTGTGAGTGCAGGTAGTACAGAAGGGGTTCGATCCGAGTTTTGCTGTCGCCCAGCCATTTTAGGTATTCCTTGACCTTTTCTAAGTTGTGCTTGTTTGATCTGGAAAGTTGGAGCTTGCACTAGGACCCCCACGCGTAGCATTCGTCACTCATGTCCTCGCAACTACGCCGCAGTACAAACACAGTCAAACCAGGCTGCAAGTGTCTGAGTCTCAGAATCGGACACCCGGACTATCTGACTCTTGGATTCAAACCATCCGACTCTACCAGTCGGTCCCAATCGGACCACTTGGACGCACCACCTTAGACTCGGACCACTTGTCCAATCGGCCAACTACGAAATCGGACCAACTCCAATCGGACTACCTGATCCAATCGAATAGTCCGACTTGGACATTCTGACCACCCAAAATCGAACCATCCAATTCTGGGAATCGGACCACTAGGGCAGAACAACACATCCCCAAACATCTCTAAGTACCTGACTTGGCTCTCAAAAGCCAAAATTTGGGGAAACCACACCTGGGCAGCAGCCTAGAGTCAACCTCTAGTAGTAGGCCATAGAATAGATGAGACTTAGAGCTGAAACTAATCCTTAGATTCCAATCCGGCCTTGACGAAGTGTAGAGTGTGCAGCATAGACCCTAGACAATACAAGAGGACATCCAGCTTAGAGCCATATTAGGCTACGAACAAAAGGGGAAAAAGCGGGAACTGCATTGTTCATTTTGCATTTGCACCCCACGCTGATTTCATCATTTAAAGTGCACTAAAAGGGAGAAAGCCTGGTTTGGAATTTTGCACTGGAAAGCACTAAGCACAAGTGTGAATAAAATTGACAGCTACTTTTAATAACAAGGAACTCACATAGAATCATAATAATTCAAAGAACCCACCAGTAGGAGCAGACCCTGAGACATAGTTGGGTGCCATAGAGCCCCGTTAATAGGACCTTGAAGACCTCGAAGAGTTCGAAGAAGACAGGATTGAGAACAAGTTACTACCCAAGTTGATTGGACTAATCGACAACCTGGTGGAGCGAGAGGGTGCAGAAATGTTAAGAGTAGACATGGATCGAGAGGATGACTAGCTGGACTTGGGCGAGTTCCCAATCGAATTGCAGCATATGGTCGACCAATACGACCGGCTAACAAGGACCGTGATCCACTGCAGACCGATCGAGGGAGTAGTTATGAGCCTTGAGGAAGAGAGGAAGGTAGCTAGGAAAGCGCTACATAGCATCACGACATATAACTGCAAGCAAAGGACGAGGAAATTGCGGCAAGGCTTAGAGGTGCATGAGACACGACGCATTCTAGCCTTAGCTGGTAAGGCCACGACAGGGTCGAACGCAGAGAGGGAGAGGAAGCTAGAGGCAGACCTGATACTGAGCGAGCTTATCACCAAGCGGCTCATAAACAACACAGCTGTAGAACAGAGTGCAACTGCACTAGCCACCTCTTTGCTCATAGGCTTAGGAGTCATGCATGGGGCGAGGATCCACAACAAGATCCCTGTAGTGGCCAAGCAACTGAACAAGTACCAACCCAGCAACGATCCCTATAGCTTCCTGGAGCAGTTCAAGCAGGTTTGCGAAGCCAACGGTCTCACGGATCTCCCCCAATGCTCGCAGGATTTTGGGCTTTGCTTGGGTGATAAGGGAAGAATGTGGTACACCAGCCTAGACACAGCAGAGCAAACAAACTTCAATCGCCCGAAGGATCTCTTCATCAAGAGATTTTCAGAGATAGGATATTCAGACAACCTCATTGTCCAACTGATGAATGTCAGTCAGAATGACAAAGAGGACATTAGAGACTACGTCACTCATGTACGTAGCATGTTTAAGAGAATCCCTACCAACGAACGACCAAACGAGAGAGCAGTCTCTACCATTTTTATAAACGAAATCTACATTGATGAACTTTACAAGGCACTGGCAAGCAACTCGAGCTTGCAGAGAGATGTCCTCACTAGGGTTTTCGATGAGGCAATAAGGGTAGATGACCAGCTTAGGGAGAGAAGCGCTAGAAGTGCTAGAAGCTCGAATCGAGATGTCTCTAGCCAAAGAACCATAGAGAAAGCCACAACCTATAGCGAGAGATCAGCCCCTGACATGCAAGATAAGGGCAAGAGCACAGCACAAGACCAAGAGCTAGTCGAAGTCAGAATGGAGCTAGCACTGTTATAGGAGTTGGTAAAGAGACCCACTAGACTGCATGTTTAGTATGTGCACTATGGAGGCAACCACATCCCTGCTGAGTGCTAGGATCCAAGATCTAGGCCTTGTGCAAAATGCAGAAGGTTTGGCCACGACACAATGCATTGTCGATTGCTAAGAAGATTTCCTTACGCACAGCAGTACAACTCACTGTACTACGGAAATAGGCCATCCAACTTCTTCAGAAGAGGAGCCCCATTGGCCCTTCCAGCACCTAATGATGTAAAATCGGCCATTCCTAGATTAGAGATCAATCCCACGAGCATACCCGGACCGCCTGGACCCTTCGTGACACATCCACCGAGTGACGCTTCCATCCACTACGTGGAAGAGCCTAATGATGAGGAGTCGTATGTGAACCCTTACATCTCGTATGATGAAGAGGGTAATCTGGTCCTCATTGACTATCGACCAGTGCTGATGATGGCATTAGGAAGGGAAAGAGGTAGAGGTTTTTCAGGGCCAACCCAAGACCTAGTCACATGCTAGATTTGTGGTCACCCTGGTCACATATTGATACGATGCCTAGAAAAAGAGCAGGCTAATATGGAGAGAGCTGATCTCATGTGTACCGAGTGTGGCATCACTTGTCTCTTCAGGGAATGCCCTAGACAAAAGCCGTCCTCGAGCTCAAGCAATGTACCATCAGTACCTTTGGGGTTGTTTGGCGTTGAGACATTCAACAGCGAGGATACACCCATCCCACGACATGTCATGACACTTACACAAACGCGACAGGCCGGCATATCACTGCATGGGTCTAACAACCTAGACGCTGCCTCAATAGGCAAGAAGAGTTGTAGGTGAAGAAAGAAGAAAACCGACACTAAGATCACTCTCAAAACTGACGGAGAGATGACGCTAGTGAGTGGCAGGAAGGTAACTGATACTGAGGCTGAAACCATTGCTCAGAAAACAGCAAAGAAAGAAAGTGCTAACGCCAATTAGAGGTGATTAAAAAGGTCAAGGAGTGGGTAAAGGAAGCCCAAGAGAACTTGAAGGATACTAAGGCCATCATACAAGACGGAACTGAGGACTTCTCTAGTGTGAGCACCCCAGTCTCACCCTCTCGACCAAGGTCAAGAGATGCACCTATGCCATGGACAACACCACCCTGGAGAAGCTTAGGAGCCATGGGCCAGCAAAACACCCAAGGCCAATGGCCTAGAGGTGTGGGAATGGAGGAGAGACAAATGAGGAGTAACCTCCTCATGACATTAGTAACCACCCCAGTAACCCTGAGCCTAGGAGACGTGCTTAGGCAGCATCCGACGCTTTGGCTGGAACTGAAGCATTGGGTGGAGGAACCAACTGAGCAGATTACTGCTGACCTATATGAGCATGATGCAGTCATATAGATACCGAGCTTGACACTGCACTCAATGCCTAAATCTCTGCATGTAAATGCTTTTTGGGAGGGCACCAAGATGCACGTTGTGCTACCTATCCTGGCCCTAGGAGACATGACGCGGAAAGGAATCGTAGACACAGGCGCAGGGGTTAGTGTCTTGAGCCACACAATCTTGTAGGCCTGGGGAAACCCTCTCATTGAGACTGCTAGGCTCAATGTCGCACTAGCAAATGGAATGAAGGTAAAGCCATTTGGAGTTTTAAAGAATTAGCCAGTGAAGATTGCAAGTGTCCACCAGTTCTCTGTACACTTCATTGCTATGAAGGGAGTGGACTACGACATCCTGCTAGGCCGACCCTAGATGAGGAATGCACGAGCCATCGAAGCTTGGGCAATGGTCTAATCTTCTTAGGGAATCGGAAGGAAGCAGTAAGGGTGGAGTTGGATACCTAGAAGACAACACCTGTTGATCTAGATACCATCTCAGCCACATTGAGAGGTGACATGCAACCAACCACATCGTATGGGCCGCTGACCAAGTATATCCCATGCCCTGAGGATGAGCAAGATTGGATGCATATCCTTGCAACCATCAATGTCCCATTCTCAGACAATGAGGAGGATTATAAGCAAGCCACACAAGCCATGCGCATGCCAGATCAAGAACACTCAATACCACTTTGCATGATGGCAAGGAGTGCGTGTGGTCGGCCCAAACCTGTCACTTTCCATGTCCCAAATAATAAGCTAGAACTCCAGGAAACCTTAGAGTATTTGACAGGCAGATTGGAGGGCAATCCTTCCACTAATCTCTTGCCCCTCAGAGACCTCCTGGGTGAGCACAAGTGGAAGTGGGACAAAGTTCACGACCTAAACTTGTTATACAATTGGGCTCTAGTCACCGACAAGAAAGAGACTAGAAAGGAGGACCCAAGAGACGACGAGCAGTCAGGGAGTGATGGTTCTGATAATGAATATGAGGATTGTTCCTCCATCATTGAGGAGAGTGAGGAGGAAATGGATACCGTGGAGTACGATACTGATGGAAGAGTGATAGAGAGCATATAAGAGCAGACTCCAGGCCCCAAGAAAGGAATGCGTATGAGATCAAGAGAGGAGTTATGAGATTGGATTGCAATCTCTCTTGGTTCGCATAGGGGCAATGGATTATGAGCAGGCTGGAATTGCCCAACCACCAGTGGTACTTGTGTTTAGAACAGATGCACCTACTAAACTACGACCACCCGGGGAGACTCCTTCCTTCAGTGTGAGGGATGTGAGTTCAACTCAGAGTCTGAAGTCAGTACGGAGAGAGACCCTGAAATACCCATGCCATCCAAAATCAAACGCACCAAGGGGGACTTGACGATCCACCTAAGGCGCAATTGGCTAAAGGAGGAAAGAAATAAACGAATAAAAGATTCAGACGCAAAATGATAGAAAAAACTGCAGGGCATACCCAAACGCTTCACTAAGTTCAAGAAGGGTGACAAAGTGGTGGTCTTGCTAGGAGCAAAGAGGCAGGGACAGACCAGCGAGCCTATTGAAGGACCTGCCAAGGTCAAGGAAGTCAACCTGGCAGGGGAAGGTGAGAAGCCTCGACATGTATTCATAGCAGACAACCTGACCAAGGATGAGAAGGCTAGCCTTGTTGCTCTCCTACGAGAGTACGTGGACGTGTTTGCTTGGTCTCTAGATGAACTTAAGGGAGTCGACCCTAGGGTTGTGACCCACAACATCCCTATGGTCCCTGATGCTATCTCTGTAAAACAACGCCCTTATCCCATGAATCCAAAGCATGCCCATGCAGTAAAAGAGGAGATCGATCAACTCATGAGAGCAGTATTCATCTATGAAATAGAGCACATGGACTGGGTATCATCAATAGTGATCGTTATGAAGAAAAATGGAAAGATCCGAGTGTGCGTCAACTACAAGAAAGTCAATGCCGCTACGAAGAGAGATAACTACCCATTGCCATACACCGAGCACATGCTTGAGAGGGTGGCAAGTAAAGAAGCCTACAATTTTCTGGACGGCTTCTCGGGCTACAATCAAGTGCGAGTACACCCTGACGACATGCACAAGACTGCCTTCGCTTACAGAGTGGGGGGTATTTGCCTACATCGTTATGCCCTTTGGGCTAATGAACGCACCCGCAACCTTCCAACGCCTGATGTGCATGATCTTCAAAGACATGCTCAAACGAGAGCTAGAGGTCTTTGTGGATGATCTATGCTTACACTCTAGCTAGGCGGAACACTTAGGGAAACTACAGGCAGTCTTTGAGTGGTGTCGACTTTTATAATCTCTCATTGAACCCCCTGAAGTACCAATTTTGGGTGAGACACGGATGCATCCTAGGGCATGTGGTATTCAAGAATGGCATCACCACTAATTTCTCAAAGATCAGGGTTATTATCAACTTGCCACCACCCAACAATTATAAGGGTGTTCAGTGCTTCCTAGGTCACATCAGGTATTATCGACGCTTTGTACCATAATTATGCACTAATCACAAGACCATTGTACAAGCTGCTAATTGTATTCAAGTGGACTGAAGAATGCCAATGTGCTTACGAAGAGTTGAAAAAGGATCTTACCACCGCACCCATCTTACGAGCCCCAGATTGGACTAGAACATTCCATGTGTATATAGATACATCTAAGTTTGCCATTGGAGTTGTTATGTGCCAACCTGGCGAACACAACCTTGATTACCCAATGAGCTTTGCTAGCAGGCAGCTCACTGACACGGAGATGAACTATTTTACTATGGAAAGGGAGAGGCTGGCCATGGTATTTGCCATTAAGAAATTTAGGCATTATCTTTTGGCCACACCTTTCACCTTTCTTGTTGACCATCAAGCATTGCTCTATCTAGTGAACAAGCCTTACGCTACAGGATGCATTGCATGATGGTTATTGCTTCTTCTAGAGTGTGACTTCTCTGTGGTTGTACGCAAAGGGAAACAACATTACATGGCATATCACATGTCCCACATACCCACAGGTGAAGCCGCTGGACAAGGCATAACAAACGACCTTCCAAATGCGCATCTCTTTGGCCTGTCCAGTGTCAAGGAATTATTCAAGGCTGATTTAACACCATACTGGGCTAACGATGTCATCTACGTGCTCGAACATGGTCTACTCAAGAGAGCTATCGAGAAGGCCAAGCTTAGGAGGCTTATTGTGAAGATCCAACCCTATCAACTGATTGCCATCCAACTCTATAGGTTAGAACAAGGCGGGTTGCTATGCAGGTGTGTGTGCGAATATGAGATGCACGACATGTTGAGAGAGGCACACGCCGGAATCGGTGGGGGGCATTTCAGTGGAGACATGATAGCCCGCAAGGTGCTGCAGTCTCAACTGTGGTGGTCCACGCTATTCCGTGATGCAGCTAAGTTTGTCAAGCACTGTGATGAGTGCCAAAGGACCAAGGTCCCCGCATGGAAGGACAAAATGGAATTGACCCCTATAATAGCACGACAACCTTTCGAGAAATGGGGCATTGACTTCATCGGACCCATTAGTCCCGTGGCCCAGTATTCACACGCTCGATATATCATCGTAGCAACTGACTATTTGACGAAATGGGCTAAAGCAAGAGCCATAAGGAAGAACGACACAAGGACCACAACAAAGTTCTTATGGGAGCAGGTCATCTAGAGATTTGGTTGCCCTATTGAGATAGTGAGCGACCAGGGCACCCACTTCATCAATGAGGTGATTGCCCACTTGCTCTTAACCTTCTTGATTATCCATAGGAAGTCTTCACCATACTATCCCAAAGCCAATGGCTAGGTAGAATCAACGAATCAGATCCTTGTCAACGTGCTCACAAAGGTGGTTTGCACTTCTCGGAGTGATTGGGATAACAAGCTCATGGCAGCTTTATGGGCCTATTGAACAGCCTATAAAACGGCTATGGGACAAACGCCCTTCAGGCTGACATACGGAATCGAGGCTATCCTATCTTTAGAATTTTTTATCCCTAGCTTGAGGATAGCGGTGCAGGAGCGCTGGGAAGGGAAATAGGCTTGGACTAACCGTCTTATCGAGTTGGAACATGTCACTGAAACTAGACTCATCACCACCCACGCTCTAATTTGTGAAAAGGTGTGAAGAAAGATGTGGTTTGACAAGCATGCCAAACAACGTGATTTTGACCAGGGCGACCTTGTGTCGTTGTGCTCTGTGAAGGGCCATAAGCAGAAAATGAAGTTCCGAGGGTTAGGACCTTTTAGAGTTTGGGCAATGTCAAACTTGAAACACTGGAAGGCAAGGGGATAGGCTTTTTCAATGGCAGTCGCATGAAGGAGTACTATCCTCCCACACATCCTTTACATGAGCCCCCTATGATAGAGGACCCTGTCAATGTCTGCGTCGCAACCATCATTGAGATAGAGGATGATGAGGAAGCTGTTGCTCCAGCTTATTTACGAATCACGACCACAACCCAAAAGACACATTCTTTTGATGCTTTGATCGATGAGGGAGCTGACTTCAATATCCTAACCCGTGCTCATTGGACCCTCATTGGTCAACCCCAATTGCAACCAACTAACGCTAAACTTAGCCCATTTAGGGGCAAATCCTATGCACTCCTTGGAAAGTGCCAAGTCGTTGTCTCTATTGAGTTTGAAAGTTTGCCAATCATCTTCTATGTGTTTCCTAACACGAAGGAGGTAGGCAAGGCATCATTGCTAAGGTGCACTTTCAAAAAACAAACCCATTGTTACGTCGATTACGACCTGCAGCGTATCCACCTTGCCATAGGAAATGTGCGCATCGTGACAACTTTCACAGCAAGGGCAGTGCGGGTGTCTCCAAGACCGCCACTCCACCAATAGAGAAGACCATGCCTAAGGCTAAGGAGGGGGGTCGGGATGTGTCACACCCCACTCAGCCCACAAAAAACCACCCCACCAAACCCACTCCTAAGATTAAGAAACCTACATTTCAATGGGTACCTAAACATCAAGGCAAGCCTTCCCACAATAAGCAAACACGACCCCGCAGACCTAGGAACTCTCATGCAAAGCCTAGAAAGCAGCCTAGACGCCAAAGCCATAAACGCACCCTTAAGTTGCAATGGGTCCCCATAACCCTCTTATGTGCTCAAGGATACTATGAGGGAAATAGCTGGATCTGGGTACCCAAGACATCAGTCCTTAAGAACTAACCCCTTACACAACTTGCGGCCACATCCACTTCAAGTAGCGTGTTCACTAAACAACCAGCCATACATAAGACCCAAGCTGTCAAATCTATGACAACCACAAAGGCCGAAGCCCCAAAACCTAAGCCCATCTACCGACCAAAGCCGCAACCCACTAGCTCTAAACCAGCCATTATTGATGCCAAAGCGAAGTCTCTAGAGACTCGACCAATCAAACCTGTGCAACCTGAACCCACTATGTCTCTCGAGATCTCACAAACCCATCAACTTACGCAGCAACTAGATGTCCCGCAATCATCTAATGCAACCGACTCTTGCATGCTCAAAGCAGCTCACGATGAAGGTTGCACATCTTCCAAGTCGCAGGACACACAACTAACCTTCCAAGCGGATGCTCATCCCAAGGAGCAATCTAGCAGAACATCATTGCTAATGCATCCATCTAGTTCTGTTCCGCCGCATCCACCAAGTCTTAGGCCTTCATATGAGTGTCGCTCATTTCTTGCTATGGCCAAGGACCTTGCTGCCAATTCAGGTGATGACTTGGTTACTTGCATTAAAATGCTAGATAGCACATTCACGACCTTCGCCCGAAGTTATGAGCGGCTAAACCTTGGCCTTCTTGATGAGCCACTTGCTTCTAAAGTCTGTGCTTTACCATGCACCTGGGAAGAGTACGAGCTCATGACCATCAAATTCCCCAAGGTTGAAGCTGAGCTTATCGCTAGCAATGAAGTCTCAAAGGAGCAAGCAATCATCGGCAGGATGCTGACCTCATACCGAAAGCCTGCCGACTTTGCACTAGTCCAGGGGCTTGAAGAGCTCACGAGTCTTGCAAACTCTACCTCTTCATTTTTACAGAAATGGTATGCCTTACGCCTCCAATGGGAGTGAAAAGGTTGCCAAATTATGACAAATGCGGAGTAGAGACGCGCAATCAAGGTTGCGGAATATGACCCCATGTACATAGCTCCTACTTCTTTTAGGGTTATGGCCATCCTGCATAACAAACTGCTTGACGACCATTTATTGGCCCATCCATACATCGACCAAATCCTTACATAAGAAGAGCTACACGTTGCTAGCCGCTTCAAATCTAGCGATGTGCTACACGATGTCCTTACGTATATCACGCAAGCATCCATTAGACCGCATGAACTTGACCGTCATGCCCAATTGGAATACAACCCAAATTTCTACCAGTGGTTGTTGTCAAATTAAACACACCACGCTGTGCTTTAACGCCCTTGCCTCGTCCTATTCAATCCTAGGAAGGATTTTCATCTTTCTACGAGGGGGAGGGGGAGGGGGTAAGGTGATCAGGAAAACATAACACAAAGGAAAAACATAATGAAGAGTTGAACTACGCATAAAAACTTAAGAGCAAAGCGCACTTAAGAGCAAAGAAACTGGCTGGAATACGCCCCGCAATCTAGGCAGAATGAACATCATCACGGGGGTCGTCCCTCTACAACAAACACTGCATGCCGCACCACACCCCTCGTCATATGCGCTTGATAATCCACTATTTGATCCCTATTATGTGAATAATTCTGTCCTGCATTAGGGCCTAACTCTTGGTTCACATTTTTCAGGTTTCCCACCACTAGCCATCATGGAGCACATAGTGCAGCTAGCTTGCAAGGAAGCTCTCCACCGTCGGAGGGAGCATAAGGCACTAGCGCCTCCACCAGAATGCTATGTGCCTACTCTAAAAGAGGTACGCATCGAAAAGAGGCCCCAAGAGACACTGCCCAAGACATAAGTCGAAAAATCCCCAAGCCAAGAGGACGAAGGCTCAAGGGAGCACCCGGGGTGTAGCAACACTTATCGTGCAGGCCCTCACCAGATGCTCGGGCACTAGGTGCTCAAAAGAGGAGAAGGCAGCTAGAAACAAGCGAGAATTCGATGAATTATTTAAAAGCATTCTTGAAACAGCTACAGCCAGGGACTACACCATTCGGGTCTCGGTCGATATCTTCCCTGCCCGACCTGATGGGAGCCCCTCACCCCCCAGTCGCCCGACCACCCGAACTCACCCTGCCTCATACATATAGAATAGCCCCTGTGTTGTATAAGCTGCTTAACAAAGGCCATCTTACCAAAACTTTTTGTTCTTAAGTGGTTAAAGGGGCAAGCTCCCCCCAGCTATACAAGCCTCCCTTACTACTAATACATGGCATGTCTTTAACAAGCGCCAATGAGATGTATTACAGGTCAACACCATAGGATTGAGATGAAGTAATATCTTCTTGCGTTGCATCTGTTCATCATAATTGACACATGTGATTTGCATATACTCTCACGAAGCGTCAAGTGGATGTAGGACGGCATAGATCTTCGTAACGAAAGTGTTTAAGGTCCAAGTCACCACAAGACCACCAACCCCACAAAGAACCATTATGGAGAAAGTGACAGAAATACCAAGAGCAAAGAGCACAGAAGCCCCGTTGAAAGAGAAAATCAACCATACAAAAAGCACGCAGTGCATTTGAGCATGGCCCAAGGCATAGTCATAGGCTACTCTTTCTTTCTTGGCTAAACTCAATAGCCGGGTAGGAACCATGCTCTCAACAATGACAAGGTAAATAGTTCTTTGTCTACCAGGATGCCATTTGCCACCAGATGCTCTATCCCTTGTCCATGTATAGCTCACTGCAGTCGCTACCTCAATTGTAGGATGTCTCACATGTTACAAAGAGGTTTGCAAAATCTCAAGTGTATCTCTCCATCTCAAGAAATGTTCCTCTAGCATCGAGGCTAGTAACATAATCATCTTTGTAATATCCATTTTTCACAACCTTTGGATCTTGACATTTCCCAATCCAAATGAAAGACTGGTAGCCTCAATGTATTGCAATGGTTGTATTTATTTTATCCACACAAAAAAAAAAGCAAAAGAACAAGAAAAGAAAAGAAAGAAAGAAAAAATAAAAATAGAGAGAGAGAGAGAGAGAGAGAGAGAGAGAGAGAGAGGAGGGGGCACCCACGATTACAACACCAACACCTAGGGGTCCTCAAATTAGGTACGTCCAGTGACCATAGTGGGTTGGCTCCATCCCTAATCCCCTAGCCCTTTTCCACATCTCGCACAATTATTAAGGGTAGCACATCAAGGGCAAGACATACCTAGGGAGCTCGTCTCGCCTATGGTTGTTTGGGGACCTGTCACCCTAAACCATTTACACAATTCTTTTTCATACTCCATCTCAGTGCCATTGAAATCAACAGTGGTGGTAAGGAAGGTATGGAAGCCCATGGAAAGTACATTGTATTCTTCAACCACTATGAGTAGCCACCAACTACCAAAGCTAAGGCATCAATGAGCTCAATTATGCTACATCGTGTTGTCAAAATCACAAATGATGTCTCAAGAAGCCTTCAAGTATACTTATCCTCAACATTGACAATGTTTCCCATCCCATCGAACCCTTGCATCATCAATCATTGGTATCGAGGAACCAGACCAGCGTGTTCCTAACTATGTAATATCTAAGTATGCACGTACACTCACATAATATCTGCACCACCACAATATATATACAGTTTGGGTCCTCAAGTGCAGGACAATACTCTCAGCTTGTTGAGAGTTCGACCTATCTCCCAACCTAATCAAACTACGTCTTGTGCATGATAGGAATACTAGCACTAACCCGAGGGAGAGACCACATATAAAGCTTTTCAATTGTAGGTATTGCAGACTCCAACAAAAGTCCCATCAGCTCTTCATCAACACTTCACTCTGAATTCTTATCCTTCATCATCCTGCAAGCCCACCAACGAATCGTCACCCGCCCTAGAATCCCCCGAACATCAACACCTGTGCCAACCCATGAATGCAACTCCCAACAAAAATCAGTCCTATCCCCAACTTCAACACCCCTATCACCAACCAAGCAGGCCAACAAAGTGCCACCAACCACCTTCATCCGCACCACCACTAAAACTTCTCCAATGCCCGCCATAGCAGTCCCTTCCATCCACATCTTCGGTGCATGCTAAAGCTTGCTACCTACGACAGTGACCGCCGTGGGACTGGCACTCGTCTAGGAGGGGGTAATGTTAACCCTCAAACAACAAGGTGGAAAAGCCAGAAAATGTAAAGCAGAAGACAAGGCGCACAAGAAAATGCGTGAGTCTATACTTTTGTAAAAAAGCATAACCATGATTTATTAAAAGAGTGCCAGGCTCTCATCTGTGAAATTTGTAAAGGTGGTTGGGCAGTAGGAAGGAAGCTAGGAAGATAGAAGAACAATGGGACAAAGGTCCTAGGCATCGATCGGCCATGTAAAAAAGGGGATAAGGGGATGACCGCCCAAAAGGGATTTAGGGTTTTGTATATAAAGTTGAGAAGTGAATGAGAAGCTCATTCTTGTGTGTGGCAAAAAGCTTCTTCTTCTTCTTCTCTTCTTCTTACCTTCTTGCTTGTGCTTGAGTGAGGGAGTGAGTGAGTGTAAGGGAGTGAGTGTGTGAGAGTGAGGGATCGAGGAGAAGAAGCTCCCCATCTCCTCTCTTCATCTTCTTCTCTTCTCTACTCTTCTCTTGTCTGGCGCAGCTATGGAGGATGGAGCTTGTTGGAGAGGAATTGAGGTTGCTTGAGCTTGCCTCAAGGATCATGGAGCTACCGGCGTGCACGGGAGAGGAGGGTACTTGATTAGGCATCAAGGTAAGCTCACTACACCCCATAGGTAGGGAGGGTGTGTTGGCTATGTGAGAGGTAGCCATGGCAGCTCGCGGCTTGAAACACTTGACCAATAAGCGGTCCGTAGGTCTCGGGGGTTGAGCTTGTAGCTCCCTTCAGTTTCATGTTTCATTTGGGTATTCTGCCTAGAAGATCACCCGTGGGCAGACTTGTGCTTGCTAGAGGTGCCAAAGCTAGTAGCCTCTATCCTCTTATAGTTGATGGGTCCTCTGTTGACCATGTTTTGTCAGTGGGTTCCATCCCACATATATCTCTTTGGCATGCCTGTTTGGGCCACATGTCCTTGAAGGGAATGAAAATGTTTTCTGGTTTACAGTACTTACTACCCCTTGACTACGCATGTTTTGATTCATGTGAACATTGTCTTTATCTGATAGACTTGGAATACGCATAAGAAGTCTGGTAGGACACGCATGAGTAATCCCCTGACACTAGTACATTTGGATGTCTGTGGACCCATGCCCTGTCAGTCTATGGGTGGTGCCAAGTATTTTGTGGCGTTCATTGACGACTTTTCGTGTAAAGTCTAGGCTTACCCCATTAAGCTTAAGCGAGATGTCTTGGCTATATTTCACAGATGGCTTGCATTTGTTGAAAACCAGACTAGGCATAGGCTGAAATCCCTTAGGATTGACAATGGGGGAGAATATGTGTCATGTTCTTTTGAGCAACTATGTGACAGGAGGGGTATTAAGCATCAGTTGACTGCCGTCCCCTATACCCCACCCAAGAATGGTTTGGCTGAGCGGATGAATAGAACCATCTAGGAGCGTGTACGTAGTATGCTTAGCCATGCATGCTTACCACAAAGCTTTTGGACTGAGGCAGTTAGTACAGCTGTGCATGTCATAAATAGATCACCTCCTAGTGGTTTGGATTTCTAGGTTGCAGAGGAGGTATGGACTAGGAAACCTCCATCTTATACACATCTACATGTCTTTGGATGTGAGGCATTCTACCATGTGCCCAAAGACAAGAGTACTAAGTTGGATCCTAAGAGTGTCAAATGCATTTTCCTTGGCTATGGGGATGCAGGCAAGATGGGTTACCACCTCTGGGGCCCGCAAGCACGAAAAGTCATCTGTAGCCATGATGTAGTCTTCCATGAAGACAAGATGCATAGGCAGCCTGAGAAGGTGGTAGAGATATGCAGGGTTATATTCCAAGAGGAGCCACGTGCTTCTGCACTGCCAGTTGGACAGCCTGCAGAAGCAGCAGTTGGTACACATGGCCAGGGTGTTGGACCGGTCACAGAGCCTGCCATGAGACGGTCTACTAGAGATAGACGTCCACCTGATAGATTTGAGCCGTCGATATGACTTGGGATTCGGTTGCATAGCCTCAGGGCAAGAAGGCTTCGCCATGCAAATGGGTGTACAAGTTGAAAAGTACCCCTGGAAACCCCAAGCTGGCTTATAAGGCAAGACTTGTCGCTAAGGGTTTTAAACAGGAGCATGGAGTTGACTTTGATGAAGTCTTTTCTCTTGTGGTCAAGATGACCACCCTACGCTTAGTTTTGGCCTTAGTTTCACACATCTTGACTTGGACATGTATAAGATGGATGTCAATACTACATTCTTGCATGGGGATTGGCAT
Organism: Lygodium microphyllum; assembly: GCF_053477565.2. Lineage (NCBI taxonomy): Eukaryota > Viridiplantae > Streptophyta > Polypodiopsida > Schizaeales > Lygodiaceae > Lygodium > Lygodium microphyllum. Next base: position 12,591,873 of record NC_141148.1, on the reverse strand, counting down.
GATGAGATATACATGGAACAACCTAAGGACTTTGCAGAACCTGGTAGGGCGCACCTAGTGTGCAAGTTGAAGAAAAGTTTTTATGGCTTTTGAAGCAGACACCTAGGGAGTGGTATCATAAGTTTGATGCCTTTATGCAGTCACAGGGCTATAGCAGGAGTGCTATGGATCCGTATCCTTACACGAAGAAAGCCCATGATGGCTCCTTGCTTATTTTGGTACTTTATGTGAATGATATGCTCATAGCAGGGAAAGCTCATGATGAGCTGGATGCTCTTAAATCTCAGTTGAAGAAGAGCTTTGAGATGAAGGATTTAGGACAAGCCTCTCACATTCTTGGTATGCACATTAAGTGCGACAGGCATCAGGGACTACTCTACCTCTCACAAAGGGAGTACATTCATAAAGTCCTTGAGCATTTCCACATGCAGGACGTAAAGCCAATGGCTATCCATTACCTTCTTATGTGAAGGTTTCACAGGCCGATTGTCCGCAAAGACAGATGAGCAGAGGGCCAAGATGGCCAAGATCACTATGCATCAACCATGGGCAGTTTGATGTATGCCATGATAGCCACTCGTCCAGATATTGCCTTTGCAGCTAGTGTTGTGGCACGCTATATGGCTACAACCTAGCAAAAAGCATTGGGGGACCGTAAAGGGTATCATGAGATACTTGAAGGGCATAGCAGATATGTGTATTTGCTATGGCAGCCAGGATACAGGGGTTGTGGGCTACACAAACTCCGACTATGTAGGACATGCAAATAGTAGGAAGTCCACTTCTGGCTATGTCTTTACCTATGCTGGAGATGTTGTTTCTTGGATGTCCATGGTTCAGAAGTGTACGGCTTTCTCTACCACTGAGGGTAAGTGTGTTGTGGCCACTGAGGCTTGCAAGGAGGCCATATGGTTGGGCCATTTGGTTCATGACCTTGTGATTGATACTATACCTACGCTACATTCGGATTCTATGAGTGCTATTCAGCTAGCCAAGAATCTGGTTTTCCATGCAAAGACGAAACACATTGAGATAAGGTATCACTTCATACATGGGGTCGTGGAAAACAAGTCTATTGACCTTGTCAAGATCCCCACTAACAAAAATCCTACAGATCTGCTCACAAAAAGCCTCACTATTGAGCACTTTGCCTTCCTCAGGAGATTGATGGGCATTGGACGAGATGACCTTTTTCCTCATCCTGTTGTACATGTGTACATTGTAGTGTCTTTTCTTTTTCTTTTCACTCCTCACTAGGGCTGATTCGCCTTTAAGTGGGAGGTTGTTGGGGGTAAAGGCACCTCTGCCTAGCCGCCCGTGTATTACTACACTAACAGTACCCGCCACTACACACTATAGGTGGCGGGCGCCCATCACCAACATTTTTTTCTTTATTCTTTTGGTAACAGTTTGAATAAAGGAACGCCCGGTCACACATTGTGACTGTTGGAGTTGCCATTTGTGTGTCTCTCTCTCTTCTTACTCTTGCTCTCCGCCATAGCTCACTTCCAAGCAAGCTTCGATCCTTCTCACCTTTCAGTACAAAGCCTACTATATGTAGATAAGTAATAGCTTCTAAAGTAGCTCCAAAATTTTGTGGAAATATCCTACCATTCCACAAGTTGGAAATAGCCTAGAATGATGGAACTAGTACCAAATCAATGCATTGTACAAAGTCGAAATATCTTAATTGAAAATATATATTTTGGCACATTTGTTTGAGTCTATTTTTTGTATCTTTATATTCCAACACCATATATGGAACACTAGGATCAATATGTGGTATAAATATACCTTGATGACAGATGTAACTACATTGTACATATCATATAGATATTTTTGCTCAATTTTATTGATATAGTATCAATAAACTATATAGTGTTGATGTAATTGTGCATTGATTCATAATTTTTTGCAAATAGGCTTCAAGATTTGCATTATTATATTGGAACTTTAATTTGTTCAGTGACCTATTGGATATTACTAATTTTTCTCTTATTGGAAGGTTAATTTAGCATCTTTTTTGTAGTATAATATTCTACTAACCATGTTTTGACTAATTCCTTTATACTTGCTATATTCATTTAGTTTGCTAGCATAGTTGAGCTTTCTCCTAGAAGTGAATGAAAATTTTCAATAATTTTATACTCCTTTACAAGTGTAGTAATTGTTTGATCTTGAATGATGATTTGTATATTACCTAAGATGTATCATGTTGCTTGCTCAATCGTGTATGCATATCCCCATTGTGCAAAATCATTTGACAATGCAATTGCTGAATCTTTTATATTTAAATACATAGGAAGAGCTTTTTGTAGCATTTTGTTCAATATAGTTTATATCAATTCCATTGTTTGTAAAACATATTAAATCATTTTTTAAGTTGTATCACACAACTTCTAGATATCTAATTTGTGCAAATAGTATAATGTATAAAACGATATTTGTTTATAGACCATTGAATTAATTAATTATGGTTACATTATCGAGGTTGGAAAGCAAAAGCCAAGTAACTGCAAAGTAATCTGATACTTATAACTATAAACTTGCAAAAACAATTAGTTACAAAATTTAAAGTTATAAACACTATCAAGACTCAAATTTGAACAAGTAATTTATGATAAGAACATAGTAGTAGATTATAGGTTTTGTTATTAACTGTAATGAAACATACTAATTCAAACTAAGGCTTGAAAATTTTTTGAAGAAATAGTTTAAAACAACAATACAGTAGTAGAGTATGGATTTTTTTGGTAATTGTGTGATGAGGTATGTCAATTTAAATTAATTTACTCGATGAAAAAATGTGAAATCAATTTCACATCACTAAATCTAAACTTTAAAATTGCTACCAATAACAATAAATTACACTTAAATTGATATCACAATTCAAGAATGTCACTTAATTTCTAAAATTTCTAATAAAATATAAGTTATGAACAAAGTTATGTGTTTTAAAGTGTTCAAAAAAGTGAAACTATGTTTTTATATCTATTATATTAGTATGAACTGAAATAAAATCTACTTCTAAAAGTTTTTTAAAAAATATTATAGATAATTATTAAAAATAAATATAAATTTAAAAATATTACAATTTAACTCTTAACATTTTCAAATTATAAGAATTTTTTGAACTAGATAAAGTGCCAAAATCATGCTCAAATCACAACAATATTGCCATTGATGTTGGCCAACAACTATTGACTTGTTTTGAGTATAATTGCACCGTATGGTAAACAAAAAAAATGGGTTTTCTTATGTTAAATTCAAGATAACATTTGCATTAACTTTTTCAGCTAATTTATGTTTCCTTGAATCAACAACAAGTATAAATAAGAGGGCTGTAATATCATTATTGACATGCAAGAACAACAACAGCTCTCATGCTTTGGAGATTGCATCATAAGAAGATCATGTACTTCATTGTAGCAAGATACTAGTGAACAGGTAAAGACAACTTAGATGCTCAAGTAAAAGATTAGATGCAGCTGTATTCTTTTGGATCATTTTGATTAATTTATGAAAAACAAAAAACAACTAAAGAATGATTAAAAAAGTTAGTAATATAATGTTAGCAAAAGACAACTTGTTATCAAATGATAACATTAAAATTTTTAAGAACAAGCTTTAGCATATAGATGAACATGTTAACGTTAAATCATTGTTTATTAATTGAATACTATTTTTAAGATATGTAAATGGTTAAGTAAAGATGGAAATCTATTTTTGAAATCATTTACATGTAACTCTATTCTATTTCAACACTATTGATTAGTGTGTCAAAAATAAAACAACACAATGCAAATGAACATGTTAATGTTAAATCATGGTTTCTTAACTAGATACTATATTTAAGATGGGTTAATGATTGATTAAAAATAGAAGTGTGTTTTAAAATGAATTGCATGCAATTATATCTTTTTCAATGCATTACTTAATGTATCAAAAATGAAACACTAAATAAAAAATGATAAAAAGACTTGGGGAATACATGGGTTGCATATGGCATTAACTTATTCTATTCTTTTTAGTGTTCCTCAGTGTAGAATCTGCAACAACATACAACATATGTATTACAATTTCTAAAATTAGTAGTACTTGATATAGGTTAGTTTTTGGAAACATGTTAGCAAGCTGCTTTTCATATTTCATCTGAAGGTTAGAATTTCCAATAGCATAGATCATATCTAATAGAGCTTCTAAAAGTTATTATTTGATATACATCAATTTTGGAATACATTAGCAAATACCTTTTCAAAGCGTATTTGCAAAATCTTCACACACACACACACACACACACACACACACATGCGCGCGCCCGCGCACACACACACACGCGCGCACACACACACACACACACATACACACACAAAATCTTCACACACACACACACACACACACACACATGCGCGCGCCCGCGCACACACACACACGCGCGCACACACACACACACACACATACACACACAAAATCTTCACACACACACACACACACACACACACACACACACACACACACACACACACACACACACACACACACACACACACACACACACACACACACACACACACACACACACACACACACACACACACACACACACACACACACACACACACACACACACACACACACACACACATGCACGCACACACTGAAGATTTCACAACTTGCATTGGATTGCTACGATTTAGGATGCATGCAAAAATTGTGAAATTTTCACCATTTATTTCATTTTTCTTTCCATTTGCATTATTTACATATTAGGCAAAATAAATGATGCTCATCCTTAGGACATTTCTTACATTTCAAACCACAAAGTAACATTCATCTCATTTTATTTTGCCACCTTTGAGTTGATTCCAATGAGCAAGTCAAATCTCAAGGATTTCTATCCTAGAAGGTTACATGTTAGATGAGTTTAGTTCAAATTGAGAGCAATGCCAATGTTTACGATGTTGTCTACCATGGTGAAATTGTACCTATCAATCAATTGTGGTTTAAGTGTGAGGCTAGCTTCTTGCATTTCTTCAAGTCATTAGGTGTGGTTCTTGTTAAGATGCTTCAAAGTATTAGCTTATTTAGAATACTTAATGTGCTAACCCATTTGGAATGAGGCCTATGAATCGCTTATAAGAGAGGTTCACTACTCATTGCAACTTGATCAAGGAGCATAACTTGACCAAAAGGTTCCCTTACAAGCATAAGGATTTCATGGTCAAGCTCATGATAATCATGGCTTGGACAAGCATATGCAACAACATTATGTTTGCTCCATCTGCAATTGCCACACCATCAACTATGTTTACCTCCTAGACTAGGCAAGCTTGTGTAGCACCATTATCACCATTTTGTTTACATGTATCTCAAGCAAATTTTGTTTAATGTGTGGTTTGCAATGTGATTTACTACATTGACAAACAATGAGAATGAAAGATTATAATATTTTGCCTAATCCTAATTAGAATGCAAGAATCAAGACCCCAATCTTGTGCTTTGTTGGCATAGTTAATGCTAAGAGGCAACATTCCATGCAAGTGCATTGTCATCAAGAGGTTGGATATGCAAGCTCTAATGCAGTTCAAGAATAGCTTTAAGCTATCTTTTTGGTTAAGGACCTGGGAATTTGCTATTGATCATGAAACCCAAACCATTTATATATACTTACAATGAGAGCATATGATGGAACATGTTCCTTGAGTTGAATCATATTTTGAGAGATTTGAGTCTTCAATATGCTTAGCATTCTAAGGATTTGTGATAGTAGTTGATTGTGTAAGAGATCAAGTGAATTTACCTATGATATTAGATATCTCAATTGTAGCCTTAGTCACACAATTGTGATTCATGCTAAGAAGCTTTTTTATGTTTCAAGTGATAAGGCACCTACTAGGAGATCTTGAAGTTATCGACATCACCATTCACATAACCATGTCACATGTGCAAAGTAGCCAACATTAGGCATCCATGTATGGACACTCTCAAGAGGCACAATCTAGCATTTTGTGCAATTTCTACATGGATATCCGAAGACTGGCCCATGCTCTTCTTAGTAAGAGCATCAAGAGAATTAAGATGTTGTGTAATGCTAGTTATGTGATAGAATCCAATAAAAAAATAGAGTGATCAACACCATGCTCAATGCTCAATCTTGGCAAGAATTGTATTAATCTAGAGTATAATCTACAAGCTTGCCAACATTGTTCTTGTTACAATTTGAATGAGAGATTGAAACCACAAGTGAGCAAGATCATGGGCAACGTGTGAGATAGAAGTAAGATGAACTGTTGCTTTGGAGAGGAGATTGAAAGAGAGAGAAGGCAAATGATTGAATCATGTACAACTATGCAAGCAAGTAGAGACACCAATGTGAGAGAGAGAGAGAGAGAGAGAGAGAGAGAGAGAGAGAGAGAGAGAGAGAGAGAGAGAGAGAGAGAGAGAGAGAGAGAGAGAGAGAGAGAGAGAGAGAGAGAGAGAGAGAGAGAGTGTGTGTGTGTGTGTGTGTGTGTGTGTGTGTGTGTGTGTGACTTTGTGTTGATACATGCATACCCATAATATGTAATTCGTATTCACTCTTTAGCAAAAACATAACCTAGCAAAGAGGTAAATTTGATAAGAATTCTTCTACATCTCAATGAAGGTCGATATGTCAACTGGGCATTTGTCACGAAAGACCCAAACCATGGATGAGCATGATCATAGGTAACATGTATGAGACAAATGCATGAAGAAATGTCTATTTGGAGGCAAGAGTAAAAGATCAAAAGACAAAGAAGGTAGAGGATTGAATCATGTGTAACTATACAAGCAAGTAGACACACGCATGAAAGAGAGAGAGGCTTTGTTTGGATACATGCATAGTCATAATATATAATTTGTATGGACTCTCTACAAAAAGGAGAACCTAGCAGAGCAGCAAATTTGAGAGGGATTCTTGTGCATGTCAATGAAGGCTACCATGTTAACTAGATACTATTGGCAAGAACAGTCTAGCATATTTGACAATTCCTATATGGATATCTAGAGAGTGACTCATTTGTGCTTGTTCTTTATTGCTACAGTAGACCAATCCAACTTTGCTACTACTGGTGCTAGTGCTATTAGCATGTCCTTCATTATTCTATGCTACATTGATCATTGTCAAAGGGTATCCTTGTTCTTGATGGCTATAATAGAACAATCCAACTCTACTAGCTACTATTAGCATGTCATTCACCATGCTGTGCTATGTTGATCACAAGTGGTGGTACCATACAAGAAGAGGTAAATGCACTGCTTACTTCCAAGGATTCTAAGACAAGCCTAGTGTGGCTATAGTAGACTAGTTCAACTATGTTGTTGTTAGTTATACCTAGCAAATTTCACAAAAGAAGCAGTCCTCAAATGATCCCACTCGATTACTTGTATTGGAGTATAGCTCTACTCAACAGATGAGGCTCAAATGAAATTGTGCTAGATTGAGGCTAAAGATGCAACCAAAACAAGCAATAAGTGGCACAAACAGTGCGTGATATCATTGAGTCATAATCAAAGATTGACAAAAATGGCAAGACACGATAAGGGTAGTAAGACCACAATAGTTATGGGGTAGGTATTTGGCACCAAACAAGTGGAAAATTAGCAAAATAGTGCAAGGAAATGTAATGGCAACATGAACACCTAAGGAAATATTATGGCAATATGATGGTAAACTTTGAGATGAGACAGCTAGAGTATAGCCAACAATTTTTCTTCCATGTCAAATTGAGAAAGTAGAAGCAAAATCTAGGATTATGCCAAACAAAAACATGATCCTATGAGATTATAGGCATGCAATGTAAACAGCCAAATCACACTCAATCTACATAAATTGCCACAAGATGCTTTCAAGACAATTTCAGGCATGTCAATCCTATCCCAATTGTTTGGCTTAACAATTCTTGTACAAATAGTGTACCGGCAACTAAATATGTTCTTAAGGTTTGCATCATTCTATATGAAGTATAAGAGCCACTATGTTCAACATATCATTGCCTCAACTAAGGATTGCGTAAGAGATCAACTTCTAATCAAGTGATTTTAGCTATGTTATTGGATATTTGAGTTGTAGCATTAGTCACAACAATTGTGACTCATTCTAAGGAGCCTTTTTACATTTCAAGTGATGAGCCACCTACTAGGAGATCTTGAAGTAATCCCTAGGCTCTTGGTGCATCACCATTGTAAGAACCATATCAATTAACGTGCAAAGTAAACAACATTAGACATCCACGTATGGACAACTTCAAGAGGTGCAATCTTAGCATCTTGTGCAATTTCTACATGGATATCTAGAGACTCTGATCATGCTCTTCCTTAGTAAGAGCATTGAGACAATTAAGATGTGCGTGAATGCTAGTACGTGATACAATCCAAAAAGAAAAAGAGTGATTAACACCATCAATCTTGAAAATAATTATGTTGATCTAGACTATTATTCATAGCTTGGCAGCATTGTTCTTATTATAATTTGACATGAGAGATCTAAACCACGGGTGAGCAAGATCATGGGCAATAGAAGTGAGAACTGTCGCTTTGGAGAGAAGAGTAAAAGGTTGAAATACAAAGAAGGCAAATGATTGAATCATGTATAACTATGCAATCAAGTAGAGGCACATATGAAAGAGAGAGAGAGGCTGTGTCTAGATACATGCATAGTCATAATATATTATTTGTATGGACTCTCTAAAAAATTAGAACCTAGCATGGTAGCAGAATTGAGAGGAATTCTTGCGCTTGTCAATGAAGGCTGTCATGTCAACTAGACACTATTTACAAGAATAGTCTGGCATTGGACAATTCTTACATGGATATCCAAATATTGACTCACTTGTGCTTGTTTTTTATGGTCACAGTAGACCAATCTAGCTCTGCTCTACTAGTGGTGTTGCTACTAGCATTGGTCCATCATTTAGTGCTACATTGATCATTGCCAAAGGGTGTCCCTATTCTTGATGGCTATAGCAGACCAGTCCAAATCTACTAGCATTGTACTAGCTATTGCTAGCATGTTGTTCACAATTTATGTGCTATGCTAATCACATGCATTGCCATACAAGACAAGGTAAATGTGTTGCTTGCTCACATAAGGTTTCGCAAGAACAAGCCCAATGTGGCTAGTACAACAAACCAATCCAGTTATGTTGTTGTTGCTAGCATGACTAGAAAATTTCACCAAAGAGGAAATCCTCAATCAATTCCACTTGATTGCAATGCTAGAGCAGAGCTCTATTGAATAGATCAAGCTCAAATGAAACTGTAGCAAATTGAGGCTAACGATGTAGCCAAACATTGCTCCTATCAATAGCATTGAACTTGCAACTAGTCATATGACGTGGTCCTCCCAATAGCACTAAACTTGCAATCTAGGATTAGAAGTAGATGTGGAAGATGTAGTATTAAGATGATGTCACTGTGTTGCAAATAGTCTACCCCTTTAAAGCATTGAGCCACAATTTTACCCCTCCAAGACATGAGCAACCCCAACCATTTGGATTTACAAGACAACATGGTCACTTTGGTAGTATTAAAACCCAAGAGGGGTAAGCTGGTAAGGTACTCGAACATGTTAGCCTTTTGCCATTTGTATTAGAGCAACATGGAATTAAGATCAAATGTATCCATCTCTAGAGTAGTCTCCATGAATATGAATACAGTTTATAAGATTGGCAATGCATGAGCAATAAAAACTAATCTCAAATTTGAAACTAGCATTTCAATGAATTTATGATTGTTTTGTCTTCATCAAAATAGTCATGTGTTCAAACATGAATTGGTAATATAGAGCTATTACCACAAAATGCAAGCATGTTTAGGGCTAAATAGGGTTGTGTATATAACTAAATGGTTGTAGGTCATTACCAATTAGCAATGTAGATTCTTTCCACTAGTAGAGAAGTTGCTCCCAAACCAAGTTGATTGTAAGGTATGCATTTATACTATATTAAAATAATCAAGAATACCTTGTTCAAGTTATTCAACTAGTTATTCATTATTCACGTGTCAAAATGAATGGTGCTAATGTATTGCTAGCTAATGTGAAAACCAAAAACCTCACTATTGAATAGTTGGGTAACAATATGCATTTGCTTTGCTGGCTTTGATAACAGAGCATTGATAGACTTTGTTTGATGAGGGTCATAATCTCTTATATTTTCCAGAGGATCGTGAGTAGTAATCTTTGCAACAGGGATCCATACTTTGCACTCAAGAAAATCACAACCCATTTTAGGACTTCGCTTTTGCTATTTCACTTGGAGTCCTTGATAACTCTCAAGCAATTTCCATGAATATGAATACATTTTATAAGATTGGCCATGCACAAGCAATAAGAACTAATCTTAGTTTTTGAAAGCAACATTTCAATGAACTTAAGATTGATTTGTCTTCATTGAAGTAGTCATGTATTCAAATATGAGTTGGTAATACATAGCTATCACCATAAAATGCAAGCATGTCTAGAGTTGAATAGGGTTGTATATATAACGAAACAGTTTTAGATCATTACCAATAAGTAATGTAGATTCTATCCACCAACAAAGTAGATGTTGGGAGCAACTTTAGGTTTTCCATTAAGCAAATTGAAACACAACTATTGCACATTTGCTAGACTCTTAGATGGGTCATTTAATTGGCATTCTATAGCTCAAACATAGCAGATGTTGCTTTGCTTCCTATTTGATCTGAGATCACAACAATTAGTTTGCTAAATATGGTATCTCTATAGACCAAGCTCCAAACTTGGTGCTTGATACCATGCCATATGATTACAAGCTAATATAAGAGGCAAGAAGGTCACTTGGTCTAGATCATAACTTGCTAATTGTGTTTTCTAAAACATGTGAAAACTAGCATTACAATTTCCTTTGAGCCAACAATGCACACATTCCATGACATAGCATCAAGTTGGACAAGTGCATCAAATATTGCCTAAGCATTTGCCATGTATGCACAACTCCCATAAGCACTAAGGAGAGTATTTGCAAGGGCTATGTTCATCTCATAACCTATAGATACAAGATCAAAATGGAGTTTCTTATAAGAATTCTCTTACTTCAAAGTAGGCTCGCAAAATAGTCATCGATGTAATGAAATATGTTTTGACTATTTGAGATCGAGAACACATTGATTGGAAGCTAAGAGAAGAGACATGAAGGTCACTTGATCTGGATCATAACCTGCCAATCGCATTTTTTGGAACACTACAATATGTGTGTTGTGCCATAGCCAAAAATGCACACATTTCATGACTCATAAACAAGTTTGAAAAATAAATCATGCCTGTGGAAATTGTTGTAGTTCCATGCTGAACTAGCATATTGGTGTGCCTTATACATTATAACTACTTGCACTTGCCAACCTCCCCACCTTTGCTACACTTAATGAGAGACCAAAAATGCATGTTACAATGCACATAATTTATCATCAGTCACATGATACCATGCCATATGACTACAAATTAATAGAAGAGATAAGAAGGTTACTTGGTTTGGATCATAATTAGACAATTGCATTTCCTGGAACATGTGAAAACTACCAGTACAATTTCCTTGTTCTACATAGCCATCAATGCACACATTTTATGACACAACATTAGGGTGGACACGTGCATCAAATATTGCATGAGCATTTGCCATGTTTGTACAACGCCCATAAGCACTAAGGAGAGTATTCACAAGGATTATGTTCATCTCATAACCTTTAGATACAATATCAGAATGTAGTTTCCTACATGCATCTAATTCTCCTACTCCATAGAAGGTTTGCAAAACAAGTATCAATGTAATGAAAGATGTTTTGACTATTCGAGATCAACAACAGATTGACTACAAGTTGAGAGAAGAGATAGGAAGGCCACTTGATTTGGATCATAACCTTCCAATTGCATTTCTAAGAACATGTGAAAACTAGCATTGCAAATTCCTTATTATGCATAGCTAGCAGCACACACATTCTATGACACGATATCACGCTGGACAAGTCCATCAAATATTGCTTGCACATTTGCCATGTTTAGACAACTCCCATAAGTGGTAATATGGTATTTGCAAGGTTTTTCTTCATCTCATAACTTGTAGATATAGTGTCAAAATGCAGTTTCTTACAAGCCTCTACTTGTCCTACTTCATAACATGCTTGCAAAACAATCATCAATGTAATAGAAAGTGTTTTGATTATGGATCACTTTAGTGTGTCACCAAGCGAAATTCAAGTATCATGGACCAAAATATAAATTATAATTGTGGAAATTGTCCTAGTTCCATGTGGAAATAGTATATTATTGTGCCCTATATAATATAGCCACTAGCACTTGCCAACCTCCCTACCTCTACTACACTTAATCATAGACCAAAAATGCATCTTGCAATGCACTTAATCTATCATCAATCACATAGATCCGTTAATGCACCACAAAGCTTTTTAGAATAGTTAGATAAGTTTAAGATGCATTGCATATTATTAGGAAAGGTTGAGTGAGTTCTATGCTCATTGATTAATGTATAACATTATTCTATATTATTAGTAATGCCCCACAAATATATGCTTTATTGATATTGAAACAATTATTAGCTTGAATGCAACTTATTAATTAACTAAATATGGATTCAATAGTCTATATCAGAGACAATCTGAGTAAAACCAAAGATTCAATATTTTTAATTAGATAAAATAAGTGTAATATCCTCTAGCAGGCTTGACATTGCCGCTAGGTGATCTAAGTGAATCGCCCATCTTGATACATGTACTTGTGAGGCACACAAGCTAGTGTCAACAATATAAATTTTGAAATTAATCTTTCAATTAGGCTAGCCTTTGGTTAATAGTCAATCATTCAGATGGAAGTTGAATCATTCAATCTTCAAGAGATAGGGTATGCGTAGGTGATCAAAAATAGAAAAGCTCTGTGTGTTTGTGAGTACTCACCTTAATGTGTCAGCTTCTCTTGCTTTACCAACAATATCTAGAAGATAATAGCCACTGACTATCATGGAAAAACACACAAACTTCCGAGTCAATCTGAAAAGAACAACAAATTTTTAAGTGGCATATATGCAGTAGCTGTAAAATGATCAAGCATTTAGTTGTCTACATAAAACATGGATGTCAGAGATGGTTACTAGTTAAAAGTTAAAACAAAGCTGCTAATACTGGAGATAGATACTTGGTAATATACATAGATATTCTTATTTAATGCAAGCATGTTTAGGGTTGAATAGGGTTGTGTATATAATCAAATAGTTGTAAATAATTATGAATCAGCAATGTAGATTTTGTTCACTAGTAGAGTAGATGCTGGAATTAGCTTCAGGGTTTTCTATTAAGCAAATAGAAACATAGCTATTACGCGTTTGGTAAACTCTTAGATGGGTCAATTAATTGGCTGTCTATGACTTCAACACAAGAAATGTTGATTTGCATTCTATTTGCCCTGAGATTACAACAATTAGACTCCTAAAATGTAGCATCTCTAGTGCTTAGATATCGTGCTAGGATGAAAACAAAACATGACTCTTAAATGTGTCAATTAATTGGGTGTCTGTAGCTCAAACATAACAGACATGCTTGTCATGTACTAGACTCTTAGATAGGTCAATTAATTGGTTGTCTGTAGGTCAAACATAATGAACATGCCTTGCTTTCTACTTGCCCTCAGATGACAATAATTAGACTCCTTTAATTGATAGTTTGTAGCTCAAACATAGCAATTATTACTTTGCTTTCTACTTGCCCTAAGATCACAACAATTAGACTCCCAAAATGTAGCATCTTTATCAACCAAGCTCCAAACTTGGTGCTTGATACTATGCCATAATGAATATAGAACCTCATGTGAAATAACAAGCACAAGTGCAGAAGGAAATGAGTGAGACGATGACCAAGGTCCAAACTTGGTGCATGAGTGCAGGACATGAGTGAGATAACGACCAAGCCCCAAACTTGGTGCTTGATACCATGCCATAATGAAAACAAAAGTCATGTGAGAATGATAACCACAAGTGCAGACCGACACGACACGAGTGAGTGATAAGCACGAGTGCAAAAGGACACGAGTTAGAGTGAGAGATTGAAGGCCTTCAACCAAAGAAGTGAACCCGGCAATATGTACAAGCATCTCTGAGTATCTCCTCAAATATTATTTTTATTTTTATGTCTAAAAGCAAGATCTCTTTTTTCCTATATGAAGCTACGTATCCCACTAAGATACCTAGATCTATTTTTCTATTCCAAGACATCACATACTCAAAAGAGAGATTCACAACTCTTAACTCAAAAAGTGGCCACGAGCCTGGATTATCGGCTGTGATTTAATCCACTCAGATTTTGGTTCTTCGGGATTTCTATTTGGCCTGTGCAGTCATATGTTCGCACACAGAGAGAGAGAGAGAGGCGCTGCGGCTGACTTATGGATTGCACTATACCCCGTATCGACCCTGAAGCTGTGCTAACATACAAATTTCCCAAGGTACTCGCACATGTCCTTTTTTATTCTCCTAATCCCGTGTCAAACGTTTTCTGCCACACTGAAATCTGATGTGTTTTGAGGTTTTCCAAAGTCAACGTACGGGGTTTGCTTGCAATTCCTTGGTATATGATTCTATTCCTAATGCTTAAATCAACAATAAGAAAAGTTCAGGAAAAACTGTTGTCCAAACGAAAGACGTTTCCCACGGGAAAGGAATTGAAGCAGGAGGCTCACGCAACTTTTAGCGAGCCGGCGATAATGCCTATCTTAGCTAGCCCCCTAAAGACCCAATTGAATATACAATAGGAGTATGTGCGGTTATAAAAGTATGCAGAGAGTTTCCAATAACCTTACCCAGTGGACCTTCTAGCTATGTTCTATTGCCACAGCCTGCAGATGGACAAGGAACGCAGGATCCAGCTCCTTCCCACCCTACCCCCTTAACCAACATCTCAAAGTTATTATTCGTCATCTACCTCTGCAAAGAATGCTTTCACTAACAAGACTCATTTTAATGGGTCTAATTACACAATATGGTCAAATCTCACGAGGCATGTTTTAAATCTGCAGAACTTGTTTAAACTAGTTTAGGGATTGGAACCCCAACCGGACTCACCCTTCTTGGGCTCCTCCAGATGTCCACTCTTGGAAAGCATGGAATGCTTTCGCTATAGGTGAGTTAATGCAAGGTCTTTTACCAGAACTCCCCTCACAATCGCAACACTTTGACTTAGCATTTGAGCAGTTGGAACAATTGACTGACCACTAAGTAGCTTGAGATAGGACCCATTGTATTAATCTCGGTCTTGAGCTCCAAGAGTTTTAAGATCACAAACCTTAAGGTCAAGTTAGTAGAGTATTGGCATTTACTGGTTGAGTTTGCCACTATGGGACTTCCTAAGTGCCCCGATGACTAGGCCACATTGTTCTTGAATAAACTTCCTAAAAAATACTTCAATTTTGTCCAACAAGTGATCTTATAACCTACTATGCCCACATTCTATGAGTTTGAGTGCTAGCTATTGCAACACGCACAACTATTTGACCTCTAGCTACGACATGAAATTGTCAATGTCTTTCTTGGCCAATGAACTTGCATAAACCATGATAATAGATCACACTATTTAGAATTTGATATATTAGGCCCAAGTTCACAACCTCTAATACTATCTTATCTTTTGTAACATATTGTTGCTTGAAAGTGACTTTTCATCCTATAAATAACCTCGGTGTTTGCCAGCACATGCAATTGCAAAATTTGCCCTAGCCAAAGCAAAGTGTGAAACTTGTAGCATTTCAAAGGCCCTTGTCACAAACACACAACATCCTTTTACTGCTAAAGACACCCAATCTAACTAAAGCAATGTTCACAATATTAACACACCTTATTGTTTGTCCATAACTTTTCATAAATAGCATTCCCAATCATTTTACATATCATGCTGATTTACAAAGAGTTGTCATCTAAGGCCTCCAATAATAGAATTGCCCTAATACTGTATTGTAGAGGATATCCAGTTTGTAGTCATCATTATAGGTTGTAGCTTTTCTACAAAATTTCTAATTATTTTACTACCTAATAATATATCCCATGGTTGTAGGTTCACTAAGCTTACATTAGGAGCAATATCCTTAAGAATAAGCATTTCTCTTGTAAGCACACTTTGTCTATTCTTGTTTAGAAAGGGGTGCATGTGGCTTTGGTGTACCCGTTCCTTACCGGAAAGCTAGTATCTTTCATCTGTGCAATTTGTGGTACTAACTAGTCAACACTAGAGAGTGGGTATGTTTGGGTAGGAAACCATAGTAGCTAAGAAACACGTTTCTTTGAATTTGAAACTTACGAAACATTTCTGAGAGTAAAAAATTTGTGGTTTTTTTTTTTTGTGAGTTGGAATCCAAAACATGGTTTTTTTGACAAAACTATTGGGCAATGTTAAACATGATGATGATGATGTGTAATGACTCGTGAGGGCTCACGATTTTGGACGAGAGACTGATTTTTTGTGATTTTGTTTAGTTATTGGACATTGTCAATCTAGTATCTATTCTTGTCTTGAGAGTTGAAAATTATACGACTTTAGTCTTGTGTATGAGTTATTTATTATATATTATGATTCATTCTCGATTTTGACATTTTGTCAATTTGTTTTGAAATGAGAATCATGATGTTGCAACTTGACTCAGTTCATATTGCAGATAGACTATTTACATGTTAATTTCAAATTTCTTCGTATAATATGTATAAATCATAATGTTTGAGTTCTAAACCATAGTATAGCTTGTCCAAAGACTAACTTTAATATAAGTGACAAGTCAATAATGGATCATGGATATGTAACATATTATTCTCAATTGACTATTATCATTCAAGCTCAATTGGCTATTCTTTGTTTAAGAGAGAGTTCCATAGAGGTTTAGAACCTCTTTTCCTAGTCAAAACCATAAAAAATCCCTATATAAAAAAACCCACATTTCTTATTTTATCCCCTCTTGAAAGAAACTTATGAAACACGTATTTGACGTTTTTAAAAGTTTTTGATGTTTCTGGCTGCTATGTAGGAAACACATGTGAATGATACGCTTAAGGTGCTTGGTATTAGAGCTAAAAATTGCATCACAAATTGATTAGCTGTTTAAAACAATCCCAAAACATGTGAATTACCCAAAGTATTAGCAAATGGTACGTAGTTCTAGAGAGTGTTGGTGTCCCCTAATTTGGGAGGATCTACTTATCTATTAATAGATAGGCTGCCCACCACTTAGCCCCATCCTTTTTTTTCTAGGTTTTAGCCATCAGCTCCCTCTCCATTGACTGTTTAGCCCATAGCAACTGCTGCCACATCATCACCAGCCTTGACACCTTGTTCATTGTGGTTGTCTTGCTATCTAGCCACTTCCAGTGCATGTTACAGCTGTCACAACTCTATAAAAACAGAATTTGTATCCTTTTTCATTAATTTGTCTATATAATGATTTATTAAATTTATTTCCTTTGCACTAATTAGATATAAAGAAAAGTGCATTGGAGCTGGCCACTGATGAGTGGTCACAGGTTATGGTGGACCCACGCGGTAGGTTAGAGAAAAGATAGTTCACACTTTCACCTATATGACCCGATTGGGCACCTGTGACTAGAACTCACGCATATCAGGGTTAGACTCGCACACAGAAAGGATTGATGCCTTGAAGTGTGGGCTAGATTCACTAGAACAGACAGTTACAATCAACAAGATGGCATGATCATGAAATGCTTGTATAATGTGCATGTGTGGGCTGAAAGCCTGAAATGCACATTTCTTTGTATAGGAAAGTCACATGAAGATTCGGATACCATTTTTGCGATGTACATGGAAAAAGCTTTCATATGACACCCATATTGGGGGGGTCCCTAAATTTTAGGAGATCCCTAAATTTTAGGGACCTCCTAAAATTTAGGAGCCTCGAATTAGCCCAAAAATGCTAGTCCTAAAAAATAGGGATGTCATTCTAAAAAAAGTAAGTTTTGTACTCTGACTGTGCTTACTAAATTTGGTTGTTTCTATTCTTGACAGTATTCAACCCAAAAAGGAAGGCCATATAGAAGAGACAAGTGTCAAGACACTTGTCACACAAGTTTCCAAGTGTCCCACCACTTGTCACATCTCATGACATGTGGCTGGACACTTGTCTTGTGCTATTCCACTTTCCCCTTTTGTACTAGCTCTCCCCTCTCCTATAAATAAGAGCTCGTTTTTCTTCATTGAGCATCATTTTTCTTTGCTGTAAACTCATGTACAGCACCCACAGATAGCCAGAAATTGGCCCCATCCATCCCCATCATCATCCCCCACTTCTCCATTATCAAATTCCTCCATATTCCCTCTTCTATCACTGCTGTTTTACAAGACAACAAGCCTGTAAATTCATTACAGCACCTCCTTCTTGAGCTCTTTCTTCCATTTTAGCTACAAGAAGCAAAGCCCTATCCATGTACTGCTGATCAACGATGGAGAAAGGCTGAATTCCCCTTTTTCTTCTCTCATAGTGTAAAGAAATCAGTTCTTATCATTGCATAATAGATAATGCATGTGTATTTGTACATCTTTGCATGATCTTGTGAGAGTGAGAATTACTTCTTCTCACTCTCTTCCCTAAGGGACTTGGGTTGAGCAGAAATACATTCCTTCGGGGGGGGGTACCCATCTTCAACCCTCAATCTTGTCTCCATTACTTTTACATTTTCATGGCTATAATTTTGTGAGTTATTTTCATTTTTAGCTTTAAGTGTTCATTCTCTTTTATATTAAATCTCAAAAACAAGCGAATATCATAATTGTTAAGCATACTACGTTGTTCGGGGCGTTTACAGTGGTATCAGAGCTTTGGCTCGGTCCTCACCCCCAACACTGGTAGTGCTTACAACTATAAGTTTGTTTGTTTTAGCCCTTGCATTGAGTGCTTGAGCATATTTTTTTTTCTTTAGTCTCAATGGATCAATCGAGTGCTATCCTTCAAGCCATTCAAAGTCTTAGAGAGGAAAATCAGCAAATTCGTGAGCAACTTCTCAAACTAGAAAAAGTTGAGAATCCCAAAGAATTCAAGGAAAGAAGCCCATCTACTTCAAGGAGACAAAGCCATACCAATGAAAGAAGCCGATCAAGAAGTCCAACTACTTCTAAGAGGCAGTCCCATTCTACTTCAATACAAAGAAAGAGATCGCGTCGAAGCTCATCCTCTTCTTCAAAGTCATCTGGTGCCTATTCTGATGGATCCTCTTCTAGTAATGAAGAGTCACACCCTTCTCGTGGAAGACCTCATCATCGTCAAAGGCATCGACATTCTTCACCCTCGTCTCCATCTTCATTCCCATCAAGCACTTCATCATCTTCAACCTCAAGATCCGAGCATGGACGAAGGCATAAGAAGAAGAAGAAGACTAAGTCACTATCTCAACTTGAAAAGAAGATCAAGTTCAATATGTATGATGGTTCCCGAAATCCTGATCTTCTTCTGAAGTCGTGACAAGTATAAAGAAAAAGAAAAGATTAAGTTTGCAGCTTTACATTTAACCGACTTAGCCCATACTTGGTGGACGGGGTTGGAATATGATCATGCTGCCCCAAAATCATGGCGGTCCTTTGTTCGCCTGATACAAAGCCAATTTCTTCCTGTTCATTTCAAAAGAGATGTAAAAATGGAATGGGATCGGCTTTGGCAAAGGAAAAATGAGTCACTTGGTGACTATACCAAGAGATTTTGGGAGCTACTTTTGAAGGTCCAACATTTCAAGAAGATCAGCAGTTCGGAAAAGCTTAGGAAGTTTCAAGGAGGTTTGCATTTTAAACTTCGTACTGCTCTTAATCATTATCATTGTTCTAGTCTCAGGGAACTCATTGACCATGCTGAGACATGGAAAATGGAGCATAATGGCAACAAATCATTCCAAAAGAATGATAAGAAGAGAGTAGCTGATGATGAGGAGTATTCAGCCCCAAATGAAGGACAAAAACAGTGGCAAAAGCAGCCATCAAATCAAAAGAAGATGAAGCCCTATGCACCTCCTAATGCTCCTCAATTTCGCTCCAATCTATACCCACAAGCAAAGCAATTTTCCGAAGAAGAAAAGCAACCCTTCATGAAAGAAGGGAAGTGCTTTAAATGTGGACAAACAGGCCACATAGCGAAGCAATGTCCAAACAAGGGACAAAGCAAGGTTTCTGACAACAAGCCTAAGTCGCCAGTGAAAATCAATGCTATCAGTGATGTAGTTGCAAACACAACTCACACTCTAGAGACGCGCAAATTATTAAAAGCTTGGGGACAGTTGCAAGGTAAGCAAGCACTATTCTTGATAGATCTTGGGGCGAATGAAAATATTATTTCCTTGCAATTAGCTAAAGAGCTTGGATTAAAGAATGAAGAGATGGACACTCCTGCAGAAGTTCGCCAAGCTTTAAATGCTGATGAAGGTGACACAGTGAAGACTGTGATACCCTACATTGGCAAGCTCAAGTTTCAAATTCAAGGCTACAGTGACGAAGATACCTTCTGTATCGGAGACCTTGATGGTTGCGATGTGATTCTTGGCATGCCCTGGAATCATAGAATAGATTCAACCATCTTCTCTTTGAAAAAGAAGGTAGAACTCACCAACAAAGACAAGAAGTACGAGATTCAAGCTGGAGTTTCTGGAGACACCATACCTATGGTAAGCCATATGCAAGTCTCTAGAGCAATTAAGGATTGTGTTCAATGTTGTCTGCTTTATGTCACTGATGTAAAAGATAATATGAATGCTGAAAACCAAGAGCAACTTCAGCTTTTGGAAAAGTATAAAGATTGTTTTTCGGAAGATCTTCCTTATCAACTTCCCCCAGAAAGGCCAGAAGACCATCATATTGATATTATTCCGGGCAGTTCTCCTCCTAATATAGCACCATACCGTGTGAGCCGTCCTCAACAAGAAGAAATCAGAAAGCAAGTCGAAGACCTACTCAACGGTGGGCTAATTAGGCCAAGTAGCTCACCATTTTGTTCACCGGTTCTTCTTGTTCAAAAGAAAGATGGCACATTCAGGATGTGCATTGATTATCGAGCCCTCAACAAAATCACTGTGAAGAATCGGTTTCCTATTCCCAGAATTGACGACATTTTGGATCGTCTAGGAGGCTCAAAGGTTTTCAGCCGCATTGATCTAAAGAGTGGTTATCATCAAATTAGGGTAATACCACAAGATGTACACAAAATTGCTTTCCGCACTTCATACGGTCTTTATGAATTCTTGGTGGTTCCTTTCGGATTAACCCATGCACCAGCCACCTTTAATCGAATGATGGAGCGCATCTTTAGCGAGCATCGATAATATGTTGGTACTTTCTTTGATGATATTCTTGTCTTTAGCAAGAATGAAGAGGAGCATCATCAACACTTGGAAATTGTTCTACAATTACTACAACAAAATCAACTCTTGGTAAATGGTAAAAAGAGTGAATTTTTCATACATAAAATAAATTACCTTGGGCATGTCATCTCTTCTGAAGGGATTCAGATGGATCCTGAAAAGATCAGGATAATCCAAGAATGGCCTCATCTTCGTGATGTACATGAGGTGCGATCGTTTCTTGGCTTATGTTCTTATTACCGCCGCTTCATCAAGCATTTTGCACATGTGGCTTCTCCACTTCATGACCTTACAAAGAAGAAGATCTCTTTCCAATGGAAGGAAAAAGAGAAGGCAGCCTTCACAAGGCTGAAAACAGCTCTTACTTTTGGACCTGTTCTTATCATTCCAGATCTGGTAAAACCATTTGTGGTGGAAGCAGATGCTTGCGGTGATTGTATTGGTGCAGTGCTAAATCAAGAAGGCCATGCCGTAGCCTTTGAAAGCCGCCGTCTAAATGATGTGGAGAAAAGGTATGACATTTATGAAAAGGAGCTCTTAGCAGTGGTTCATGCTTTAAAGATATGGAAACATTATCTTTTAGGCAATGAATTCCTTATTAAAACCGATCATCAAAGCTTGAAGTATTTCAAGACTCAAAAGCATTTGCAGGAGAAACATGCAAGATGGGAAAATTTCTTGTCTATGTTTCATTTTCAAATTATGTACACTCGAGGGAAACAAAATGTAGTTGCTGATGCACTTTCTAGAGTGCCTCGCATTGCAACTATTACAGTGGCTCATCATGAAGATTTTCAAACGATGAAGAATACTTATGATGAAGATACTGATTTTGCAGCAATTTGGTCAAATTTACAGCAAGGAGGTTCTCATCCAGATTATTCCATCAAGGACGGTTACCTTCTCATGAACAACCGCCTTTGTGTCACTCTTCCTGTTCGACAAAAGGTGCTTAAAGAAAGTCATG
The DNA here is from genome assembly GCF_053477565.2 of Lygodium microphyllum. NCBI lineage: Eukaryota > Viridiplantae > Streptophyta > Polypodiopsida > Schizaeales > Lygodiaceae > Lygodium > Lygodium microphyllum. The sequence goes on along the minus strand of NC_141148.1, from coordinate 12,569,538 downwards.
AACCCCCTTATGCAGGGCATAGAGGAAGGGCAGCCACTCTAAGTGCAATTGAGCGCTACTTTTATTGGCCAACATTACGAAAAGATACACATAACTTCATTGAGGCTTGTCTGGTATGCCAAAAATCCAAATATGATAGGCAGAAGATTCCAGGATTGTTGCAACCTCTTCCAGTGCCCAAAGATCTATGGGAATCTATCACAATGGATTTCATCTCAGGTATTCCAAGAACACCTCAAGGTCATGATATGATTTGGGTCATAATTGATAGATTCAGCAAACAATCACATTTTATTCCATGTCATAAAACATTGAAATCCGCACAAGCTGCAAGACTTTTCATTCAACATATCTTCAGATTGCATGGTATGCCTTCTGAGATCATTTCAGATAGAGACTCCAAATTCACAAGTAACTTTTGGCGTGCTTTATTTGAGAATTTGGGAACCGCTTTAAAGTTCTCCTGAGCTTTTCATCCTCAAACTGACGGCCAAACAGAGGTGATGAATCTCACTCTTTTGGATATGTTGAAAGCTTATGTTAGTGAACATAAGTCACAATGGGAGAAATATCTTCCATTATTGGAGTTTGCTTACAACAATACAGTGCACTCATCCACAGGGAAAGCTCCAAATGAAATAGTACAGGGTAAAGTGATTCCTCCTCCAATTATTTGCACTAAAGATAAGATTTTTGCTGCTGATGAGTTTGCTTTAGATTTAAAAACAACAATGGATCAAGTTCGAGCCACTATCAAAGTTGCGCAAGAGCGACAAAAGAAGCAAGCAGATAAACGAAGAAGACCTTTGGCTTTTGAAAAAGGTCAATATGTCTTGCTAAAGTTTGATAAAAGCAGGCTCAAACAAGGTTTTGGTCAAAATTCATCTTTTCCAAAGCTCTCCAGTAGATACTTTGGACCCTTCAAAGTGATTGAGAAAATAAATGAAGTTTCTTATTGACTTGAGCTTCCTGCTCATTGGAAAATACACAACGCTTTTCATGTAAGTTTGCTAAAACCTTACATAGGACCAGAACCAAAGGAACCCATTACTGAAGATCCCCCAGAAGTTGAAGAAACAGAGCAACTCTTGGAACCTGAAAAGATTTTGTTTCTCAAAGATCGAACCACGAGAAGTGGCCTTGTGACACAAAAATTCTTACTAAAATTCAAGAATCTACCCACAACAGATGCACAGTGGGTAGATGAAAAATTCATGAAGGATTACCCAAATATTCTACAGCAATATCAAGAAGCTTTTCAGCTGAGGACAGCTGAATAAAAGCCAGAGGGCTGTCACAACTCTATAGAAATAGAATTGTATCCTTTTTCATTAATTTGTCTATATAATGATTTATTAAATTTATTTTCTTTGCACTAATTAGATATAAAGAAAAGTGCATTGGAGCTGGCCACTGATGAGTGGTCACAGGTTATGGTGGACCCACGCGGTGGGTTAGAGAAAAGATAGTTCACACTTCCACCTATATGATCTGATTGGGCACTTGTGACTAGAACTTACGCATATCAGGGTTAGACTCGCACACAGAAAGGATTGATGCCTTGAAGTGTGGGCTAGATCCACTAGAACAGACAATTACAATCAACAAGATGGCATGATCATGAAATGCTTGTATAATGTGCATGTGTGGGCTGAAAGCCTGAAATGCACATTTCTTTGCATAGGAAAGTCACATGAAGATTCGGATACCATTTTTGCAATGTACACGGAAAAAGCTTTCATATGACACCCATATTGGGGGGGTCCCTAAATTTTAGGAGATCCCTAAATTTTAGGAGCCTCAAATTAGCCTAAAAATGCTAGTCCTAAAAAATAGGGATGTCATTCTAAAAATAGTAAGTTTTGTACTCTGACTGTGCTTACTAAATTTGGTTGTTTCTATTCTTGACAGTATTCAACCCAAAAAGGAAGGCCATAGAGAAGAGACAAGTGTCAAGACACTTGTCACACAAGTTTCCAAGTGTCCCACCACTTGTCACACAAGTTTCCAAGTGTCCCACCACTTGTCACATCTCATGACATGTGGCTGGACACTTGTCTTGTGCTATTCCACTTTCCCCTTTTGTACTAGCTCTCCCCTCTCCTATAAATAAGAGCTCTTTTTTTTTCATTGAGCATCATTTTTCTTTGCTGTAAACTCATGTACAGCACCCACAGATAGCCAGAAACTGGCCCCATCCATCCCCATCATTATCCCCCACTTCTCCATTATCAAATTCCTCCATACTCCCTCTTCTATCATTGCTGTTTTACAAGACAACAAGCCTGTAAATTCATTACAGCACCTCCTTCTTGAGCTCTTTCTTCCATTTTAGCTACAAGAAGCAAAGCCCTATCCATGTACTGTTGATCAACGATGGAGAAAGGCTGAATTCCCCTTTTTCTTCTCTCATAGTGTAAAGAAATCAGTTCTTATCATTGCATAATAGATAATGCATGTGTGTTTGTACATCTTTGCATGATCTTGTGAGAGTGAGAATTACTTCTTCTCACTCTCAAGTTGATTGTAACTGAGCTCTTCCCTAAGGGACTTGGGTTGAGCAGAAATACATTCCTTCGGGGGGGGGTTGCCCATCTTCAACCCTCAATCTTGTCTCCATTACTTTTACATTTTCATGGCTATAATTTTGTGAGTTATTTTCATTTTCAGCTTTAAGTGTTCATTTTCTTTTATATTAAATCTCAAAAACAAGCGAATATCATAATTGTTAAGCATACTACGTTGTTCGGGGCGTTTACAACAGCTTGCGTTCACTGTAGTGTAGGCCTAGTCAGCAGAGCCCCTAGTGATCAGCTGCTATCATATTCAAGCAGTTACATTGCTGTGTTTACCAATTCTAGCCCTAGAGACTACTGCGTTTTGGTTTCTAGCCTGCCCCCTTCTACTTTTAGCCTCATCTGAGCTCCGACTAGTAGTTACAATACTCGGTATTTGTCTTTGTTGGATGTCACATATCGATACCTTCCTTAGGCCACTCCCAGGAGAGCCATCGATTGTTGGACAGCTCTGTCCCCCTTGAGCATCTTGTATACTCTTTCCTTCATTTACAACATTCATTCATTCACTTTAGAGTCCTGCTTTTTCTTTGTTTGTGTTTTGTGTTTTATGTTTGTATTTGATTTCTTTGTGTCTTAGTTGTGGTTGTACACTCAGTGTTTTCTTTTGCAAACCCTACCATACGTCCACATTGTATCAAGGCCAATGCTCTTCTAAAGAGTATTTTGAGGCTATCTTGGATTGCTTACACCATATGTCACCTGTTTATTCACGATGGCTTAGACTACTCCATCTTCAAATCCTTTGATGCTTTTTTAAGCTACTCCTTCAATGGAGGCTTTGTTGAGGCATTACGGGAATGGGCTTGAGGTTCCAAGGCACATGTGGAACCGTAAAAATGACCATAGGAGCCACAATATTTGGATCCACATAGCCTATTTCACTTAGCTGAAATGCAAAAGCTTTTCCATGTTTTATTAGCGTTTGCATAAAAGAGTGTTTTTCAGCTAATGAAAAGAAAGAATTTTCACCTATTTTGAGCTCTTTTATACTTTCAGATGTGAACTTGTGACCAATATTGGAAGGATCACGAAGACTTGGCTGATTTGCTGCTCGATCAGCCAGCCCTGGTAAAACTTGATCAAGCACTTAATTACAACAATCAATAAATGCACAAATTACCATCATAACCTTGGACATTGGACACTTTGTTGGCCCCAAAATTGGTGCCCCTTGCGGTATTTCTTTAACTTGAATTGCTAATGGATGGAGTATAACCTTAGATTTCACAATCTTCTTCATTGATCCAAAAGTCCTTTTGCTGCCCAACCAATCATCAAAGAATTCGGGCCAATTGCCCTTTGATTTTGTACAAATGGAACCATAAACTAGCCAAATGATGCCCGTTGGCATGTGAAATTCGTGATAATTCCTTGAATTTCATGTGTTGATTTCAGTGTACAATGCGTTTGATTGATTGCACGGATCCTAAGGTGGTTGCTAAATCCTAATTCCTATAGAAATTTAGGGTTTACAGCAGAATTCTCACTGCTGTCGACTAAATTTGACCAAGACCACCTTCAATTGGCTGAGAGATGCTGAGATCTTTAGAGAATAAGTTGGAGAAGGTGAGAGAATGCTGAGATGAGAGAGGAATCTGAGATTCTTTACGGAAAAAGTCCCAAAAGTGATTGTTGCCTTGTCAATTCTGCATTTAATGCAGTCGCTTGCTGTCCTGAGGTCTCATAAATGCTGTCGCTTGATCAACAATGCTGTCACCAACCCCTGCTGAGAGTCTCCCTGCTGTTGAATGCCTTTTGAAGGTCTCCGATGGCTGTTGCCTGCTGCAAATGCTGAATTTTGCATAGGGAAACGATGAGTAGCTCTTCCTCTCTGTCTTTTTTAGGTTGAATGCATTGAAGGACCCTCTCTCAACCCCAAATAGCTTTCTCCCCCATTGCATGGGCATTTTTGCCAAGTGGCAATTTTTAAATCCCATTTTCTAGCAATTTTCAGCCAATTAGTTAATTTTTAGAATTAATTAATTTTGAAAATTAATTTCAGCCCTTCTGACCTTGCCCAAAAGAAAAAATGCCCATCCACAACTAAATTGGCTAGGCCATTTGCAACCTCAAGTGGTCCCCAGCTTTTACTGATCCTTAGATTGGTATTAATGAATTAATTAATGCTAGTCCCTAATGTCGCCATTGATACTTAACGATCAATTGACTCTCCTAGGGTCAAAACCGATACCAACTGATATCCAAAACCCAGGTGGCATAACTTGTCACAACTTTTGCCTTTGGCATCCATTGCTTTCTCGAGGTCCTTGGCGTGTTACCATGAAATAACCGTCATGTGTATCACATGTGCCTTACAACCTTGCACATTTGATTAATTTAAATTAGTCAAATGTTACTAGCAAGATTAAAGCATCTTAAAAATTTTACATCTTTGTGACGGTTTGGATAATGGTAGATATTACTAGGTTATTTAGACATTTTATTGTGGTCTTTATGATGCTTTTTTAGGCATTTATTGTTGGCCAACCAGTATTAAATGTTGGCCAACGTGTTACCATTTATGGCATCTTTTGGTCTTATATATCCAGGTTTTCGCTCCTCAATCAATCATTCATTACTTGCAGGTTCTGTTGGAGAGAGGGAGTTGGTGCAAGTGCCTACACAACTAGTGACTCATTTTTTAATGCGATTGTCTAGCATTTGGTATATGAATTCCATTTCCCGAGCACAACATCTATTTATGCTTCCATTGTTACATCCTCTTCGGACATGCTATCAGATTTCATGATCTACACTCTTGTTGCTGTTTTTTGCTGTTTTTAAGCCTTCCGCTAATTATTGATGCTCCTTGTCTACTCTAGCTAGGCGATGAGTTTCAAGGACCTTTTAGCCATAAGAAATTTGTGTTTGGCTGCTGCATTCATCTTGTAGACCGCGTTGACTGCATTTAATGCCATTGCTGCGTGTGTATTGTGATTTTTTACATTGTATTTCTGTTGGCAACTGCATTTAATGCCTCTTTTGTCTGTGTTTTGACTTGTAGCCTTTGCACATTCAGCCTCTTGGGCTTTGAAGGCTGGGTGACAGCATTTTCAGCTTCTGTCTATCTTCTCTTGACTGATTCTTCTGGGTTTTTGCAGGTTTTGTGATCAAACATTGCGTATAAACTCTGTTTTGCGTAGTTGTACTGCCTTGGCCGTACTTTCTGTAAGTAGCTTCCTTTCATGGATGGGTGGTAATTCCTTGATTACAACTTAGTTACAACAGTAACATTTATTACAAAACTGAGAAATGCAAATTAACTTACAATCTTGGATAATGGACACCTTATTGCGCTAAAAATTGGTGCCCCTTTCGGTATTTATTTAACTTAATTGGAGAAGAAGTTGATGTACAATGGGATTCTCGCAATCCTTTTCGATATTCCAACTCCCCTTGCTGTCGAAAATGACCAACAAGTCTTTAATTTGATTTGCCCCTTGATTTGGGTAGTCAATTGGCCTTCATCGCTTTGATGGAGATGGAAAATGCCCCAAGTTAATTGATTTTGTTGGTCCCTCCACTTGAATTTAATTGAAAACAACTTCAACCCTATTGAATCCAAGTCTTGGAGCTTCCAATTTTCGGCACGCTTCCTGAGGCTGTTGCTAAACCCTAATTTTTGCTGTTGCAAAATAGGGTTTACTGTCATGAGGACATGTATTTTTAAAACCTCACTTAACATGTGAAATAATTTCTAACCACATGGTTAAGTAAATGTTGCACTTGTGAGGTGTAACTGGGGTTAGAGTAAATTTATGAGCTCGGAACCCGAGGAAATCTTAGGATATCAAAGGCAAAAGTTATTGTAAGTTGACCTAGGTTATTCATTTGGCCATAAGTGTCAGTTGTGGTGATACTAGGGAAGTGACGTTTAATGGTATCTAATGCCAATTTGATGGTCAAAGATGGCGCATAGACACTCGAGAATGGAAGTTGCCTAGCCAATTTAATTATTGGCCAGTTAGATTATTTTTTAGGGCACTGAAATAATTGTTAGATTAATTTTTAGTATTTAAAGATTGAAAATTTAATATTTAATTATGGATAATGCTGAAAAAACCATTTGGAAAGGTTGTCCCTTGTCAAAAATGCCCATGCAAGACTGAAAAACGTCTTTAGAGCCTGGAGAGAGACATTTTTAGTGTATTTAGCCTGCAATAGAGAGAAAGGAGATGCTGCTGGTCTGATTTGCAGCCATTGGAGGACCTTCTGAGACAGCCAAGGGCTAGAGAAGACTAATCAACAACAAGTGACAACATCTATAGGCTGTTGGGATAGGGTGATTGATTTTCTTCAATTCTTTGTATCTACAAGCTGTTGAGATAGGGCAGTAGCAGTAAATGACATATTTTCTTTAGTTCTTTGCGAAGAAAGTCTGAATTTTCTCTCTCCTCAACATTCTCTCTCATCTCCTAGCTTTTCTACAGCCTTGCTTCGAAGATTATAACATTGAGATCACTGGAGGCTAAGGAATTTCAGATTTCTTTGTTGTAAACCCTAATCTGCAGAGCAAAAATTAGGGTTTAATAGCAACCTAGGGAAGTGTGCCAGAAATTGGAAGCTCCAAGACTTGGATTCAATAGGGCTGAAGCTGTTTTTAGTCAAATTCAAGTGGAGGGACCAACAAATCAATGAACTTGGGGCATTTTTCATCTCTATCAAAGCGGGTGAAGGCCTATTGATTGCCCGAATCTAGGGGCAAATCAGATTGAAGACTTGTTGGTCATTTTAAACAATAAAGAAAGTTGGAATACTGAAAGGGATTGGGAGAATCCCATTGTACATCAACTTCTTCATCAATTAAGTTAAATAAATACCGAAAGGGGCGCTAGTTTTGGGACCAACAATGTATTCAATATCCAAGATTATATGGTAAAGTGTGCATTTTAGTTTTGTGAATTTGTTAATTGCTGTAAATAGTGCTTAATCAGGTTATTTACCACCCTATCCGAGGAGAAAGACCGGTTTCATTTACCGTAGAGAAATTTGAAGTTTCTCAGTCTTTGGTGATCTCAATGTTGTAATCTTCGGAATAAGGCTATAGAAAGGCTGGGAGATGAGAGAGAATGCTGAGAAGAGAGAAAATTCAGACTTTCTTCTCGAAGAACTGAAGAAAATCTGTCATTTATTGCTGCTGACCTATCTCAGTAGCTTGTAGATGCAAAGAACTGAAGAAAATCAGTCATTTACTGCTGCTGCCCTATCTCAACAGCCTGTAGATGCTCTCACCTGCTATTGATTGGTCTTCTTCTGCCTTTGGTTGCCTCAGAAGGTCCTCCAATGGCTGTAAATCAGACCAACAACATCTCCTCCCTCTCTCTTGCAGGCTGAATACACTAAAAATGCCTCTTTCGAGTCTTGCATGGGCATTTTTGATAAGTGGCAGCCTTCCCAAATGGTTTTTTTAGCATTATTCACAATTAAATATTAATGTTCAATCTTGAAATACTAAAAATTAATTTGATAATTATTTCGGTGCCCTGAAAAATAATCTAATTGGTCAATAATTAAATTGGCTAAGCAATTTTCATTCCCAAGTATCTTTGCGCCATCTTTGACCATTAGATGGACATTAGGTACCATTAAATGCCACTTTCCCAGTGTCACCAATTGACACTTATGGCCAAATGAATGACCTAGGTCAACAATTGGCACTAGATACCACCAAGTACCTATGCGGCATAACTAATAACAACTTTTGTCTTTGACATCCCATTATTTCCTCGGGTCTCGGGCTTGTAAATTTACTCTAACCCCTGTTACACCTCACATGTGTAACATTTACTTAACCACGTGATAAAAAATTAATCTACATGTTAAGTGAGGTTTCAAAAATACATGTCCTCATGACACACACTCTCTTCTCCTCTTCTTTTCTTTATTTTCTTATCCATCCTCTCCAGATGGCTCCCCTTGTTGTTCTATTGATGACAAATTACACAGCCCCAAATTACCTAGCTTGGAGTGTTGTTATAAAAGCATGGTTTGTGCAGAAGCAATTATGGTACATTGTGTTTGGAGCATGTAAGCATCGTATTTCTTTTCGAGTTGATTTTGATGAGGGTAATTATGAAGAAGCTGTGCTCACATGGGATATTGAATATGCTTGTGCATATTCTTTTCTTCTTTGTTGCATCTCTAAAGATATCTTTCTAGTGGTTACCTCTTGTAGGACTTCTCCAGTGATTTGGCCGAAGCTTTAGATGTCGTATAAGACTCCTTCATCTATGTGCGCTGCTACTCTTTATGGAGAACTCCAGCAGATGAAGTTTGAGCCAAAGGACACTATTCAGTCTTTCTTACTTTCTGTCACATGGGTATAGGATCAGCTTCGACACATGCAGTCTCCCCTTCTAGAGGCTCATTTTGTGGGGATCATGCTCTACAAGCTCCCTTTGAGTTTGATGGAGTGGCCAATGCTTTGAGGATTCAAATGTCATCAACACCTGTCAGTTTTCTATAGATGTTCTTGATGCTGCTTGAGCATGAGACGTCTTTACAGCTATAAGGGAGGCTTCCATCGCAGTTTGGTGGTTCTAGTGAGACCTTTATAGTTTTAGAGAGGGGTGACAGACAGGAGGAAGTTGAAGGCCCTTTTTTGAAACTTATGTGGTGATTCTATTGGATCAGATGATTTGTTGTACACAAATAATCTTTTTTTTTGATGACAAGGTTTGTGTTGACTCTCACATAAATCATTGGCCATAGTCTTGTATTGTTTGTCACAAAATTATGTCATGCAAACCTGAAATCTTTTTGAGCATGAAGCAAGATATGGTGAATAACCATTCGTGCCACTCGCTGAAATTATTGATATGACAAATAAGCACTATTCACATGCAATAATCTTTGATGTGGAAGAGGTGTATCATCCATCTGCATATCAATGAATGTGCCTAATCATACTGGGGAATGATCAGATAACTTAAGATAGTGATCCACTTAAATTTTACATGTGAAGGAATCATATTATGTAGCATGCAGCAAGTACCATCTGTCCAATCTTGCTCAATAATCTGTGAAAGCTTTTTGATGAAAAGTGTGGCCAACAATCCCCTAATGTAAAGATTTTCCATATGTTCGAATGGATTCAATGTATCCATCATATCATTATATTTTTGCATTTCAGAACCAATAATATGCGAGTGGTATGTGGTATAATCATCATAATGTGAGGAATGATTGGAATGACCATAGAGAAAATGCATTTTGGCATCAAGGATATTGTGCAATGGATTCCCTCATTTGCATACAAACCCTAGATGATTGTGAAGCAGAAATAGCAGCAATTCATCTCTCTCTCTCTGTGCAAAACACATTGTTCTAGCAACATTGACCCTGTTGGTCATTATATGTGGCGGTAAATCATTTCAAATAAATTTTACAAATTCTGGAAAACTGTCTAGATCCAACATAGAATATATCATATAGCCAGCAAAGAAATCAAGCTGCCCACCCAAACTTTGATGGTTATACTCTTGCGAACGTATCGCATCAAGATGCATGGTATGTATGTAGTGCCAAAACTATTAGTAGTTCAAACAGCTCATGTGTACGTCGGGCATGGCTAGGTTTTTAGGCATTTTATGATGGCCATTTTATGCTTATTTGGGGCATTTTATGTTGGCTGACCTGCCCATGTTTTGGCATTGTTTTCTTCTTTATATATCTAGCCCCCTCCTCATTTAGATCGTCATCACCTACAGGTTCTGTGGAGAGAGGGAGCTAGTGCTAGTGCCTAAGAGCTAGCGACTCATTGTTGTACATGTCATTCTCGTGTTGGGTATATGGATTCCATTTCTCGAGCACATCTCTGAGTTCTCTTCCTTTGCAATATTTTTTTGTTTTCTTTCTTTTCTATCTTGTGTTTAGCAGTTTATTTCAGCACTTGTGTATACTTCCATTGTTGCATCACTTCTGACATGGTATCAAGTCATCCTTTTCCTCAGACTCTCAACTTTGATCCTCCGGCCATGGCAAAGTCCAAGGCGTAGAAGGGATCCACTTCTTTAGATTGAGGGAAGGGCTTGATTGCCTCTTCCTCTGCTGCTTTCTAGTCCAAGTGATGTGGTCATTCCTCATGACTCTCTAATGCTAGAGGAGGAGTATGAGAGGGTGGTGAGATAAGGTAGCGGAGTCTCATCTATATAGGCATATCGATGCATAGGTTCGAGAGAGAAGGATTCCCAATGCAACAACCGAAGTCTAGTACGCTCAAATCCTAGAGCTAGGATTGACACCCAGGATTGACTCTCTAATGCTAGAGGAGGAGTGTGAGAGGGTGGTGAGATAAGGCAGCAGAGCCTCATCTATACAGGCATACTGATGCATAGGTTCGAGAGAGAGGGATTCATGACGTATCAACCGAAGTCTAGTAGGCTCAAATCTTGGAGCTAGGATTGACACCCAGGTTCATGATGAGTTGTTATTTCACAAAGGGCGGGATTGGCTCCAAGTCCCGAGCTGACATGAGGGGACACTTATGTGGTCCTAGCCAAAGAGGGGGAATCCGTGGTCACATATGTTTAGAGGCATTTTTGACAGGATGGTTTTGTATGCTATTCTGAGACATTGATAATAGACACAGAGATGTGCTATAACTCTTCTCTATTTTCAAGGGCTGGTACGGTTGACATCAACATTAGGTTCAAGGGCTATAACTCTTCTCTATTTTCAAGGGCTGGTACGGTTGACATCAACATTAGGTTCTCTTCAAGACACCTTGGTGGTGGCTTGATTACCCACTGCTTGGGTGCCCATGGTTCTACTATGGTAGTTCTTTGTTGTATGGTCTATGATTAGCCTTTATCATTGTATCCTTGTATTGTATCAGATCACCCGTGATCTAAGAGAGGGTGGTAGTTAGATAGCTCATGCGTGAGTTTGACCTATGCCGGGCATGGTTAGGTTATTTAGGTATTTTATTATGGTCATTTTATGCTTATTTAGGGCATTTTATGTCGGCCAACCGGCATCAAATGCTGGCCGGCTGTCCCTATTTTGGCATTATTTTCTTCTTTATATATTTGGCTCCCTCCTCATGTAGATCATCATCATCTACAAGTTTTATGGAGAGAGGGAGCCGGTGCTAGTGCTTAGGAGCTAGTGACTCACAGCTGTATGCCTCATTCTCGTGTTTGGTATATGGATTCCATCTCCTGAGCATATCTCTGAGTTCTGTTCCTTTGCAATGTTTTTTGTTTTCTCTCTTATGTCTTGTGTTCAGGAGTTTATTTCAGCACTTGTCTATGCTTCCATTGCTGCACTAGTTCTGACAAGAACAACCTCAAATAATGGGCCTAGCATCAATATGACCTTCATCATTATGTCCATGGTATGGCCTATCTCGGTCATATCCAAGTTTTGTAATCCTTTCTGAAGCACATCGATCCACAACTTGCAGGGTGTTTAGTAGAAGCAGAAGTTTGACCTGCACTGGGAAAGAAGGCATCCCATTGTAAGGAAGGATCGTATAAGCCTCTATCTCAACATGATAACCTTTCAGGTTGTGTTATCTATTTAATCTTTCACTTTTTCTTTTCCATTATCTTATGCCTTAATAACATTCGCTGGCTGCAGCATTGTCTGACTAGCTGATTTACCAACCTTGTCATGGTTTTTATCACTTGAAGTCTTTTGTAACTAGACCCATATTACGATTAGGTGACTGAACAATATGTTGAGGAACATCAATAGCCAGAGGTTGGTGCAAAATTGTGGGGTATTATGTTGCCAAGTGTCCAAATTTATGACACATCCAAGTAGGCTCTTGCAAACATCCCCCATTTCAAATTAAAATCTCTCCCAATTGAACATCCTCGACCTCCCAAGCTATGGATAGAGGGATGGTTTATATCTGTTCCATAGAATAGAAAATCTCTTCCCATTGCCAATTGGATGAGGTGGACAAATGAGTTGCCCCAAAGAAGCAGCCAATTCTGGAAGTCCATCTTTATGTAATTAGGAATGTTAACCATGAGGCAATTATGGAAAATCTAACTTTAATAATCGTTATTAGGAGACCATGGCAAAACATGCATCATCTGTAACTTGTAAAACAAAGGACAAAGCTTGAAATGTTTTTGGTTATAAGAAGCGTATGTAAGGTAAACCTCATAAAATCCTTAAAATGCAAGGTGCACACACCACCACATGCACACATACACTCCCTTGTGCATCCCCTAGTTCCTGGCAGAGGAGGCAAAAGAGGAGAGAACAAAAAGGAGAAGAGTAGGCTGCTGTAGGGCCAAAGTAGACAAAAACTTCAAATGCTGCCCAAAAAAAGTGCTTTGGGGGAGTAAAAAGGCTTAATCATAACTTGGAAGGAGCGAGCAGCCCAAGAGCAAAAGACAGGAGGCTTGGGGCTCAGTGAGGGCATATAACAGACCAAAACTATGAGTGCAGTAGGCTTGGAAGGTCCATGACAATCGGGAGAACCCTAAGGGATGTGACAACAAGCCTAGGAGGCCTAAGAAGGCCCACGATGATCAAGGGAGAACCCTTACGGGAACGACAGCACGACAGGTCTCACATGCACTCCATCCACCTATTAGAGTTTGCCAATTATGGGCAGTGCCCAATGTAATTTGCGTGGTTTGGACACTTATTTAAGTATCAAAGTATAGTGTTTCTAGGACTTTAAGAGTAGTGATACTAGTTTCTAGAGTTAATTTTACTCCAGTTGAGTTAGGGATAGGTCTAACTTACTTAAGACCGATTGCATTCTATCATTCTAGTACTTGCATCTTTCAAGTGTGGGACTGCTATCCACTCTTACTTACTGTCTTGTGTTCACACACACACACACACACACACTCTCTCTCTCTCTCTCTCTTTCCATTTCCAATAGCTCAGTCAGTGCCACCCATGTGGAGTCCACTCAACCGATAAAGGAAGAGGAGCTATTGTTTTGGAGGGGGAGTTGCTATTTTGGAAGAAAAGTTGTTGTTTTGGAGGAGTTGTTGTTGTTTTCACCTTGCACGTAGTCTACGCAGTCCCATACGCAGTCTTGCATGCAACGCTACACACCTAGTTTCTCTTAGCTTTGCTCGTGACATTCTCAGCTCTACCCACCATTTTCTTAGTTGTGCCAGATTTTTTGTAGAAACCCTAATTTTTGACATTTTGGGTTTTTCAAAAAATTGTGCAATTTCTCATCCATTTTTCTGGTCTCATCCCTAATTAAAAAAAAAAATCAATTTCTCACACTTTGTGCTAAGAAATGTAGGGGTTTTCGATTGACTTGCCCAATTTCTTGAAATTTCCTTGAGGAATTCGGGGCTTTTATCCGATTTGAGTTCTTGTGTGTGAATCTCCACTAAAATTGCTAACATTGCACAATTTCTTCCCCATTGGTATGAGAAATTTTAGGCTTTTCTGATCTTTGGGTCCGGCATGCATCCTGAGGTAAATTCTAGTGCTGTTTGCTATACGAACTTAATTGAGGCAACATTGCACTGAATTCTAAGGCAGAATTTGAGTATAAAATTTGTTCTATTTGTTGAAATTTTGTTAGAAGATTTTGCGAATTTTGCTTGGCACGCATTCCCAATTTAAATAGGTATAGCAACAACATTCAATTGCTGTTTGGAACAAATCTAGCAGAGAAATTTTTGGAAATTTGTTGCTTTTTAGCATTAAATTGCTGAAATTTTATATTTGGTATGCATTCCAAGGCAAATGCAGCGGTACATCAGTAAATTGTTGTGTATTGCAGATTTGGTAGTGTTTTGTGCAATCTAGATATGCATTTGGAGGCACTTGACAATTTTGGTACTTGCATTTATATCCCTATTGAGATCTTAGTACTCATGAGAGTACATTTTGCACTTTAGCGTGGAAGTGTTTGGTTGTAGTTTATGCATTTATTGTAGCAATGGCTTAGGAAGGTCACAGTGACCATAGCAACATTTTGGGTATCCTCACTCAAGAGGATAAATTGTATGGTAGTAACTACTTTAGTTTTATGGTGTGCAATTTGCTTGTTGCAAAGGGTCTTTGGGATTTTGTGACTTGCAAGTGAGCCTGACTAGGAGGTTTTGCATCTCAGACGTCTCAAAGAGGGGCCAGAGGACAATAAGCCGCCCTTGTTACTGCCCATGTTCTTCCTATAGAAGAACAAAAGAAATGGGATTCTAAGGATGCATAGGCTTTATCTTTGATTGCTCTTATAGTGAAGAGGGCAATTATCCCTCATATTTGGTCATGCAAGACCTCAAAGGCAGCTTGGGATATCTTGGAAGAGATGTTTGCAGCAGGCAATGAAGCCAGAATCTCTCTTACTTGAGTAGAGAATTGGCTAATGCACATATGGATGAGGTTGATGCTATGGCAGATCTCCTTACATACATTCATGATTTGAGAGAGTAGCTGCTGAATATCAATAAGGTGGTGATAGATGATGAGATGGTAAACATCACGGTGAACTCTCTTCTAAGAGTTCTATGTTGGATTTCACACTTCTTTGAATTTGTCTTTGAGGGGGGCACAACAGCCCCTCACATTCGTGGAGTTGATAGACCTCCAGACCTCTTGTTGCAAGAGGAATAGACTAGGAAGAATGTTGCTATGTGTTCATGTGATGTAGCTATGCTTTCCAAATATAAAGGCAAAGGGAAAGCAAAGTAGCCAAAGAAAAATCAGGCAAGGGCTGATGTGGAACAACCATTTGGCAAAGCTGCCCATGATGCAAATGAAGGCAAGAAGAAAGGTAAATGCCACAATTGTAAGAAACCTTGTCATTAGATTGAAGAATGCAAGAAAACTTAAAAGATTGGCCAAGGAGAAGACGAAAGACTCTGTTTTGGCTGTCCAGGAGATATCTGCCACTCTGTCTTATAGTAACCAAAAAACGTGTTTTCTCTTGGTGGGATGTGAAACTTCCAAACACGCGAAACGTTTCATTTTGTTTCATAGAATAGGGTTGCAAAACGAATTAAAAAAATAGTCTCCACACGCCGCCGAATAGCCATTAATTGATCATGGTATTTACCCCAAAGTGGAACATGTAGTTGAGGAAGAAAGGGCTGCTGTAAATGCAGCAAAACAGTACCTATATGTTTGTTATGGACACTCAAGGAGAGTAAATTTGATGCACCCTTACTTCAATGCACTAGAAGGGCTGCTAGACAAGCAACACATGATGCACAGAGGGGGGGTAGGGCACATTTGGTTGATACTATGGAAGTTGTATATGGCTCTTCATGGTTTAAAATAGGCTCCTCGTGTATGGCACTAAAAAATTGATACTTATTTGGCTAGCATTGGGTTAAAAAATAGTCCAACTCTTTCAACTCTCTACATTAAGAATGAAGGGGACGGGGGGACTTGTTGGTTATCATTCTCTATGTATTTGATGTAACCAGCCTTCCTCCTTAGATAGGTTGGTAATGACTTGATTTAACACTAATTACAACAAGTAATTAATTCACATAAATTGAAATGTACACTTTACCTTTTTAATCTTGGACAATAGACAACCTATTGGCCTAAAAATTGGGACCCCTTGTGGTATTTCTTTAAATTTTACTGCAAATGGATGAAGTACAACCGAGATTATTTGATCTCCTCAGCTAATCCAAATGCCCCTTGCTGTCAAAATTGACTAATAAGTCTTTAAACCAATTTGCCCCTTGGTTTATTTGGGGATTTCGCCTTCACCATGCTCTTTGTGAGACAATTTAGCCCCAAATTGATATTTGCTGGATAGCCTCTTGAATCTCCTTGAAATTCTTTAATTTTAATTGTTGGAATTTAAGCTCTAGGCCCTCAATTTTGAGTACGCAGCTCGAGGTGGTTGTCAAATCCTAATTTTTGCTGTAAATTATGGTTTACAATAGAGATTTTTCAATATGTGTACGTTTGATGACTTAAACTGTTGGAAAATGTGGAGGGAAGTTGAGAAATGACTGTAGAATGAGAGAGAAATTTTAGAGTTTCGTCGCGCGAGAAAGGTTGAAAAACTGCTTCCACCTGCTCAAATAGCTATGGAAGCTATCATCTACAGCTCAAGACCACTAGAAATGTTGCTGACCCCTCCTATATACTGTCATTTGCACCACCAGGACCTTGGACTGTTGTCATTTGTACTTGGAGGGCTCCTAACCATATCAACAACATCTCTTTGCTTTCTAATGGCCTCCTCCTCTCTCATGATGACTGGATAGACTTCCATCAACCCCCAAGAACGGTTTTTCCACTTGCACGGGCAAGTTTTTATCAAGTAGTAGCTTTTGAATCCCATTTTTCAGCATTATCTAGCTTATTAAAGTTATTTTTAGAATATTACTTTTATTTTAGTGTCATAAAAAATAGTTAATAATTAAATTGGCTAGGCTTATTTGTCTTCCAAGTATCCTTAAGTAGTTATTGACTCTTAGATTGACATTAATTATTTAATTAATGCCTAGTCTCTAATGTCACAAGTGACATTAGTTGCCAATAAATTGGTCTAGGCTAAAATCTGATATACCTGTTAGATATAACTTTTTATAAATTTTATCTTTCCTTTGGCACTAATTAATTTTTCGAGGTCGTGGGTTTCACATAGTGAAATAATTAATTTGCACCTCACATGTGTAAGCCACATTAGCACATTTCATTAACTTTTAATCAAATGCTATGCAAAGCAATAAAATTTCACGTCCTCGTGATAGACCACCCCCTTGAAATCCTTGTAATTGTTCTCGATTGCATTGTAAAGTGCCAAAGCATCCATTATCACTACTAGAAATACATGCTGATATTGTAGTCGAACAACACATGTACCTATTGCTCAACCATGCTTATGCCCTCTGCATGTGAAATTCCAGTTACTTAAACTAGTTACAATCCACACACATGAAACTGATAGAATTATAAGGGATGCATCCACATGTCAAAATCTAACATTGTTTTGACCTCTAAGGCATTGTAATGCATAAACTAAGCATGACCAATACCTCATAGCAATGATGTATCACATGATACTGATGTAAAGCATACTCAATTGCAAACCACATGTAACTTATGGAATTGTATTTCTCTTGTATCACCTGCAAATGTACCCTGCATATCATCCATGTATCCCATACATGCCTTGCAAACGTACATTACATCCAAACGTACATTCTATATATTCCGTACATGTTAACAACCTTGCAAATGTATAGTTTTAGAGCTTGGGTACAAACCATACACATCTGCATAGCAACTCATAGTGACTAGTATACTCAATAGTAATTCCAATGGCAAAAATACTATTAGTGCAGGGTACCTTGGATGCAAGCTAAGTACATTCGAGATCCACTACATAACGGAGCTATTCATCACTAAGGGAGTGGAGATGCAACCTTTCAATTGAGTTTAATGCAATACTCTCGACCTTCTATGTTGTGCGTGTAAGCGTGGGGAAGAACATGAGAATGAGAATACTTTGAACTTCACCAACTCGATTAATTATCACTATGAAAATGTGTGAGAGAGAGCGAGAGAGAGAGAGAGAGAGAGAGAGAGAGAGAGAGAGAGAGAGAGAGCATATTAAGAGGGGAACCAACCTCTCTCTCTTGACATGAATTTATTAAAACAAAACCACGGGTACGAAGTGCCTAAACCATATTCAAAAGGGCTAATTTATTACAATTCTGAAAATTAGGGTTTTGAAACCCTAATTTTTGCAAACTTCGAGCAGCAAGTTAATTCTCTTCTTTAGTGCTTGGATTAGATAACGTTAAGTAAAAAGTGCTTCTTGGATGAGAGTTAAATAGAAGTGTACAAAGTATGAGGCTGAAATTTCAGCATAAGAGCTTGTTTCAAATGAAAAGAGAGATCTCCAATATATAAGTGTGGGGCTTGGGTACTCAAAAGTGGAAAGTAGAGGCTACAAATAACAAGTGTAGGAACACTTGTCTATTCAAAATGACACATGTCCTCTTTTGGATGCCACATGTCACTTTTCTAGAAAAAGAAACTTTTAAACCTTCTACTCTAAAGATCTCTTAAATGGTTAAGAATTTGAGATAGCCGTTGACAACAAAATTGTTCTTTGCGAAATTTCGGAGCCTTTGATGCAAACATAATTTTCATTTAAGCAACTTTAAAAAATAGTAACCTCCTAAATTTTAGGAATTGCCAAATTTAGCTTATGGAGAGTTTCATTATATAGGTTCAACGGTTCATGGTTTGTTTTTTCGATTATGAGCATTTGGTTTTATTTTTTGAAACCACTCATTATTTAGGCTTTTAGTCAATGTGACTATTCGAGTGTAAAAGTCTTAGTTATCTGAGCTTTTTGGTCAATGTGATCGTCTAACTAAACTTTTAATTTCTCTTAAGAAGCGACTTCTTGTCAATGATGACTCAAGTATAATTATAAGGCATTCTAGCCATTGGCCACTCTTAAATAGAAAAATAAACATTTAAATGTATTTTGAAACACTTAAATGATACAAATCACCTTTCAAAGTACATGAGCATTAAATTAATTCAAAATCATTGAGCCAATATGTCTCGGTAACAATCGATATATAAAAGATTTGTTACATTCCTCCCTCTTGAAATTCGTTTTGTTCTGAAGGCGTTGCTTGAAGTATTTTTGATCTTACAGCTTCTTTATAAGTTTTAAGTATTTTTGAATAGTCTTTCAAATACTCTTTTGGCATCCATTTAGAATCTAAATGAGAGTAACTTTTAAATTTTAAAATAAAATTTTTAAAAATATTTTTTCTTTGTTTTTTGATCATATGAAAGACTATTTGCTTTGGTTGATGTATATTCTCTTGTTCATCTAGTTCAAGTGGATCCTCTATTATAGGTTCCAATGGTGGAGGCTCTTCATAAAGCTTCAAAAGATGGATATGAAAAGCATTGTGAATTCTCGAATGCCTTGGAAGTTGTAACCTATAACAAACATCATTAATCTTTTTAGTGACTTGAAATGACCCATAATTTCTTGGTGCGAGCTTTAGTGACTTGGGATGAAGGCTTGTTAGAGCTTCTTAACAAGCTTTGTCAAATTTCAGCCATATGCAATCTGCTTCTTGTAAATTCAATTGCCTTGGATGTTTATTTGTTACTTTTTTTTTTTTTTGAGGTCTTTGGATAGCTTGTCTAACTTGGGTGAAAGCTTTATTGATATAACACAGAAACTCATCGGCATGAAATACATGCTTCTTGGTTTTGAGAATAGGTAACAAGAGTGGTTTTCCATTTATGATCTCAAATGGTGTTTTACCTATAGTAGTATGAACTGTGTTATTATAGGTATGTTCTACCGAAGGCAAATACTTTTTCCATTGTTGGTTAGCTTTATGGCAATAGCACGTTAGCATATCCAATATTGTGAGATTGCCTATCTCACTTTGACAATCTATTTGAGGATGATAAACAGAAGAAAATATAAGCTTTGTACCCAAATTTTCAAAAAAATCTCACCAACAAAGACTAATGGTTTGTGTATCTCTATTATCTACGATGGATTCTGGTAACCCATGATACTTAAAGTTTTGTTGAATAAATATTCTAGCCATATGTCGAGACTTGATAGTCTTCTTGACTGGAATAAAATGAGCATGTTTACTAAACCTGTTAATAGTAGTCTACACGCCATAATTATTGTTTGCTGATTTCAGCATGCCAAAAATAAAATCCATAGCAATGCTTTTCCAAGGTTGGCTTGGAATTGGTAATGGTTGCAAAAGCCCTGTAGGCTTTTGACGATCAAACTTAATCTTTTTGTACACAATATAGTGAACAAAGGCTCTAAACATAGAAAATACAATGCCAATTGTACGACAAAGCGCAAACTGATATCACAGAACACAGTTAGGGTTAGGGTTAGGGTTAGCTTAACTTAGTGACGATGAATACACAGAATGTTGAAGTGAATGACTGTTGAATATACGACACTCATGTAGCAAACACACTACGTAGAGAGTGAATACTGCACCATAAACTCCTATATCTGGAGGATTAGGGTAGAGGTAATGTGCTGGAGAGTGGGTCTTACTTTGAACGGATCCTGAAATGTAGCAAGGCAGCCTTTAAATATTGAACACTAGCAAACGCAGCGGTAGGTATGTTGGATTTGATGCAGACGATAGTGTGCAGTAGAAAACGCAAGTTGAGGAGAGAGAAAATCTGCCAATGCAGAGTAAGGAGGGAGAAAACAACAAAAAGCAGCCTGTGCGGGCTGGGGGATAGCTGGCTGAGGTGAGAGACTACTAAACGCAACAGGGCAACAATTTGAGGAGAGAGAAAACTGTCCATACAGTAGCAAATCAGTTGTCGCGAGCAATGACGATGACGTGGTAGACAAATGTCAGCAACAGTTGCCTCACTGTAATCAGCTTCGATCAGCATGGAAAGATGGGAAATGGACGCCAGACTAATGTAGATACAGCAATGGGCAGGTTGAACTACAATGTCCTCCGCGTTGGGGGTGTGGACAACAGGCTGTAAGACCCGAAAACTGCGAAAATGAGATAGCAACAATGGAGGGCATGTCGAGAAAAGCGACGTACGGAAGAGAGTAGGGTTTGCGGGGTGAAACACAATGTGTGTACGGAAAACACTTAGAAAGAAAAGAAACTTAGAAGAACACAATGATGATGCACTGAATCATGCTATAATGAGAAAAGCTGATACAGTTGAGCCAAAGCTTAGAAGATAACTGCACTGTCCTGTCTGAATCAGGTAGTAGCACCTATAGGAAATCTGCATAGTGAAGGGAGCGAAACACAGTCCTCAGGCAGTAGGAATATCAAAGATGTATGTTGAAGGCGAAAGACAGCTATTGAGGGAGCGGACCGCAATCCTTTGATGCTGTCTGAGTGAGGGAGAGTGATTACCAACTACAGTCGGTCTCCGGAGGATGTCAGACAGTAGAACAACCAGCAGAAAGCTGGAACGTCAGGTGTAGAAGCCCAATAGCTGTAGAACGCAGTCTCTTGCAAGGTGTGGAGTATCTGTCGAAGCCGATCCGATGTCGGGGGAAGATCTAGCTATCAAACGCAAGGTGCACAGCTAGAAGAGATGACGCCAGGTGTAGAAGGCTGATGCCTGATGATGATGAAGCTGACGCCAGTTGAGAGAAGTAATGCTAGGTATGAGGAAGGCTCCAGAAGGTGAAAACGCAGCGAGGTGTGGCCTCATCCACCAAACGCAAATGCCAAGAGGGAGGAATATTGATGCCAAGGCTGAGGAGATGATGCCAGGGGAGAATAGACCCAAAATGCAAGAGGCAGGAGGGCCTGGATGATGACGCCAAGTGTAAGGATGATGACGCCAACAGTGTAGATGTTGTCGCCAGGGTGTATGGGCTGTCGCCAAGATGTGAGGTGAAGAATAAAGTGTGAATGTGTAGAATGTGGAAGATGTGCCCTATAAATAGGCATGCACAATCTAGGGTGGCACCCCACTGATGTGGGCACCCATTGATAAAGTGCCCAAAAAATAAGGGCGCTATGCCTTTTTTGGGGCTGTCAGTGCAAAACCCTAACTGAAGGTGATGAACAGAAGAAATGGTTTCTCAACAAGGCAGGCTGCCTATTTATAGAAAGATTGGGAGCCCCCACTTCTCTCTCTCGATCTACGTCCCATTCAAGGGTTTTAACTAAAGTAAGGCTAAAACATGCATTAAAGAAGTTGTTTTGGGGCTTTTTAAGTGGCTATATGCATTTCTTAGCTCAACACCTCCTCTCAGTTTGCAAAATTGAGCTAGAAAAGTGGGCCAATCAAAAGTTTTTATTTACCCCAAGGCGTCCCATCCCAAAGCAGCTAGAGCATTGGACAAAGTGTGCACGGTGGCTACCTAGTGGCCTACCAAGACTATAGAGATGATGGTTACCTTACCAAAGGAGACCAACTGATCACCCTAGAGACGCCAGGGCATCAGACCAGGGGTGGTCCTTGGCTGCCCAAGGGCCTACGAAGTCTTATAAAGACGGATGTAATCAACAATGGACTTTAAAAAAAAATAAATTTCAAGAATATGTAAGTAATGGAGAGGCGATGGCGAATGAAGTATAAGAGAGCAAATTAACCCAAGTCCTTCATAAAAGAAGCAAACCAATTGCATACACTACTAGGATAAGTGCCTAGGGATAATGGAAGTGTGTGTGTGTGCTAATCATATGGAGAATATGTAGAGAGGCAAAAAGAATGATGGTGAGCTTAGCAAGATAAGTAAAGGAAGCGGGCAAGTATGGGGAAATTGCCTTGGAGAATTGCCATGTGCAATACCATGGATATGGTGGATCTAGAGTTTACCACTCATGAAAGATCGAAAAGGGAGAAATGCGCATAGATGCATGGTTACATGAATAGAATGCCAATGCATGGGGTAATGCAAAGGGGTATGCAAGATGTCATACTCAAGGAGAATGCGGTGCAACAGTGCCATTGGAGAGTGCCCTTGTGGGGGAATTATTCACCTGCAAAATTGTCGCTTGAAGGCACAAACTCTAGATGAAGAGTGCCTAGCTCAACTTGCTCTTTGGTGAAGTGGACGTGGACTCCCATATGCCATGTCCGAGGTGTGATGATCGGGTTGTCCGCAAGGGCAATGGCACTTTGGTTGTCGTAGTAGACAACTGTAGGAGAATCACAAGGAAACTAAAGTGTAGCCAACAAACTTCACAGATAGATGAAGGGAGAAGCCCAAGTGGAAGCACCAGTAAGCGGAAGCAAGAGAGGTGTGAGCTATGGCAGATGGAGCAAGAGAGTAAGAGAGAGAGACTCAAGATGTGGGAACTCCAATGGTCACAATATGTGACTGGCCTTTTCTTTATTCAAATGTCATTGAAAGAATAAAGAATGAGGTGATAGTAATGGGCGCCCATTGTGTGCAATGTGCAGGTGCAGGTATTATTAGTGTAGTAATAGACGGGCGGCTAGGCACAGGCTCCTTTACCCCCAACAACCTCCCACTTAAAGGTGAATGTGCCTTAAGTGAAGAGGGAACAAGAAAAAAAAGACAAAGTACAATGTGTACATAGAGTACAATAGGATGAGGAATAGAGGTCATCTTATCCAACGCCCATCAACTTCCTATGAAAGGCAAAACGCTTTGCTGAGAGACTTTTCATGAGTAGATCTGCAAGATTTTGGTTAGTTGAGATATAGACCTGTCCTCAACAACCTCTTTGATAAAGTGATACCGCACCTCAATGTGCTTCGTCTTTGTATGGAAGACTAGATTCTTGGCTAACTAGATAGCATTCCTAGAATCCGAATGCAATATAGGGACCATGTCAGTCATACCAAGGTCTGCCACCCAGACGGCCTAACTAGAGAGCCTCCTTGTAAGCCTTAGTAGCTCAATATACTTGGCCTTTGTAGTAGAGAGGGGTGTGCATTTTTGCACCCTGGACATCCAAGAAACACCACCGCCGATAAAGGTAAACACATAGCTAGAGGTGGATTTTCTATTGTCTGTATGTTCTGCATAATCAAAGTTAGTGTACCCCATGACTCTTGTATCTTGGCCACCATCACCATAACATATGCACATGTCTGTTGTGCCCTTCAAGTACCTCACGATGTCCTTGACGGCATCCCAATGTTGCATGCCAGGTGTAGCCATATAGTATTGTTGAGTACACGGATAGCAAAAGCGTGAAGATTTGCAGCAGGGGAAGTGCGCAGGTGAGTGAGAGTGAGTGTGAGAGTGATTTGGGTATACCAACAATGTGTTGTCACACAAAGAATAAAATGTATTTATACTTGGGGCTCGTAAGGGTACATTTAATAATACACGTGTACAATATACGAAGGTGAATAAAGGACCTTTATATCCCAACGACCTCCCACTTAAAGGTCTAAAGTGAATCTTTAACCAACTTCCACTAGTCATATGCTATGCTCATGCTGAGCCTTGCTTAAGCTTTTAGTGAGAACATCTGTAGGGTTGTCCTGTGTTTTGATCTTGGTCAATGTTAGATTACGGGAGATAGATTTCTTCAGACTGATGGAAGCACGAGTGTTCTTCACCTCCCAGCTACGCCTAGATAAGTGCTGGCCCTCAATCTTATCTCTTTGCCAGCCGTCAACTTGCTGGAGTCCTACTATTCCTGGACTCCCTTACTCTCTAGGCTCCCCTTGACCCCGTTCGGGCGCCCAAGAGCCCGGACGGTCATTCTCGTGCATGTTCCCCTAAATTTACCTTAATGTAACATTAAATATCCCTTTTAATGTTACATTCCACACTTATGACATTAATGTAACATTAAGTATTACTTTTAATGTCACATTAATGTCACGTTTCCTTCCCCTTAAGAATCGGTTTCGTCCTCGAAAACGATATTTGGAAGGTCTAACTGTAAATCGGGAAACCTTTTCTTTAAAGTACTTACTCGCTCCCATGTTGAGCTTTCCTCTGAACAATCTTTCCACTTAACCAAACATTCTTGATAAATAGTATTCCTCGTTCGTCTATTACGAACATTTAATATTTTTTCTGGTTCATGTGGATTAGATTGGTCATAGAATAACTTCTCAATATCATCATTTAAGATTAGATTATCCAAATCACCCAGCTTCTTCCTTAGTTTGCTTACATGAAAAACTGGATGTATTTTACTACCAGCAGGTAGTTGGAGCTTGTAAGCCAATTCTCCCACCCTTTTAAGTATTATGAAAGGACCACAATACCTTGGTGAAAGCTTTGGACAATGTCCCTTTTTCATAGTTTTAGTTTGTTCAGGCACCTTAAGATAGACCAATTCTCCTTCTTCAAAGTAGATGTCTCTTCGGTGAGGATCGGCATATGCTCTAGCTCGACTTTGAGCCTTTTTAATATTTTCTTGAGCAAATTTTAACATATTATTCATATCCTCCAAAAAGTCTTTAGCTGCCTGAACCTTTTCCTTATGCAGTCCTACTGCAAAAGGAGCTCTGGGCTGAAACCCATACATCAACATAAATGGACTATATCCAGTGGAAGAGTGTTTGGCACTGTTATATGCAAACTCTGCTATCGGTAAATACTCTTCCCAATTAGTTTGCCTTTTGCTTACATATGCCCTAAGCATATCTTCAAGAATTTGGTTAACCCTTTCAGTTTGCCCATCTGTTTGCGGATGATCCGCCGTACTCATGCTAAGTTTAGTATCCAATTTTCTAAATACCGCACGCCAAAAATGGCTATCAAATTTTCTATCCCGATCAGAAACTATATTTGCCGGAAGGCCATACAATCGGTATATGTTCTCTACGAACAATCTAGCCAATTCTGGTGTTTTAACATCAGTTGAAGTTGGAATAAACCTAGCCATTTTGGTTAACCTATCCACAATTACCCACACAGAGTCGTGCCCCCTCTGTGTTCTAGGTAAAGCAACAATAAAATCCATGGAGATACTCTCCCATTTTCCTTAAGGAATTTCTAATGGATGGAGAAGTCCTCCCATTTTTAATTTTTCAGCTTTATTAACCTGGCATTTATTACATTTGACCACATAGTCAAGGACGTCCTTATTCATTCCAGGCCAATAGAACTGCCTTTTAATAAGACTATAAGTCTTATTAACTCCTGGATGTCCCGCACTAGGGGTATCATGACACTCAAAGAGTATCTGGCGCCTTATTTCTATATCTTTCGGGACACATACCCTACCCTTGTAGAGTAAATAACCATTATCAATGGTAAAATTCTTCCACTTGAATCCAGTTTGAGCAACCCCTGATGCTTCATTTCCTAGTTGAACATCTTCAGATATTCCTTCCTTAGCAGAAGCACTTTCATTTGGATCCCCATTTTTTATTGCTTCCCATATGTTGGAATATACCGGATCAACCTGACATTTCCCTTTTAAAGATTCAAGCAAATTGGAAGTGAACTGAGTAAAACTCAATTCATTAATGATGGGCATTCTGCTGAGTGCATCAGCTACTATATTATACTTTCCTTTTCTATATCTTATTTCATAGTCGAACTCTTGGAGGAGTTCGGCCCATCTGGCTTTACGCCCATGTAAATTTGGTTGATCATTAAGCCACTTGATGCTTTCATGATCCGATAAGATCAAAAGTTTGGCACCATACAAATAATGCCTCCATTTCTTCATTGCATGTACTATTGCATACAGCTCCCTCTCATAAACAGAATAATTCTGTTTTGCATGATCTAATTTCTTGCTTTCAAAAGCAACTGGTCGACCTTCTTGTAATAAGACCGCGCCTATTGCCTTGTCACTGGAATCAGCTTCAACCACAAATGGTTTATTGGGATCCACTATTAATAATACTGGAGCTGTAGCAATAGCTACCTTAAGTTTTTGAAAACTTTCATTTTGGTCTATTCCCCAATTAAAACTTTTCCCTTTTCCTTTAAGTTGGTCTGTCATTGGAACAACTATTTTGGCATAATCTCGAATGAATCTACGATAAAATCCAGATAAACCTAGGAAGATCTGCAGCTCTTCCAGGTTCCGTGGAGGTGGCCATTCAATAATTGCCCTTACTTTTTCTGGATCCATGTTGATTCCCTCTTTCGAGATTATATGCCCTAAATATTTGACCTCTTGTGCAAAGAATTCACATTTAGTTTTCTTCGCATAAAGGGAATGTGTTCTTAATAGTTGGAATACTAATAATAAGTGTTCCAAATGTTCTTCTCTTGATTTACTAAAGATCAAGATATCATCCAAAAAGACTACTACAAAATGTCCTAGATAGGGCCGTAAAACACTATTCATCAGCTTCATAAAAGTAGTTGGTGCATTAGTGAGACCAAAAGGCATCACTAAAAAATCATAATGCCCGTATCTAGTACGAAATGCCGTTTTGGAAATATCTTGTGCCTTAATTCTTATTTGGTGATAACCTGATCTTAAGTCTATCTTTGTGAAGAATTTTGCCCCTTGCAATTGATCAAAAAGATCTTCCATTCTGGGCATAGGAAATTTATTCTTCACCGTTATTTTATTAAGTGCTCTATAGTCAACACAAAGTCGCATAGAACCATCTTTTTTCTTTACCAATAAAATTGGTGAAGCCCAAGGTGAATTATTGGGTTGAATAAACCCTTTATCCAGGTAATCCTTAATTTGTCTTTCAACTTCTTGATGTTGTGTTTCACTTAACCTATATGGTGGTTTTGAAATTGGGTGTGTATCCTTATTTATATCAATTGGGTGATTTATTTCACCCCTATCTGGTGGAAGGCCACTAGGTAAATCAGAAGGAAACACATCTTTAAAATCATCTAACAAACTGTTCAATTCATTATTTACATTCAATTCGCAAACATAAGAAAATTGTTGCTTTATATTACAGGAAGTAAAAGTATTTTGTACAGGAAAAGATCATAGCATATATACCTCACAAACTTCCTTCTTTATCAGCTTCTGAACTTCAGTAGAACACAGCAAAGGATTATCAGATACTTCATGTTCACCTTGAATGACAAAAGTCTTACCATCCCTTTCAAATTCTAGTGTATTATAGTGATAGCTACGTTTTAAGGATGGTTCCAATCCCCATAGCCACTCCCTCCCTAGAGCAATATCAGCTCTTTCCATATTCATTATTTGGAAATCAAGCTTATCTTTATATCCTTGAATCTCGATTTCCAAATTGGATACCATGGTATCCCATATTTTATTGTCTTGGCCTTGCATCATACGCACAACGTATTGATGCTCACTGTTTTGTTGGGGAAGTTTCAATTTTTTGACAAGTGCATAATTTATAAAATTATGTGTGGCAGAGTCATCAATCATGACT
This sequence comes from Lygodium microphyllum, assembly GCF_053477565.2. NCBI lineage: Eukaryota > Viridiplantae > Streptophyta > Polypodiopsida > Schizaeales > Lygodiaceae > Lygodium > Lygodium microphyllum. Next base: position 12,541,255 of record NC_141148.1, on the reverse strand, counting down.
CTAACCCGTTTTCCAGCTATCAATCCATGTACTCTAAGTAAATCATGTGGCCCAAAGGTAGGCTGCCTCAAAGAAGTTGACATACAACACTTACGTTGTACATCCATGTGCAAGACCTCTAAAGATTTATACTTTTCATGCCCCTTTAATTCTAAGGTCTACACTACATGGATTTGTTTTTCTTTTCCCTTGCCCTTGTCATTTTCTTTGTCTTCCCCCTTTTTCTTTTGAGGGCAATTCCAAGCAGCATGGTTAGGGGATAGGCAATTAAAACACAATTTTTGTTTTTTGGCCTTATCAAAATCATCACGACTTAGCTTTGGCCTCATATATGGTTTCTTTTCAAAAGGTTGTTTTTTACCTTTGAAAAATGGCATTTTTCTTTTAAATTTGCCCACAAATTTTGAGGTTTCTAATTCCTTAGACTTGGGCTCCATATCAGTGAGACTGGTGAGTGTACCTAGACGCGTACTATCTTCATAAATTAATGCAAATTTAATTGCCTCTTCAAGCGTCTTAGGTAAACTCCGTTTTACTTCCTTTTTACAGGCTTTATCCAGTCCCCTAATGAATCCTCTTGTTTTTTGGAATTCATCAATTCCTTCTAGTTTGAGGATTATCTCACGATATTCCTCCAAATATGTCAGTAGGGGTCATCCCTTTTGTCTGACATAATCTCAATCTTCCCAATTTCTTTCCATTTCATTTTCAGGAAGAAATTCTTTTAAAAATACGGATTCAAATTGAGCCCAAGTTTTAGGTATTTTATTCGCCTCCTTTAAGGTTCGCCACCACTTATATGCTTTGGGCCCCAAAGTTAAACTGGCCTCCAGTGCTTGGAGATGTGGTGGTGTATTTTTTAATTTATGTAAATCTTCCCATTTTTGGAGGAAATTAAAGATTGTATCTTTATTCCTATCTTTTTCCTCCCCGTAAAATTGAGGTGGTTTCATATCCTTTAAAACCAGATTATCCCTCAATTTATGATAGGTTTGGGGTTCTTTAGAATCTCGAATGGTCGCATCTAAATCTTTCGATGAAGATGGGACATCTGAGATTTCTATCTTATTTTTGTCTTTTTCCAACAATAAAGTTAACTGAGATTTTATTTCAGTTAGTGTTTAAGTTAAAAACTCCATTTGAACCCCCTGAGTTTGCACACGAGCAGAAAGATCATCAAATTGCTCTCTCGTGGCAAAAAATTCTTCCCATTGTTCTTCTTGTATGTCTGGTTCATGGGGATCTGCCATAGGTTGATCCCCAGAACTAGGACTTTCCATTACCCTTTCTTTCCCTTTTTCTGCCATTAATACATTGGAATTGGAAAGCAAAAATAAGAAATTTGCATACAAGATAAAATACTTCCCTGATTTTTTATGGCAGGCTGTGGCTTCAGTTATATATGAAGTTTTTTGCCTGTCTCACAGCAGTCGCAGTCTTATCCGCCTCAGAAGCAGTCCTATCTGTCAACAACAATCTGATACTGGCAGCTCCACTTCTGATCTGTTTCTCGCTGCTGCTGGCAGCTTCACGTCTGAGCTGGTTCGTCCTCGCGAATGCTGGCGACTCCACTCCTGGTCCTCACGGATGCTGGTGGCTGCTCGCCTGGTGCTAGTTGGTCTTCGTGACCCTGGTCCTTACGTTTTTTTTAATTATTCTTTTCTGTCCGTAACGAGGCGGGTCGCCTTGATATGATGTAATCGTTTCCTGCCCGCAACGAAATGGTCACATTAATGTGACGTGACGTGGCTTCTCCTTTTAATTTTTTCTTCGCGGCCCGTTTTCTTATGTGACGGGGCAGGGCGGAAATACTCCGTCAGATCGCGTGACGGTTTTCTTATGTGACGGGGCAGGGCGGAAATACTGCACGCGACGGGACAGGGTAGATGACACGCTTTCTCATGCGATGGAACAGAACACTTCTAACTGATGGCCCGCTTCTTGACTGACGGCCTGACAAATTCTTAATGATCAGAAACATAGGCTCTGATACCAATGTTAGATTATGGGAGATAGATTTCTTCAGACTGATGGAAGCACGAGTGTTCTTCACCTCCCAGCCACGCCTAGATAAGTGCTGGCCCTCAATCTTATCTCTTTGCCAACCGTCAACTTGCTGGAGTCCTACTATTCCTGGACTCCCTTACTCTCTAGGCTCCCCTTAACCCCGTTCGGGCGCCCAAGAGCCTGGACGGTCATTCTCGTGCATGTTCCCCTAAATTTACCTTAATGTAACATTAAATATCCCTTTTAATGTTACATTCCACACTTATGACATTAATGTAACATTAAGTATTACTTTTAATGTCACAGTCAATGTGATTAGACTATCTTCCAGAATCTGTTTAATAAAGTGATATCTCACATCTATATGCTTTGTGCATGAATGATACATGGCATTCTTAGCCAGATACATAACACTCTGGCTATTACATCCCGACATTGAAGTACTCATAGACATGCCAAGATCCTCTGCAAGTCTGCTCAACCATATAGCTTTCTTAGAAGCTTCAGTAAGCTGATATGTATTCAGCTTCAGTAGTACTAAGTGCTACGATGTGCTGCAACCTGGAGCACCAAGAGACAGCCCCGCCAGCAAACTTTAAAGACATACTTGCTAGTGGACCTGTGAGTGTCCAAGTCACCTTCCATGTTTGCATCACAATAACCTTGCAGACTAAGTATACCTTGCCCATAGCAAATACACTTTCTTTGTGTACCCTTTAGATATCTAAGAATACACTCGATAGCCTCCCAATGTGGTTTGCCAGGATTTGACATAAACCTGCTAATAACTCCCATTGCACGAGCAATGTCTGGACAAGTAGCAACCATAGCATACATAAGAGAGCCACAAGTTGATGCATAAGGGACTCCCTTCATAGCATTGGTGTCCATGTCATCTTAAGATATAGAGGTAAGGGCTTCAACCATGTTACATCTGTCCAGTACCTTTTCAATGTACTTCTCTTGAGATAAGAATAACAATTTCTGCGTTCTATCTCTCCGAATCCTCATGCCCAATTGGCAATATATAATATGCTTTGCATTCCCCAAATCTTTCATGGAGAGAGCTGATTTCAGCTAATCTTTGAGAGCATCCAAGCTAGTCTTTCTTTTCCTAGCTAGCAACATATCATCCACATACAAAACAAGTATGATGGGGTTGCCATCTGTATCCTTTTTCATGTACAAACAATGATTTGCATGGCTGCGTGTAAACCCATGAGAGAGCATAAAAGTGTCAAACTTTTTGTACCACTGCCGTGGTGCTTGCTTCAGCCCATAGAAGCCACGTTTTAGTTTACACACCAACTGCTCTTTTCGAGGAAATACAAAGCCCTCGGGCTTTTTCATGTAGATCTCCTCATCAATGTTGCCATGCAAAAAAGCAGTTTTCATATCCATTTGGCACAGCTCTAGAGCCAATACAACAGTGAGAGCAAAAAGCACACGTAGAGTGGTCATCTTCACAATAGGTGAGAAGACCTCTTGGAAGTCAATCCCTTCCTTCTGTGCATACCCTTTGGCAACGAGTCTTGCCTTGTACTTGGGTTTCCCGTCAACTGTCTTTTATTTGTAAACCCATTTGTTTCGAAGAGGCTTTCTTCCTTTGGGCAACAACACAAGATCCCAAGTGTATCATTAGCATACAGAGATTTAATCTCTTCCTGCATAGCTAGCTTTCACTTACTGCTGAATTTGCATGACTTGGCCTCTTTATATGTAAGAGGCTTACCCTCATCTGTAAGTATCACATAGTGCAAAGAGGGGTCATACCTATGTGGCTGCCTTCTTAAGCATGTAGACATGCGTACCCAATGGTCTACATTCTTAGGAATCGGGTCTACATCTGGAGGCATGCTATTTTCAGCATTTATTGGCTGCTGTAAGCCATTTTCAGCATGCTGTTCATGTGGTACAACACCTTCATTTCCATTTCCAACACTTGCATTTTCATAATCAACAAGTCTATCTCGCTGTCCATGACCTCCTTGTGCTTCTATTTGCTGTCCATCATCATCTGGCTCAAAAATAACGGGCTGATCATCAGTTTCAGCCTGTGGTACAGCATCATGAGGCTCATCATTTGAAGTAATAGATGGCTGCAAATTTTGAAATTTGACCTTTTTCATTTCTTCATCAAAGGCTAAAGTATTTTTCAGCAACTTTCCCTCATTAAACACAACATTACGGTTGTGAACAATTTTCTTGGACTATGGTAACCACACACTATAGCCAAATTCACCCTCATCACCATAGCCCATGAAAATGCCTTTGGTGGATTTTGCGTCAAGTTTACTCCTCAACTCATCTCTAACATGCACAAAAGCATCACAACTGAATATCCATAAATGGTCATATGAGGCCGATTTGCCAGACCAAACCTCCTCAGGGATGCCATTATTTAAGGACCTGTTTGGAGGGTGGTTGCAAATGTGAACCGTGGTTTTAAGTGCCTCTTCCCAAAATTCATGAGGGAGATTAGCAGTAGACAGCATGCACCGCACTCTCTCATATAAAGTCCTATTGTATCTTTTAGCCACACCATTTGACGAAGGGTTGTATGGCCATAGCTGTAAGCTTCCTCGCGATTCCATGCAAGTTACAAAAAGACTTAAACTAAGTAGATGTGAACTCACCCCCATTATCAGTTCTCAAGCATTTCAACTTTCTATTTGTTTGGGTGGTCACAAATGCATGAAAAGTTTTAAAAATAGCAAACACTTCACTATTCTTTTTCAATAAATAAACCCAAATCTTCCTGGAACAATCATCAATAAAAGAGACAAAATATGCAACACCACCCAATGATTTCATGGGATACTACATACATCGGAATGCACTAAGTCCAAGACATTGGACTTACGGGAGACACCAAAGTAAAAGGAAAATTTTCATTTTCTTTCCAAATTGACAGTCATTACAAAAATCAAGCTTAGAGTCTTTTCCATCAACCCTCTTCAAAGAGGTAAGGACATCAAGTCCTTTCTGGCTCATATGGCCTAATCTCTTATGCCATAACTCAAAATGGCTGCCAATTTCAGCAACTACAAGAAACTTGCCATTCAAAGCTTTACATTGTAGACAATACAAAAAGTGCCCTTCTTGGTTTCTTTCGCAATAAGCATGGAACCCTTTTTCAATTTCCACAAACGACCACCAAACAATGTAGTGTAACCATGCAAGTCAAGCTGTCCAACAGATAGGAAACTCTTCTTGATGCCAGGCACATATCTGACATCTTTCAACACAAGCTCTTGCCCATTATCCAAAGACAAGTGTACAGTGCCTATCCCATCAATGCTACAAGCATGGCTATTTTCAAGATATACTTTTCCATAATTGCCTGCATTGAACATAGCAAAACACTCCAAGCAAGGAGTTACATGGAAAGAGGCACGAGAGTCTACAATCCAAGTTTGAGTGACACCATCATCAACTGACGAAAGTGTATCAATCACATCAGCCTTGGTAATCCGCATATCTTACATGTGAAGGGTATCATAATCTACTGCACATAGTACATCAGCCTCTGCTTCCGAGAGCTCCTCTATGACTACACTAGAGGCCACATTGGCCTTTTCCTTGCCTTTGGCTGCCTCAAATGCATCTGCCTTATCCTCTTTCTTCTTTTTGTCTCCTACATTTTTCTTTCTCTCTCGTTCCTTCTTGTAGTACCTGCAATCGGGCTTCTTGCGGCCCTTCCGACCACATTGATAGCAAGTAACATCACTCTTTTCCTTTCCTTCGCTCTTGCTTCTGATTCTCTTTCCAACATTTGCATTTTTCTTTTCAGCCCTTCCTCTAACATTGTAAGTTGAGTTGCCGTCCCCTCCACTAGACTTACATCTAATTTCTTCATTCAACATTGAACCCCTCATACCATTATATGAGAGATTGGGGTTATTACTGAGAGAAACTACCAAGGTCTCCCAGGAGTCAGGTAGTGTCACGGTTAGAAAGATCACCCTCAACTTATCATTAAAATCCAAACTAGCATCCTCGAGTTGATTTAAAATACCAATAAATGCACTCAAGTGCTCAGCTATAGGCTCGGACTCATCCAACCGCATATTCACCAACTTGCGCATTAAATGTACCTGATTAACATGTGTGGTGATCTCATAAGTAGTTTTCAAGTTCTCCCATATTGCATGACCAGTACCTAAGCCCTTAATGTCTGTCAAAATGTCATTAGTGACACCCATCTTTATATAAGCCACAACCTTTTTGTTGACTTTTTGCATCAGACATTTGTGCGGGTTTATCTTCTTGCAAAGCATCCTCACAATCCTTTAAGAACAAAATGCCTTGCATACGGTCTTTCCAAAGGTTAAAACCTTGATCATCAAACCGTTTGATTTCCATCAAACTCTTAATGTTAGAAGTGGAAGAAGTTACAGCCATTTTATCACAAACACAAGAGTAAATGCACTGAACTGCAAGAGCACAAGCTGAACCAGCAAATACATTGCTGCTCTTGTCCAACCAGCAATAAACCTTTACTGTTTTTACATAAACCAGCCACCATATAGGCAAATGCTGCAGAAATTTACCAAAATCTGTACAAAATCCGAAATTTCCAGGTCCAATAGTGCGTAAATGTCAGCTAATCTGACCCAGCTGAGCAAAATTTCATCAATACATGAAAAGCCCCAATTTTTCCAGGTCCAATGTCAAGAAATTTTACTTGGATGAGCAAAATTCCAACAAATTTTCCAATTTAATTGAGGTCAACATGCACAATGTCTGCAATTTCTGACACAAATGTCACTATCAAGCATAAATAGCATCAAATCTGGGAAAAGCCCCAAATTTCGAGAAGCAGATTTGCACAGATTTATGATCTGTGCTAATGCACATGAACGCCTGGAAGGGGAGAAATAAAAAATGAACTGGAATTTCTGATTTAAAAAATATTTTTTTTTGGGGGGGAGGGGGGGCGTTGACTTGCCTATCCCGTCATGTCAGTCTGTCGTGTGACGTGACGGGAGATCCTGATGGTCCTTGTTGGACTCCGTCGACTGTCGTCGCGAGCAGCCCGCCATGCGCAACCTCCTTGCTAGTCCCCGTTGGACCCCGTCGATTGGTTGCTTGGCCTGTCCGTTCGCCTGCGACTGTAGACTACACATCTCGTGTAGTACTGTGTGTCGTCTGCTCTGTTCTGCGATTGCTTCTTGCAACTATAGCCTGCGGCTATTGCCTACACCTCAGCAGCCCGTTTGATCTGTCGCTCTCAATGACGACTGCACTGTCTGCAGTGACTGCCGGCTTGTACTGTCGAGCTCTGATATCAGTTGTTGAGTGTGCGGATAGCAGAAGCGTGAAGATTTGCAGCATGGGAAGTGTGTAGGTGAGTGAGAGTGAGCGTGATAGAGAAAGTAGCGGCTGATTTGGGTGTACCAACAATGTGTTGGTACACAAAGAATAAAATATATCTATACTTAGGACTCGTAAGGGTGCATTCACATGTACAACATAATAATACATGTGTACAATACATGGAGGTGAATAAAGGACCTTTACATCCCAACAAGTATGCCACAAATCCCACTGCAAAAGCTGTGTCAAGATGAGTGGCTATCATGGTATACATCAAATTGCCTACTATGGATGCATAAGGGATCTTTGCCATCTTTGCCTTTTGCTCATTTGACTGTGGACAATTGGCTTGGCTCGCCTTCACATGAGAAGGCAAAGGACAACCAATATGCTTAACATCCTGCATATGAAATTGCTGAAGGACCTTTTGCATATACTCCTTCTGTGACAAGTAAAGGAGCCCTTGAGAGTGATCGCGCATAATGCAGATTCCAAGGAGATGTGAGGCCTGTTTCATGTCTTTCATCTCAAAGCTCTTCTTGAGTTGACTTTTCAGAGCATCTAGCTCATCAGGAGCTCCCCTAGCAATCAACATGTCATCCATATAGAGTGCCAAAATCAAAAGGCTGCCATCACGGATGCATATCACTAATGTGTATAGTAGCCCTATGGATTCATAAAAGCATCAAACTTGTGGTACCATTTCCTAGGTGCCTGCTTAAGGCCATAAAGGCTCTTTCTTAATTTGCACACTAAACGTTGCTTGCCTTTTTTCTCGAAGCCCTTAGACTGTTGCATATAAATCTGCTTATGTAAGTCCCTATGTAAGAAAGCTTTCTTAACATCCATCTGATAAAGGTCCAGATCTAACTGAGCAACCAATGCTAGTGTAACCAACCTTCCTTCCATGGATGGGTGGTAAATCCCTGGTGACAACTTAATTACAGCAGCAAACAATAAATGCAAATCTGAAAATACAAATTTACCTATTGACCTTGGACAATGCACACCCGATTGGCCCCAAATTTGGCGCCCCTTTCAGTATTTCTTTAACTTTATTGAAGAAAAAGTTGATTTATAATGGGATTCTCTTGATCCCCTTCGCAATCCAAACTCCCCTTGCTGTCCAAAGTGACCAGCAAGTCTTCAATTTAATTTGCCCTTTGATTTGGGCACTTAATTGGCCTTCACCTACTTCATAGACGATGGAAATGCCCCAAATTCAATTGCTGGCTAGTCCTCCATCTGAATTTAGCTGAAATTCACCTTCAGCCCTGAAAAATCCAAGCCTTAGAGCTTCCAATTTTTGGCACGCTTCTCGAGGCTTCTGCTAAACCCTAATTTCTGCTGTAAATTAGGGTTTACAACAGAGAAATTTGCAATTTCTCAACCTCCAAGGGTCCAAATACTGAGATCTTCGAAGCAAGGCTATGAAATGGGTGGGAGATGAGAGAGAAAGTTGTAGAGAGAGAAAAATCGGAGTTTTGTCGTGAAGAATGACTGAAAATCAATCAAATGCAGTTGCTGCCCTGCCACAACAGCTTGTAGATGCAAAGAACTGAAGAAAGTTAGTCATTTATTGCTGTTGCCTTGTCTCGACAGCTTATAGATGCTGTCACCTGCTATTGATTGGGTGTCTCTTACCCCTGGTTGCCTCAAAAGGTTCTCCAATGGCTGCAAATCAGACCAGCAACATCTCCTCCCTCTCTCTTGTAGGTTGAATACACTAAAAATGCCTCTCTCCAGCCTCTAAAGACTTTTTTCAATCATGCTTGGGCTTTTTTGACAAGTGGCAGCCTTTCCAAATGGTTTTTCCAGCATTAGCCATAATTAAATATTAATTTTCTGATTGGCCAATAATTAAGTTGGCTAGGCAACTTCCATTCCTGAGTGTCTCTGTCCCATCTTTGACCATTAGATTGGCGCTAGGTATCATTAAATGCCACTTCTCTAGTGTCACCAACTGACACTTATGACCAAATGAATGACCTAGGCCAACAAGTGACACTAGATACCACCAAGAACCTGTTGAGCTCGTAAATTTACTCTAATCCCAATTAGAGCTCACATGTGCAACATTTACTTAACCATGTGATTAAAAATTAATCCACATGTTAAGTGAGGTTTCAAAAATACGTGTCCTCATGATAGCTAGTACCAGGCATAGGTTAGTCATCTTGACTACAGGAGAAAAGACTTCCTCGAAGTCAACACCATGATGCTTTTTAAAACCCTTAGCAACTAATCTGGCCTTATAGGCAAGCTTGGGGCATTCAGGGATGCTCTTCAACTTGTTAATTCACTTGCATGACAATATATGCTTTCCACTAGGCAAGGGGACCAATTCCCATGTATGATTTTTCTGTAAAGAGTCAAACTGTGACTGCATGGCCCTCTTCCAAGAGTGACTATCTCCATGGCACATGGCCTCATTATAAGTGAGAGGCTTACTTGCATATGTTGCTATCACATAATCAACGAAGGGTTTAAACCGCTCGAGAGGATGTCTGGCTCTAGTAGAGCGTCTCAAGGTAGCCTAAGGAACATGCACATGTTGTCTAACATCATGGTCATAGGCCATTGGAGCATCAGCTGCTGCTAGAGGTTGTCTAGTTGGCTGTACGGGAGTAGAAGGCTCCCTATGAAATATAACCCTATGTATCTCGACTATCCGCTTAGGTTGCTTATGCATCTTTTCCTCATGGAAAACTACATCATGGTCGCGGATGACTTTCCGAGCTTGTGGATCCCATAGGCGACATCCCATGTCACGTGCATCCCCATAACCAAGAAAGATGCATTTCACGAATTTAGGATCTAGCTTTGTGCACTTGTCCTTTGGTACATGGCAAAAAGCCTCGCAACCAAAGACACACAAATGTGTTGGGAATAAAGGGCCATCGTGCCTTTTATATGTGCACGGTTGTAAACACACCCTTAGTACATTTGTACTTTCATATATATCTATCTAAAACCTAAAGAGATACACTCGTCATTGTATTGAACACCTAGTGTGTCGTGCTCACTCTGCACACACACACACAGATACTCTCTGCTGTGAGAGAGCATTGCGTGTCTTGATCCTCACGCTCTCTATCATAACAAATTGGTATCAGAGCAGGCAAGGAGTGCACGCTTCTTGAGAGAGCTTAGGAGTGCACGCTTCTCAAGGCGTAGTCAGGCGTGAGCAGGCGACTGCCAAGGCGACAGTTCCAAGTTGCAAGCATGTCAAAACGTCATTCATGTAGTCAAGCAGGTGTGAAAGACAAGTCGTAGGCACGCTCGTGTGCAAGAGATGCAATTGATAGGTTTAGCGTAGACAAACAGTACTGACAGAATTCACTGCAGGGATACAACAGACTGGATTCGACTGGCTGCATGCAAGTCAAAACATCAAGCGCAGGTTATGCGAGTAGGCAACGGGTTGCACACAAGTCAAAACGACGTTTTTCAGACTGCGCAAGTCACACAAGCAGGCTCCTTGCGAGCAAATTTTGTAAAAATTTTTCAAAGGTTCCTTGCGAGCAAGCTCTTTGCTCATTGATGGGTGTTCGTGCGTGTAAGCACAGTTCAGGATTTTGGGTAGATTTGTGCTAGAAATCTGGGGATTTGTCTAGATTTGATGCAAGCAAGACACAACAGTGATATTTGTCTTAGAAATTGCAGGAATTTGTGACATTTTGCCTATGACATTTGGCGCTTTTCATGTACATGCAATAATTGGGCTGAAATTTATCCAATTTCTCGACATTGATACACATTGGACCCCATGCAATTTGGGGCTTTTGTTGTTTGGGCGAAATTTGTGCGCCATTTGGTCATTTAATGTACATGCAGGTACTTCAACATGTATGGTATGTACCTCAACTGAAGAAGAGCTTGATTAGCACAGGGTAGCTAGATGGCGATGGATTTCATACCACCTTTTTTGATGGGAAATGGACTGTAAGTAATCTAGAGTGATTGCCAGAGGTTGTAAAAGTGATACCTTATATCCTCTCCATGTATCTAGTTTGCGTGACCATGTTGTTGCCGTAACCGAGCAGTCAAGTGTTTCTTTGTGGCATGGCCGGTTGGGACACATGAATCCTACTGGAATGAAAGTGCTTTCTCGTTTGGGTTACTTGCCTTGTCTTCATTATGCTGATTTTGAGCATTGTGATCATTGTGTTTATGGTAAACATTTCACAGATGTTTCATAAGAAGTCTCTTTCGTTGAAATCTTCTTCTCTAGAGTTAGTACAATCCAATGTATGTTAGATGCCAGGGTTATCTTTAGGGGGAAAGAAATACTTTGTCACCTTTGTCGATGATGCTACACGGAAAGTATGGGTTTACCTTATTCAGAACAAAAACGAAGTGCTTGACAAGTTTAAAAAATTCTTGGCATTGGTTGAGAATCAGATTGATAAGACACTTAAGTATCTTCGCTCTGACAATGGTGGGGAATATGTGTCCAAGGCCTTTCAAGCATTTTGTGACATCAAAGGGATAAAGAGGGAGCTCATTGCCCCTCATAATCCACCCCAAAAGGGAGTTGCAGAGTGTATGAATCGGACCATACAGGATAAGGTCGGTACGATGCTGTCTCATGCTGCTTTACCTCATGGTTTTTGGGTAGAGGTTGTTATGACAGCCATATACTTGATTAATCGGTCACCAAACAGGTCTTTGGGAGGGGGGAGGGGAGTTCCCCAAGAAGCGTGGTCGGGCAAACCACCTTCGTATGCGCATACTTGAAAGTGTTTGGCTGTGAAGCATTTATGCACATACAAAAGGAAGAACACATTAAACTTGAGCCAAAGTCCTGTAAATGTATTTTCTTAGGATATGGTCATGAAGGTGAAATGGGGTATAGATTATGGGATCCCGAGAAAAGAAAAGTAGTACGCAACATTGATGTTATCTTCCAGGAAGATCATATGCACAAACAGCTTGAAAAAATAGAGGAAGTCCGTAGGGTTGTATTCCGGAAAGAAATACATTTTGGACAACAAAATGTGCCTGTTGTACAGCAGTAAATACCTGCTGTAAATGAACCTGCAAATGCAAAAAATAATGCTGGAAATGATCAGCCAGCCATTGCCCATAATGATAAGCCACTGGATGTGCAGGAACAACCATGACAACAAGCCGTTAATGCTGATTTGCAGCTGAAATGCCAGGACACCAAGCTGAAAATGAAAATTTGCAGCCTCAACAGCTAGCAAACAATGATCATTGGGTTAGGAGATCGTCTAGGGCTACTAGACAACCTGATAGATTCGTTCTTGGTGCAAACAATGTGGCAGATTATGTCATGTTGACAGACTGTGGTGAACCGTCTTGCCTCAAGGAAGCAATGGACAGATAGGACAGCAAGAAATGGTATAAAGCCATGTTGTCAGAGGTAGAATCTCTTGAGAAAAATGGCACTTGGGATTTGGTGCAGTTGCTTAAAGGGCAGAAAACCCTTCCATGCAAATGGGTTTACGAGATGAAGGTTACTTCTGGTTCCTCGCCGAAGTATAAAGCAAAATTGGTTGCAAAGGGGTACAAGCAAGAATATGGAGTTGACTTTGATGAGATATTCTCTTTTGTAGTCAAGATGACTACATTGAGAATCATTTTGGGCTTGGTTGTAGCTGAAGATATGAAGCTTATATAGATGGATGTAAAGACTATATTCTTACATAGTGATTACATGAAGACATATATATGCAGCAGCCTGAAGGTTTTGTGGCAAAAGGGAAAGAGAAGATGATATGTAAACTCAAAACGAGTTTGTATGGGCTGAAACAAGTACCAAGAGAATAGTATCATAAGCTTGATGCATTTATGCAGTCTCAAGGCTTTCATAGAAGTCAAGTGGATCACTGCTTGTACACCAAGAAGGTAGCAAATGGTGGCTTGATTATCTTGGTTTTGTATGTTGATGACATGTTGATTGCTGGCAGGGATACTCATGCCTTGGACTCACTGAAGCAAAGTCTTCATGGCAGCTTTGACATGAAGGATCTTGGTGATGCAAATCACATTCTTGGCATGCAAATACTTAGAGGTAGGTCAAAAGGATTACTCTATCTATCTCAGTAGGAGCTCAGTGCAGAGGACAACCCTACATCTCTGATGATGAGAAGACTGAAATGACCAAGATACCATATGCTTCTGCTATTGGTAGTTTGATGTATGCTATGGTTGCTACACGTCCTAACATTGCCTTTGCAGTGGGAGTGGTTAGCAGATACATGGCAAACCCTGGAAAAAAGCATTGGGAAGCAGTGAAAGGTATTATGAAATACCTCAAAGGCACAAAGGATTTGTGCATTTGCTTTGGAAAGGAGAAGGCATCTGTTGTTGGCTTTATGGATGCAGACTATGTTGGTCATGCGGACTGTAGAAAGTCCACTTCTCGGTATGTGTTACCTTCACAGGAGGAGCAGTCTCTTGGATCTCTAGGCTACAAAAGTGTGTTGCATTATCTACTACAGAGGTAGAGTATGTGGCTGTCACTGAGACATGCAAGGAGGCTTCATGGCTTTCACGTTTGGTGGGAGAGCTTGGCATAACATAGTTACTTGTTCTCCATTGTGATAGTCAGAGTGCTATCATGCTAGCACGGAATCTTGTTTTTCATGCAAAGACGAAGCACATATAGGTGAAGTATCACTTCATTAGAGATGTACTTGACGGCAAGAGCATTGAGCTTGTCAAAGTGCATACAAATGATAATCCTGTAGATCTTCTCAGAAAGGGTCTTCCAGCAAAGCGGTTTGCTCATTGTCGACAGATGATGGGAGTTGGATAGATATATGTATTTCAGCTTTGTACATACCTAGACTTAGTTGATTCTTTTCTCCTCTTAAGGCACATTGCCTTTAGGTGGGAGGTTGTTGGGAATAAAGAGCCATCGTGCCTTTTTATGTGCACAGGTGTAAACACACCCTTAGCACATTTGTACTTTCATATATATCTATCTAAAACCTAAAGAGGTATACTTGTCATTGTACCAAACACCCAGTGTGTCATGCTGACTCACCCTCTCTCTCTACTATGAGAAAGCATTGCTTGTCTTGATTCTCGCACTCTCTGTCATAACAAAATGAGCATACAAGGGAAGTTTTCCAGATCACTCTTCCTTTGCAACTTGAAGGTTAATAGTACTGCAAGGAGATTGATTGATCAAGTGTACGATGGTAGTCACTGCCTCAGCTTAAAAATGTTGTGGTAAGCCTTCTTGGCTAAGCATGCTATGGACCCTTTCCTATATTGTCCTGTTCATACTCTCAGCCATACCATTTTGGGGTGGGGTGTACGGAGCAGTCAACTGACGCTTAATACCCCTCATTGCAAAATTACGCAAAGGCTTTAGAGATTTACTCACCCCCACGATCTGACCATAGGCATTTCGGCCTATACCTAGACTGGTTCTCAACCAATGCAAGCCAACGTTGAAAGATAGCGAAAATATCAGATTTTATCTTTATGGGATATATCTAGAACTTATGTAAGTAATCATCAATGAATGTAACAAAGTACTTCACGTCTCCTAACGACTGACAAAAGCATGGGTCCACAGATATCAGAATGAACAAGAGCCAAAGGCTCACCCATGTGCACATTGCCAGACTTTTTATGTGTACTATATGTCTGGTAGCCATACAAACAATGATCGCATGACTTAAAATACTTATAGTCAAGGGGCGGAAGATACTGCAAATGAGTAAGTGTTTTCATTCCCTTTAAGAAGATGTGCCTAAGGCGGCGATGCCAAAGAGATACATGTGAAAGTGCAGCCATAGATAGAACATAATCTATGGATTCAAATACAACCAAGGGATATAAAGTGCCAAACTTGGTACCATGGGTCAGAACAAGGTTCCTATGGGTGATCTTCCAAGAAGAATTCCCAAAGGAAACAAAGTAACCCTCATCATCCAGTGTGCCAGTAGAGATAAGACTCTTCGTGAGAGCTGGTACATGTCGAACATTATGCAAAGTAAACATACTGCTTGAATCAAACTGCAGCCAAATATTACCAATTCCAACTATTTGCAATGCCAAGTCATTTCCCAAACGGATGGATCCAGTCATACTGTGATAGGAGTGGAACCACTCTCTATGAGGGGTCACATGAAAGGAAGCCCCTGAATCTATCAACCAACATTGAGTAAAACCAGGCGAGGCATCGATCATCTATGACTCATCCAAAGAAAAAGTTGCAAGTATATAATTATTATTAGTGTCAGGTTGCTGCACTACGTTGATCTTGTCGATCTTAACATTGGACTTAGTAGGGATAATGCTGCGATCATTAGACTTGTCTTGCGCTTTCCCTTTGCCATTTTCCTTGTGCTTGTCATTGTGTATTTTATGGTAGTGTGGCTTGATATGTCGTGCTTTCCCACAATAATGGCATGTCAAATTAGACTTACGTCCACGGGACTTAGAATGAGATTTCTATGTCTCTACCATGGCGGCTATTCGTGCTCTTGCCATAATGGCAACTCAGAACAATCAAAGTATGAGAAGTATGAGAATCATTCATATTCTTTCTATTTATCTCCTCTATTAGGGTGCACCCTCTTCATGAGACAATTTCAGTCCATTCTCAAGCATATTTGCACACACAGCAGTATGGAATGTGTCCCAAGACTCAGACACTATGACCAACATGAATAAAGGTGGAAAATTGTCCTTAAAGTTAATGCTCTACAATGACAGTTGACCAATGATAGCATGAAACTCGCTCAAATGTTGAGAAACACTTATATCTTCCTTCATACGAAGGTCCATAAGCTGCTTTACCCAATACATCTGAGAAGCAAGGCCTTGCTTATCATAGAGATTACACATTTTCTCCCAAAGATCCCATGCAGACTGCCCATTTGTGACAATATTATAATAAGCCTACTTGTTGAGGGACATGATAATTGTGGACCTGCAAAGCTCATCGAAGTCATCCCATACATTGTGATCTTGACCTGCAAGCTTAATGCTCTTGCATTTGATCGGCCTAATTTGAGATTTCTATACCAAAACGAGCCAAATTTGGGTCTTCCAATAGCCATTCTTGTTGCCACCCAACCTTTCAATCTTGAAGATGGCATTGCCATTTGAATGACCAAGCATATTGTAGGAAGAAGGCAGAGTACATACCAAACAGGTTGCTGTAATATCTGCAAACAGCCCCAAAACCACTGCCAAAAAAAGAGTTATGGATCAAATAATGAGCTGTCCACAAACTATGACTAAAATAGCATCAAATGGAGGGGTTTGCTCTCATAAATAATGCAACAATCTACAATTACAGCATGCTGAAAAGGAGGTATATTTGTAAGAAATCAATGCCAAACAAGGGCAATCATTGATACAAAACAACTTGCAGCACGCAAGTAGAAGTTGAAGTAGATCAAGCTCAACTACAAATAAAATCCAAAGCTCAATGTAACATTCAAGTGTCAAGTAAGCGGCTCCCACTGGAACAAAAGTTAGATGCCAGATGAGCAAACAAAGCTCAAAAGCTCATGTGAGTAGTATCCAAGCATCCAAGATACATTAAGTACATAGCAAGTCCCAATAAAAGCTTTAAGCCCGGAATGTCATTGACCTCTGAAGTATCCAATAAAGTAACTAACAACCAATGTCAAATGTCCTAAGCTCAAATGCATTCAATAGCATAGACAAGCATAGAGCTTCAATGTCATGCACCGATACATCCAATAGAATGTCCAAATAGGATGAAAGAGCATTAGGCATTGACTGTCCTTATTAAAAGCTTGTTGAACATTGTATGTACAGCAGTAAAATGATAGTTAAGATAGAGCAAAAGTGAGCTTAATCCAAGCCCAAGAGCACTGCGAGAGTATAGTGAAGCATGTGGCATCAACCATACACATCAATGTATCATCCCAAGTAGCCAGGAAGTGTAATAAACCCTTTGTATATCAATTATTACCAAGATATATTGGCTCAATGATTTCAAATCAATTTGATGCTCATGTACTTTGAAAGGCGATTTGTATTATTTGAGTATTTCAAGATATGATTAAATGCTCATCTTTTTATTTAAGGGTAGCTACCAATGGCCAGAAAGCCCTATAATTATACTTGGGTCATCATTGATGAGATGCCGAAGAGAAATTAAAAGTTTTAGTTGGGCAGTCAGATTGACCAGAAAACTCAAATGACTAAGACTTTTACTCTTAGATAGTCACATTGACTAGAAGCCTATATAATGAGTGGTTTCAAAAAGTGAAACCAGATGCTCATGATCGAAGAAACAAACCATGAACCGGTGAGCCTATATAATGCAACTCTCCAAAAGCTAAATTTGGCGACTCCTAAAGTTTAGAAGGTTACTATTTTTGGAAGTCGCTCAAATGGAAATTCTATTCACATCAAAGCTCCGGAATTTCACAAGGAACAATTTTGTCTTCAACAACTATCTCAAATTTTTAACCATTTGAGAGATTTTTAGAGTAGAAGGTTTGTAAGTTTTTTTCTTTAGAAAAATGATGTGGCATTTAGAAGAGAATATGTGTCATTTTGAAGAGAGAAGTGTCCATATACTTGTCATTTTCAGTAAATACTTGTTACTTGTAATCTCTACTTTTCACTTTTGAGCACCCAAGTCCCATACCTATATATTGGAGCTCTCTCTCTTCGTTTGAAACAAACTCTCGTGTTGAAATTTTAGTCGCATGCTTTATACTCTCCTATCTATCTCTCATCCAAGAAACACTTTCTACTTAGCTTGATCTAATTCAAGCACTAAAGAAGAGAATCAACTTGCTACGCGGAGTTTGTAAAAATTAGGTTTTCAAAACCCTAGTTTTCAGAATTGCAACAAGTTAGTCCTTTTGTATATGGTTTAAGCACTTGGTGCCTGTGGTTTGTTTCAATAAATTCTTAAAAAGAGGGAGGGGCCGGTTTTCCTCTTATGTGGGGCCTCAATAAGTAGGGGACATCATTGTCGATGAGGTGATAGCATTTTCAATATGCCTAGTAGCAAGTAACTAGATTAAATGCAGGCTAGAGTAGGCATCAAGCAGAATTTAAGATTTTCTCTTGAAGAAAATCAGATTTTTCTCTTATCTTGGCTTTCTCTCATCTTCTTCAACTCATTCTCAGGAGATCTTAGCATTTCTCAGCCATTTTGAGAAGTAGATCTCAACCAAATTTGGTGTGGAGAGTAGAGAGATCTTTGCTGTAAACCCTAAATTTATGCAGAAATTAGGGTTTTGCAGCCACCTTTGGACCCATGCGCATAGGAGAAGGCATTGTATATTGAAATCAGCACCTGAAATTTGTGAAATTGACAGGGATTTCAGGTGCCAAGCCGTCCATTGTGAATTGGGGAACCATTTGGCTAGTTGGTCATTCCATTTGTGGAATTCTTGGGTGAAAATCAAGAGGCAATTGGCCCAAATTGCTTGTTCATTGTATGTACAGCAAGGGGCTGTTGGATCAATAAAGGAGATTGTGGAATCTCAACTTGCCCTTTATTCATTAGCAATTTAAGTTAAAGATATACTGAAAGGGGCGCTAGTTTTGGGGCCAATTGGGTATCTATTGTCCAAGATTATTAGGGTAAATTGCGCATTTGAATTTATGTTTATTTGTTGATTGTTGTAATGTGCTTAATTAGGGAATTACTACCCTTTTGAAGAAGGAAGGTTGTTTTCATTAAATCGTCTATGATCTAAGAGAGAGTGTCAGTAGGATTGTCAGCTCATTTGTGAGTCTATGCATGTTTGAGGGGTTGGGCATTTTACTCTGTATTTTAGGCATTATTTTAATTATTTTTTGTGAGGCATTTGTGGCATTTCATGGCTGCCAAATCTGGTATATTTTGGGCTATTTATTGAGGCGCTCCTCCTCCTCCTCATTCAATCATCATCTTTTATTCAAGTGGTCTTTCTATTGGAGAGATGAGTATGTGCCGGTGGCCATGCAACCAATGACTCACTATTGTATACATCATTCTCATGTTTGGAATATGGATTCCATTTCTTGAACACATCTCCGAGTTCTCTTCTTTTGCAGTGTTCATTTGTTTTCTTTTTCTTCTGTCTTGTGTTCAGCAATTTATTTCAGCACTTGTCTATGCTTCGATTCCTGCATCACTTTTGATAAACTAATGTCACCAACAAAGTACCCTGGCTGCCCCATCAACACATGCATGCCTTGCTATCCAAAAAGCATTGGATTGGCACTTACAAGCTGGCTTTGCATATGCATCAGTTGTCCCATTGGCATGACTTGCTTATGCTCACTATCCACATTTGGAACATCATGCTGCTATATTGACTCTTCCTTCGGTGCATCTCGCTTTCATGAAGCTCTTGATGATGATGATTTCCTCTTGTCCTTGTTGCCCTCCTTTAGGAAGTTCAAAAAGCATATGAATTAGCCGATTGCATAAACATTTTAGTTGCTATTCTTAGCTGATCTTTTGGTCATTGCTGGTCCTTAGCTTCAAGAGCTATTTGTCGGCTTCCTATGTGCATTTCTAGGCCAGTTTTTACTTTTCACAGTGTGTCCACCTATCAGACATTGCCCTTGTCATCTTGGATTTTTTTGAGGACTCCTAAGATTTTTTGGCATTTTTCTCTTTAGTGACCAGCATTTATTGTTGGTTGGCAAGCATTTGTGAGGTTCTCTATGATATCCTCGGACGTCCTACCGTGGTGGTTTGTATGGGTTTGTAGATCGTAATTGGTGACTAGTTGTTGGATTATGGTCGGAAAACCGCCTAGGTCAAGCTCTTCGTCATGTCTGTGATTAGTCCCTGATTCTGCCATGTTTGTAGTCTCGTGCTCTCCCTACAAGAGCAGGTTAGCCAATTTTTTGGTGTTTTGGCTATTTATAGCTGCATCCCCCACTTGGCAAAGACACACACACTCTTTAGTCTTTAGTCTTCCATTTGCAGAGACACACTTTGATACTCCCACTCTTCGTGCTTGGTGTTGCCATCGTCACAAACCTAATATGGTGCCCTCATTGATGTTGGAAATGCGATCCACACGTGCTATAGAGAACTTTCTTACTATTGGTGCAATGACGATGTGTTGAGCCTAGGTTTGAATGCAGGAAGATTTTCATTATTGGATAGATTGGAGGTTATCCTCACCTTAAGGCTTTGGGGGCTAGATGGCTAGTCCAATCATGGGAAACTTTTAGTTAAGTGTGCAATGGCGTGAACAATAGTAGAATGGGCGACCTCGTGTGGGAAGGGGAGGTACAAGGGCCCCCACCCAGTTTCTAACTTAGTATTAGAGCTTAGGTTACTGAGCTTGGGTGGCACTAGGACCTTAACCAAGGTATTGCTTGAGAGGGGATGTTGGAAATGCAACGACGATGCGTTGAGACTAGGTTTGAATCCTAGATCAAATGGAGGAAGATTTTCATTATTGGATAGATTGGAGGTCATCCTTACCTTAAGGCTTTGGGGGCTAGATGGCTAGTCCAATCATGGGAAACTTTTAGTTAAGTGTGCAATGGTGTGAACAATACTAGGATGGGTAACC
Organism: Lygodium microphyllum; assembly: GCF_053477565.2. Lineage (NCBI taxonomy): Eukaryota > Viridiplantae > Streptophyta > Polypodiopsida > Schizaeales > Lygodiaceae > Lygodium > Lygodium microphyllum. The sequence continues at coordinate 12,520,418 of NC_141148.1, read as the reverse complement.
TCGTGTGGGAAGGGGAGGTACAAGGACCCCCACTTAGTTTCTAACATAGTATTAGAGCTTAGGTTACTGAGCTTGGGTGGCACTAGGACCTCAACCAAGGTGTGGCTTGAGAGGGTGTGTTGGAAATGCAATCTACACTTGCTAGAGAAAACTAGCTCACTATCGGTGTAGTAGTGATGTGGTGAGACTAGGTTTGAATCCTAGGCCAAATGGAGGAAGATTTCCATAATTGGATAGAATGGAGGTCATCCATCATCTTAAGGTTTTGGGGGCCCTTGGTTTGCTTGGGGATTTGGCCTTTACCTTGTTTTTGTTGCGAGACAAATTTAACCCTAAATTGACATTGGCTTGCTGGCCTCTCAAATCTCTCTAAAATTCTTTAATTTTGGCTATTGGAATTCAAGCTCTAGGCCCTCAATTTTGAGCACACATCTTGATATGGCTATCAAACCCTAATTTTTGAATCTCCCTAAAATTCTTTAATTTGAGTTGTTGGAATTCAAGCCCTAGACTCTTAATTTTGAGTATACATCTCAAGGTGGCTGTCAAACCCTAATTTAGGGAGATTCAAGAGGCCAGCCAGCCACTGTCAATTTGGGGATAAATTTGTCACACAAGGTGTAGGGTGAAGTGAAAATCCCTAAGCAAACCAAGGGCAAATTTGTTTGAAGGCTTGCTAATTAATATTAACGGCAAGAGGCGTTCCAGACCTGTGGAGGAGGTGAAACGGCTAGGGAATGTTCCCTGCTGTTCCCAAGGCCATTCCCTACCGTTCCCTACGGTTCCCCTTGCCGTTCCCCTTGCCGTTCCTCCTGCCTGTTGACCAGAAATTTACATTTTTCCACGTTTTCTCTTTTTGCTTGTATCACACTCCTACCAAATGTTCACTCATATCCATCGCCTAATGTGCACACACTAATCTCTCTTTCTCTCTCTCTCTCTCTCTCTCTCTCTCTCTCTCTCTCCCTCTCTTTTTGAATATTCAAAGTGTCAAGATAACCCACAAGCCAATCAGGAGTCCATGCAAAGTTCAAATTTGATGCATTATGAACTCTTGCAAATCACAATCAAATTTCAGCCTATTCTCAATTCCAAGGTAATCATCCATTTATATTGTCTAATTTCAAGGGAAACTAGAATAATTGGGGCAATTCAGAGCAATTTGGAGCTATGGGGATAATCGAGTCAATTTTGGGACATTCGAATCTATTTGGAACATTGAGGGGTATTGGAGCAATTAGAGGGACATTCTTTGGGGCAACTTGGTCATATAGGGCATATTTGGGACACTTAAGACATGTGCAGTTCCCCCTGTTCTCGTTCCCCCACCTTGGACGTTCCCCCCGTTCCAGGGGGTCCCGTTCCCTGTTCTAGGTAACTATGACTTGGATTAACAGAGGAGATCACAGAATCTTAGTTGTACTGAAACTAGCCTTCCTTCTGTGGATAGGTGGTAATTCCCTAATTACAACTTAGTTAAAGCAGTAACATTTATTACAAAACTGAGAAATGCAAATTTACTTACAATCTTGGACAATGGATACCTTGTTGGCCCCAAAACTGGAGTCCCTTTTGATATTTATTTGACCTCATTGAAAAAGAAGTTGATATACAATGGGATTCTCCCAATCTCTTTCGGTATTTCAACTTCCCTTACTGTCCAAAATGACCAGCAAGTTTTTAATTTGATTTGCCCCTTGATTCAGGCATTCAATTGGCCTTCACCCGCTTTGATGGAGATGGAAAATGCCCCAAATTCATTGATTTGCTAGTCCCTTCACTTGAATTTGACTAAAAACAGCTTTAGCCCTGTTGAATCCAAGCCTTCGAGCTTCCAATTTTTGGCATGCCTCCTGAGGCTACTGCTAAACCCTAATTTGTGCTACAGGTTGGGGTTTACAACAGAGAAATCTGAAATTTCTCAGCCTTTGGTGATCTCAAGGCTGGGAGATGAGAGAGAATGTTGAGGAGAGAGAAAATTCAGACTTTCTTCGGGAAGAATTGAAGAAAATCTATCATTTACTGTTGTTGTCATGTCTCAACAACTTGTAGATGCAAATAATTGAAGAAAATCAGTCATTTACTAGTGGTGCCCTGCCTCAAGAGTGTGTAGATGCTATCACTTACTGTTGATTGCTCTTCTTCTACCTCTAGCTGCCTTAGAAGGTTCTCCAATGGCTGCAAATTAGACCAACCTCTAAAGACGTTTTTTAGTCTTGCATGGGTATTTTTTTCAACAAGTGACAACCTTTCCAAATGGTTTTTTAACATTATTCATAATTAAATATTAAATTTCAGTCTTTAAATACTGAAAATTAATCTAATAATTATTTTGGTGTCGTGAAAAATAATATGACTAGCCAATAATTAAATTGGCTAGGAAAATTTCATTCCTAAGTGTCTGTGCGTCATCTTTGACCATTAGATTGGTGTTAGGTACCATTAAATGCCACTTCTTTAGCGTCACCAAAATAAACTGATGGCCAAATGAATGACCTAGGCCAACAACTAGCACCAGATACTACCAAGTACTTGTGCGGCATAACTGGTAGCAATGTTTGCCTTTGAGATCCCGTGATTTTCTCGGGTCTCGGGCTCATAAATTTACTAACCCTAGTTACATTTTACATGTGTAACATTTACTTCACCATGTGGTTAAAAATTAATCCACATGTTAAGTGAGGTTATAAAAATACATGTCCTCGTGACATGTAGTCCATTCGTTTGCAATAAAAGATAAAGAAGTATTACAAGGGGCGTTAGTTTTGGGGCTAATAGGCTGTCCATTGTCCAAGATTAAAGAGGTAAAGTATGCATTTCAATTTATATGAATTAATTACTTACTGTAATTAGTGTAAATCAAGTCATTACCACCCTATATGAGGATGAAGATTGGTTATAGATGATATGTTGCTTATCACTGGATCTAGAGAGGATAAAATTGCAAATTTTAAGGTTGATTTGAAATATGCTTTTGCTATGTTAGATATGGACGGCTTACGTTATTATTGGGGATTCATGTCACCCAAAACCGTCATGGTATCATCATTTCACATTCACAATTTGTGAACAAGCTCTTGCATGGGTTCAGCATGCAAGACTGTATGCCTATGAGTATCCGAATGGAGCTAGGGGTGAAGTTTTCCATGCATGATGGTAGTGAGATGCTTGATGTTGCAATCTACAGCTAGGTTAATGGCTGTCTTATTTATCTTTGCAACACACGCCTTGACATACAGTTTGTTGTATCTGAAGTGAGCAAGTTTACGCATAGGCCAAGGACAATACATTGGCAAGTTGCTAAGCGAATCTTTTGGCCATTTGCAAGGTACTTAAGACATACGTATTATTTTTTAGAGGGGGAGGGGGAGGGGGAGAGTCTTGCAGCCACAGTCCTACATCGATTTAGATTGGGTTGGAGACTGAGACACCCGTCAGCCTACTAGTGGATATTGTTTCTTTTTGGGCAGTTCATACTTTTTATGATTTAGTAAGAAACAACCTATTGTGGCTACCTTGTCTTGTGAGGATGAGTATATGGCAGCCTTTACAGCAATGGTTGAATGTGTATGGCTACGCAAATTGCTAGTTAATCCATAAGTTTTGTTGGAGGGTTCTACATTCTTTGAGATAGTCAGAATCCTTATACTTCATCACATTGGCATTGCAGGAGGATGTTAAAATTTGCCAATTCTTGGGCAGTGCCTAATTTAATTTGTGTGGTGTGGATACTTATTAAAGTGTCAAAGTATAGTGTGTCTAAGACTTTAAAAGTAGTGACACTAGACTCTAGACTTAAATTTGTAGACAAGAGTCTATTGTAAGCTGAGCTGAGAGTGCAAATGCGAAGAGTTGAGAGTAGTAGAGAGTGAGAGAGTGAGCACGACACTTGATGTTCAGTACAATGACTAGTGTACCATATTCTAGGTTTTGAATATATATAAAGTACAAAGTGTAACGGTGTGTTCACACTCAAACACAATAAAAGGCACGGTGACCCTTTATTCCCAGCAATCTCCCACCTAAAGGCAACGTGCTTGAAGGTAGAGGAAAGAATCAAGTAAGTCTATGTATATACAAAGTTGAAAGACACATATACTATCCAACCCCCATCGTCTGGCGGCAATGAGCAAACCGCTCGGCTGGGAGACCTTTCGTGAGAAGGTCTGCAGGATTATCATCTCTATGTATCTTGATAAGCTCAATGCCTTTGCTGTTAAGTATATTCTTGATGAAGTGATACTTTACCTATATGTGGTTTATCTTTGCATGAAAGACAGGATTGTGTGCTAGCATGATAACACTCTGACTACCACAGTGGAGGATAGGAACCTCTGTAATCCCAAGCTCTCTCACCAGACGTGAGAGCCATAAAGCCTCTTTGTATGCCTCTGTGGCAACCACATATTCTGCCTTTGTAGTAGACAGTGCAACACACTTTTGTAGCCTAGATATCTAAGAGATTGCTCCTCATGTGAACACAAACACATATCCTGAAGTAGATTTCCTGCATTCAGGATGACCAGCATAGTCTGCATTCGTGAAACCAACAACAGATGACTTCTGCTTACCAAAGTAGATACACAAATCCTTTGTGTCCTTAAGGCATCTCACGATACCCTTCACTGCTTCCCAATGCTTTTTGCCAGGATATGCCATGTATTTGCTAACCACTCCCATTGCAAATGCAATGTTAGGATGTGTAGCAACCATAGCATATATCAAGCTACCAACAGCTGAAGCATAGGGCATCTTGGCCATTTTAGCCTTCCCACCATGTGATATGGGGCTGTCATTTGCACCTAGTTTCACATATGGAGGCAATGGCACACTGATAGCTTTCCCCCTCTCCATATTGAAACACTGCAGAACTTTGGTAATATACTCCTGCTGTGACAGATAAAGAAGACCCTTTGATTTGTCTCTGAGTATACACATGCCAAGAATGTGAGTTGCCTCATCGAGATCTTTCATATCAAAGCTATTGTGTAGACTCTCCTTCAAGGAGTCCAAGGCATGAACATCCTTGCTTGCAATTAGCATGCCATCCCCATACAATACCAAGAGAATAAGGCTGCCATCTGCTGCCTTTTTGGTATATAAGCAGTGATAAACTTGAGAATGATGAAATCCCTGAGATTGCATGAATGTATCAAATTTGTGATACCATTCGCGTGGTGCTTGCTTCAGTCCATACAGACTTTTGTTTAGTTTACATACCATGTGCTTTTTTCCCTTTGCAACAAAACCGTTAAGTTGTTGCATATAGATTTCCTCATGCAGATCACCATGTTAGAAGGCGGTTTTTACATCCATCTGTATGAGTTCCATGTTCTCAGATGCAACCAAGCCCAAGATGGTTCGCAAAGTAGTCATTTTGACTATAGGAGAGAATATTTCATCAAAATCAATTCCATGTTCTTGCTTGTACCCTTCAGCAACTAAGTGTGCCTTGTACTTGGGCAAAGAATCAGAAGTAACTTTCATTTTGTAAACCGCCCATTTGCAGGGTAGCACTTTTTGTCCTTTTGGCAAAAGTACCAAATCCCAAGTGCCATTCTTCATGAGAGATTCCATCTCTGATAGCATTGCTTTTTGCCATTTCTTACTATCTTGTTTGTCCATTACTTTGTGGAAGCATGACGGTTCACCACAATTTGTTAACATGACATAATCAGCCACATAGTTTACTCTAGGAACAAATCTACTTGGCTGTTTTTGCACTCTGGTCAACCTACGGACTCAGTGGTCAATATTTGCTAGCTGTTCAGCTTGTAAATCTGCATTAACAACTTGCTGTTCTGCAGGTACAGCTTGCTGTATAATTGGTTCAGGTTGTTCCAGGTGCACATGTTCTTGCTGAATTTGTGGGACATCATGGGCAAGATCCTGCTGATCATTTATAGCATCATTCCTTGCATTTTTAGGGACATTTTCAGTAGGTATTTGCTATTGTCTAACGGGCATTCTTTGCTGTCCTGTTGGTACATCCTCTCGGAATACAACCCTTGTGACTTCCTTTGTTCTTTCGGGCTATTTATGCATGTGATCTTCCCGGAAGATGACATCATTGCTGCATACTACTATTCTTTTCTTGGGATCCCATAATCTATATCCCATTTCACCTTCATCGTCATATCCTAGGAATATACATTTACAGGACTTTGGCTCAAGTTTGTTGCATTCTTCCTTACGTATGTGCACAAATTCCTCGCAGCCAAACACTTCAAGTGTGCATACGAAGGTGGCTTGCCCGACCACGCTTCTTGGGGAGCCCTCCCTCCCTAAAGACCTGTTTGGTGACCTATTAATCAAGTGTACGGTTGTCATAACAGCCTTTGTCCAAAAATCATGGGGTAAAGCAGCATGTGACAACATTGTACAGACCTTGTCTTGAATGGTTCGATTCATACACTCGGCAACACCATTTTGGGGCGGATTATGAGGAGCAGTAAGCTCTCTCTTAATCCCTTTGCTGTCACAAAAGTCTTGAAAGACTTTGGATACATATTCCCCCCAATTGTCAGAGCGAAGGCATTTTAATGTCTTGTTGGTCTGATTTTCAGCAAGTGCTGGGACTTTTTTAAATTTATCCAAGGCCTCGTCTTTGTGACGGATTGGATAAACCCAAACTTTGCGTGTGACATCATCAACAAAGGTAATAAAATACTTCTTTCCCCCTAAAGATAACCTTGGCATTTGATATATATACATTTGAATGTACTAACTCTAAGGGTGAATACTTTAGCGAAATAGATTTTTTGTGTGACGTTTGAGCATGTTTACCATAGATGCGATGATCACATTGTTCAAAATCAACATATCTCAAACACGGTAAATAACCCAAACAAGAGAGCACTTTCATTCCAGATTGACTGATGTGTCCCAATCGGCTATGGTATAAAGAAACACTTGGCTGCTTAGTTATGGCGACAACATGGTCATGCACACTAGATACATGTAAAGGATACATAGTATCACTTTTGGACCCCTTGGCAACAATGCGGGAGCCCTTACATATTTTTCATTTGCTATCCCCAAAGATGGTGTGATAGCCTTCATCATCTAGCTGCCTTGTGTTGATCAAGCTCTTTTTGTAGGGTACATGTCTCACATTATGCAAAACAAACATAGAGCCATGCTGAAATTCTAGTTTCACATTGCCAATACTTGCAATTTTACATGTATAGTTATCCCCCAAGTGGACAACACCACGTATTGCACCATTGTAGTCAGAGAACCACTCATGATGTGGTGTGACATGAAAGGACGCACCTGAATCAAGTATCCAAGGGTGAATGTTATCCTCAGAGTCTGTAATCAATGCATGTGCATCCAAAGAAGAAGCTAGGAGTACATCGCCATCATTGTCATTATCATGAGTGACTACATTAACCTCTTCTATTTTCACATTGCTCTTTTTGGCATGCTGGCTGTCCTTGTTTTCAGCCTTGTTGTCTTGATTGTTTTTGGTTTTTACCCTTCTTTTTCTTTAGCTGAAAGCAATCCCTTTTGTAGTGCCCGTGCCCCTTTTTGCCACAATGATGGCACTCCACATTCTTGCCATGAGACTTACTATGTGCTCGGTTTTCAGAATTGCTCTTATGCTGAAATCTGCCTCTAGTGTGTAATGCATTTGAAGACTTGTTTGCTGAGTTGTTCTGCCTATTGAGTTCTTCCATCAACAAAGAACTCTCCACATCAGAGTATACCAGTTGAGTAGTCGAATTACTCAAAGCTATCTTGAAAGTATCCCAACTTTCAAGTAGGGTGCATAGCAAGAAGGTAGCTTTGAATTCTTCATCAATATGAAAATCCAAAGCAATCAATTAACTGAAAATTGAGTTAAACTCATTCAAGTGTACAGACATGGCTGTACTCTCTTTCATGCGAAAGTCCATCAGTTTTTTCAGTCAATAAACCTTACTGGTTACACTTTTCTGAGCATACAATTCTTCAAGCCTTTGCCACATTGCATATGCTGAATTCAGCTTCTCAATGTTGAAGAGCAAGTTGTCTGACACTGAGAGCTCAATGGTAGAGCAAGCAAGTTCGTCCAAGTCATCCCACTCGTCTTGTTCCATGTCTGCTGGTTTGATTCCCTTTGTTTTGATGGGCTTTACATGTTTTTTCTGCACCAAGACATTGTAGCATTGTTTTTGCTAGATGGAAAAATTATGGGCACCCTCAAGCTTCTTAATGTGCAAAAGATTACTGCGGTCACTGTTTCCAGCCATAATTTGCAGCCCCAATTTGACTAACTAGTCACCAAACGCAAGTCCAAATATGACACAAGTGACCACAATGCACAAGAGTACCAACCAACAATGAAAGTCCTAAGATTGCAGAAATTTCCAGATCTGCAAATGAATTTTCAGAATTAAAAAATTGTCGTTTGTTGCACTCTTCAAGCAATTTCTGACACAATTGGAGATCAAGCCACTAGTTACATGTGAAATCCCCAAAATTTCACTGCAATTTTTGCTCCGAAGGGATTCCCGAGCACAAATTTGACAATTTGGGTCAAAAGCCCCAAATGTTAAGAAGATAATCTGTTCAAATTGCATCAATTCAAGTACCCAAATGCATATAGTAGGCAATTCTTGCACAAATTGATGAAATTCTGCAAAAGCCCCAAAATTTTCGGGTTTGGTGTGCACAAATTTCACTGAAATTGAAGAAATTTCACCAAAATGTGAAAAAACCCCAAAATTTCATGGGAATTGTGCGTTGATTTCGCAATTTCTGAGTCAAATTGTCCACTTCTGCATGAAAATCCCCAGATCTGAGAAAAGCCTCGATTTTCTTGGGCAAAAATTGACTTTGTCTGTTGGCGTGTGAACACCCAGTAAAATGACTGCAGATGTTAAAAAAAAAAGAATGGTGATTGACAGGTCAGGTTCGTGACCAGCGTGACTTGTCCAACAGGTCGCCACCTTCCACTTGAGCCGGTGTCTGGTCGTCGCGAGTCTGCGTGTCACATCCGCAGCCTTGTCGTTCGTGTCGCCTAGGCTTAGTCACCTGCAGCGTTTGCGACCTTCTGCCCGTCTTGTTTGGTCGCTGCAGCATTTGCAACCTGCTGCCCGTCTTGTCTGTCGCCTCTTCTGCATGTGCCAAACATCGACGGCTGATGCTCATCTAGTCCGCCTGCCTCTTCTGCACGTATCAAACATTGACAGTTGATGCCTAAAGTTCCTGCTCGCCTATCACGAGCTTTGGGAAACGTGCACAATCTGTGTGCTCTAATACGAGTTAGTAGACGAGTTTGTTGTGAGCTGAGCTGAGAGTGCAGATGCGAAGAGTTGAGAGCAGTAGAGAGTGAGAGAGTGAGCACGACACCTGATGTTTGGTTCAATGACTAGTGTACCACATTTTAGGTTTTGAATATATATTAAGTACAAAGTGTAAGGGTGCGTTCACACGTGAACACAATAAAAGGCACGGTGACCCTTTATTCCCAACTAAATTCACTCGAGTTGAGTTAGGGATAGGTCTAACTTACGTAAGATCTATTGTACTTTCATTCTATCATTCTAGTAGTTGCATCTTTGGACTGTGGGACTATTGCCAACTCTTGCTCAATGTCTTGTGTTCACACACACACACACACACACACACACACACAAAAAAAAAAAAAAACCAAAAAACCCAATTCCAATAGCTCTATCCACTATGCAAGTCACCTAAACATCAAACAAATGACACATAAGGCTGAAATAGTGTACACATGGTTGGCTAGACAAAAAAATTCTTATGTCTTGGCTGAAAATTGTAGAAATTCAGGTCTGAAATCTGTAGGAAAACAAACTAAATGTTCGCAAACAAATGATTGGTAAGGTTGAAATAGTGTGAACATGGCTGGCAAGAGAAAAAATTTCATATACCTTGGCTGAAACTTGCAGAAATTCAGGTCTGAAATCTGCAGGAAAATAGCCTGAATGTTCATAGGTGAAGCTTACCTTTCAAGAAGAGAGCTTTCAAATGTTGCCGAGGTGACCACACGCTGGTATGCAGCAGTTAGGACAGATTCACAACACTTAAAGCAGGTGCAATAGTCTATAACATGTAGGGAATAGGCAAAACAAGCAAGCAAGAAAAAACTCAGCCAAAAAGGAGGTTTCCTTGCTTGTCACCAGACTTGCCCGAAATGGTGTTTCCAAGAAACGGAAATGGCCGTCCTGTATTGGCAGGTCCGAAATGCCATTTCTGGAAACTCTACACTGCCCATGCAAGCCAGTAAAAGGCCTAATACACACATGATACACACTTTTTTGTTAATAGGATATGCTTGTACAAGAGGTCCAATCAAGGCCATAAAGCAGTTCTTTAATACCTTCACCTATTCTTAGATTTGTTCACTGTAATTTGGGAAATTTGGCTTAGACATCAGTATAACTGCATCAGTTTAACAGTCTATGCAGATCCTCCATCAGAAGTGGGGTTTTGCATAGACATGCGTAAGCTAAAGTAGAAATATATTCTGAATGGGAAGATAAGTTTGCTTTGATTTTATGTGGTCATTATTTCAAGCAGCTATTTCCATTTGTGTGGCTTTGATGTAAATGATTCTTGCATTTTGATGATCTTTATTTTTTGTCTTGATTCCAGGGAAAATGCAGTTATACAGAAAGGTGAGCATAAAGAACTGACGAGAAAGAATTCTGTTTGAACTATGTCTAGAATGTAAGCATATGACATTTAAGACAGGTCATGATGGTATGGCAGAGGACTGAAAATGAGGGGTCGAATCTCGAATCAAGATGGCTGAATGATTTGTCCTCTTAAACAAATTAAAGGCATTAAAACAATCTTGTGCTTATCTGATCAGAGCATTTGACCAATCTTTATTTGGTGGTAAATGTTGAGCTCAGTGCTTTTACCAACTTATCAGACACTCAAGACTGGTGTATAGAGTATGATGAGAGTGGTCTGGAGCATTATGTGACACATTTTGTTGTGTTTGCCACTCTTTATTGCAAAAGGAATCAAGCTATTGCTTTTTCAATGGAGATATATTACTGCTTACAGTCTGTCCTAGTTAGATATTCAGCTCATTGATTGCATGAATGTAAAACCTAGTGATTGTACTTTCATGAATATCTCGTTAACACCTGTCATCAGTCCCTTGAAGTTTCTATTTAGTGAGAAGCTAGAGTTTGCTAAAACATCCACTTTAATTCTTGACATTTTTTTGTACATGTTACACAGAAATGCATAAAGTCATCAACTTGCCAAGCCCAAAGCCAACCCCATGTATCATGGACGCTTCATAAGGTCTTCCTGTCCAGCCTGCTCCACACACTTTAGCTACGTAGTATATGGGAAAAGAGCAAGAAAGATCCCTTTACATGTGTTACAATAACTGTGAAGGTTCAAGCTAGAGGCCAGTTAGTAACTTTTAGGGTCATGAGAAGGCATGTATGAGCAATGGCATGCACAAATGTAACTATGTAAATGCCAATGCTCTTATGTATTTTTCCATGCAGCTCAATGTGTGATCCTTTGGAGAATGCTTGCATTCTGGAAGCTTACATGCACGTTATGGAAAATGCAGGGAAGAGTATCTAGATTGAGCCCTTAAGTAGGCCTGGAAGAAAGCCTGTGCCAGAAAAAGAAAGGAATAATGACATAAAATAGCTCTGGTCTCCCATACCTTGAATTTGTTCAGGGTAGTTATGTAATGGACTATTCTTTTATTTTTCCGAATTATACTTGAGCAAATAATTTCCTAATAGCTTGGAGCTCTATGTGTCTAAGGTTGCCACTTTGGGCGTGTACAGAAATTTTGTAGACCTTATGCATAGGTAGAGTAGAGTCTAATCTTTCTGTTTAACTGTACGCTTGAAGCAGTATCAGATGTGACTTTATGGTCAAGCTCTGTGCATCTTGAAGTCATAATAAACATCACTTAATCCTTGCAGTATTCTGTTAGAAGCAAACAAGGAGATTTTATGCCAATGGTAAAGCACTGAAAGGAATTGTTGTAGGTGGTTATACATCTACACTGAAGAGCTAGTTGTGCCCTTGCTGAAACAAGTGGGAAAACACAAAAGATCTTTTTGGGAATGCTTCACTTGTCAGCTTTGAAGTTTTCACGAGCAGCTGGGGCTTGCTCCAAGACCTGTTCCAGACTACTTTGGAATGTTTGTCTGTCAAGATGAAGTCAAGTCTTCACATATTTCACAACTTTTTTTGCAATAAGTGTCTACTGCTGATTCACATGCTACTACAACACTCTCTAGCTGCAAGTGGAGAAAACTTACAAGGAAAAAGGAACTCATCACAGGACTTTCTTCAAATGAAAGGGTTAAGCTGATTGCTGCCCTAGGGTTCTATTGATGTAGGAGAAAACCTTTCTTGAGTTGTTTTTTAAACTTCTCCCTGCCGCAAGCCATTTAGAAAACTGAATGCATATCTGAATTCTGGAGCAGCTACTGTGGATTTAATATCTTAGTTTTCATTGGGTTAGTAAGTCACCCCAATAATGCATCTTTCTGGTATGGCAGCAGTTTGTAGAAGCGCTAATATTATTTTCTTTAGCGCTTTTGTATGCAACCAGCAGTAGAAGCTGCAAACTTGCCACTTTTGCACAGCAATTGCATGCTGTGGCCCATGCTGTGGTAGAGCATATATTTTGTTGTTTAAGATCTTGTGCGAATCTGGGAAATGTCACCATATTCTTGATTTCAGCACATACCATCTGAAAGATGCTCACTTAGCACAGCATTTTAAATCCAGCACTCCCATTCCAATTAGGAAATTATTGGTCCCATCACAGCACGGTATGTATTTACTCACATTCCAGGGCCTCTAGCTAGACAGCATAGGCTGGAATCTTTTTTGTCTACCCCTAATAGGACTAGAGATACTAGCAAGATGTAGGTTGAGCAACCATCATTACCTAAAATTTCAAAAACTTTCTAAAAGTCCAAAACGGCTTAAGATGCGACAAATGTTGATAGGTTATTAGCTTTAATCTTGTGAACTTAGAACATCAACCTACATTTTGATTGATAAAATAATTTGTAATACTTGTATTGAATGCTAATCTTTCAAATGATATTTAAATTATGGTTTTAATTAAAGAATTCTATTTTATAATAAAGAAATTCAAAAGGTACTTGAGGCATCCATACAAAATAATAATAATTTCCCAAGATCATAGTTGGCCATACTTATTTCTGAGCATGCACATATGAGAGAAATAGAATTCTAAGAGAGAAAGATCCCCATGTTAATATTTCAAGATTTTAGACCTATACTCCAATATGTAAGCTAGCATGCATGAGAGAGAGAGAGAGAGAGAGAGAGAGAGAGAGAGAGAGAGAGAGAGAGAGAGAGAGAGGTACTGCCCTCTTGCTACACCGCGAAGTATGTCTCAATCTGACACAATGCACTCTTGCACTTCCCGGCTGTGCTACCTGCAGAGACTTGCTCCCAAAATAGAAAAATGAAAGCAACACTGGTCCTCTTACCAGAACACCGCGAACTTGGTTTGCTTTCTTGAGCTCCTTGCCACAAACAAGGCTCTGATACCATGTCAAGATTGTGGGAGAGAAGGAAGGAGTCTCACTTGTAGCTTTCTTGCTTGCACAATGGGGGAATACACACACAGGTGGAGGTTGAAAACAATTTTCCTCTTCTTAGATGTGTAAGCCAAAAAGAACTCAAGTACATAGAAATAGAAGAACCCTATATATGGGTCTCAAACCAAACTCAACTAACTAAGGTGGTATACTAACTGAGCCACGAACTAGAGTAGATAAGGATAGCTGTCATCTAGCTATTATTCATGGGCGGTGTACCAACCACATCTACAGCTAACAAGTCGGTGATATAAATACATAGCGGTCACCCTGGCATATCAGGAGTGGAGCTCGATATCTCAACACACTTAGCACGTTGGTGGTCATTATGATACTCACATGGCCATTGACTTATTACTTATTATATTTAGTTTGTTACACCTACCTACAGCTGGCAAAGACATAGCGCCACTCAATTAGTGTAGTCATTTATGCACTGTTTGACTTAGTAGGCCCAGTATCATCAAGCTGCCCTGCAGACATAAGACTACGTGTAAGTGTAGGAATATAACGTACATCTTGTAACAGAAAAGTACTGCTAGTAGAGAACTGTAGCCGTACATTCCCAATGCCAACAGTAGCAAGTGACTTGTCATCACTCAAGCGAACTGAACCAGAGACAGTGCAGTAGGAGTGGAACCACTCACGGCATGGTGTAACATGAAATGAAGCACCAGAATCCAAAAGCCAGCATTGCGCATACATAGAGTGAACCTCGGTCAATGGCGTAGCATCACAAGAACTAGCTGCAAGTATGTACTCCCCATCGAAGTTCTTAGTTTGCATGACATTTATCTCCTCGATTTTCATACTGGATCTCGTAGGCGTAATGCTGTGATTAGAGGACTTTTCCTATACTTTGTCTTTCCCCTTCTCTTTGTGCTTCTCATTGTGCAACTTATGACATTGTGGGCGTATATGGCCCTTCTTGCCGCAATGGTGACATGTCACATTAGCATTTTTTCCATGAGACTTGTTGCGCGACTTACCACACCACTTAGACCTAGACTTCTGGGAGTCTTTGCCATGGCCATTTCCAGGGTCATTTTTTCCATTACCATCTCCGCCTCTAACACTCAAGCACGCGACACACGAGAGGCATCCAAGTTCTTACAGTTGATCTCTTCCTGCAGAATGACACTCTACATGAGGTAAGTTCAAAGTAGTAGTAGGAGCACATAAGGCAATGCCGAATCCACAGACAAAACATGATCAATAGAGGATCCATCAACGACAAGAGGATAGAGATTGCTAGCCTTGGCACCTCTAGCAAGCACAAGTCTGCCATGTGTGATCTTCCAGGCAGAATCCCCAAAAGAGACATGAAACCCAATATCATCAAGCTGCCCTGCAGACATAAGACTACGTGTAAGTGCATCCTGTAACAGAAAAGTACTGCTAGTAGAGAACTGCAGCCGTACATCCCCAATGCCAACAATAGGAAGTGACTTGTCATCACTCAAGCGAACTGAACCAGAGACAGTGCAGTAGGAGTGGAACCACTCACGGCATGGTGTAACATGAAATGAAGCACCATAATCCAAAAGCCAGCATTGCGTATACATGGAGTGAACCTCGGTCAACGGCATAGCATCACAAGAACTACCTGCAAGTATGTAGTCCTTAGTTTGCATGACATTTATCTCCTCGATTTTCATATTGGATTTCGTAGGCATAATGCTGTGATTAGAGGACTTTTCCTATACTTTGTCTTTCCCCTTCTCTTTGTGCTTCTCATTGTGCAACTCATGACATTGTGGGCGTATATGACCCTTCTTGCCGCAATGGTGACATGTCACATTAGCATTTCTTCCATGAGACTTGCTGCGCGACTTACCACACCACTTAGACCTAGACTTCTGGGAGTCTTTGCCATGGCCATTCCCAGGGTCATTTTTTCCATTACCATCTCTGTCTCTAACAGTCAAGCACGCGACACACGAGAGGCATCCAAGTTCTTATAGTTGATCTCTTCCTGCAGAAGGGCACTCTCTATATCAGGCAAGTTCAAAGTAGTAGTAGGAGCACATAAGGCAGTGCCGAACATATTCCATGACTCACTCAGAGTCCCAAGCAAAAACATTGGAGTAACCTCATCATTGAAGGTAATGCCTTGCAAAGTTAAGATTTTGAGAATAGCATGGAACTAGCTCAAATGAGCAGACATTGTCATATTTTCCTTCATGTGCAGGTCCATAAGTTACTTCAGCCAATGCATCTGACTCGTTGGACTTTTCTTGTCATAGAGGTTTTTGATCTTATCCTAGAGTTGCCAAGCACTCTGTGCTTCCTCAACCACATTGTAATGAACCTGTTCAATGAGAGACAAGATGAGAGTGGACTTGCATAACTCATCAAGCTCCATCCATTCATCATCAATCATAGTTTCAGATTGCTCTCCATGCAGCCTTAATGGTTTTATTTGCTATTTCTACACCAATACTTGCCAAACTTGGCTCTTTCAATAGGCATAATTCATACCATCAAGCTTAGTGATGTTGAAGATAGCACTGCCAGTGGAAGAAGATGCCATACTGCAAGTTGAAATAGCGCAGACAGTTCAAAATTGTTTGCTGTAAACTGCTGTAAATAACCAAAATACCACTAAAACCAAGGCAAAATGACCATGAACAAATAGCTATTGATGCTGCCCACCAAATACCATCAGTAATGCATCAAATCCGGACGATTCAGCATGAAAATTCCATGTCAATCCAACATAAATGCTTGCTGTAATAAATTACAGAACTGTGAAAATGAGAGCTGAAAGTGCCAAAAAATGGATCCCAAGTCAATCAAATACTGCCAAGTCCAAAACCAGCGTCATGCGGGCATATCATAGGCATATGATAGCCGATAATCATGAAACCAACACGCAAACATATCATATAAACATTTGCCAATGAGTCGGTACACCCTTGAATCAACAGAGCAAAAAATGTACCTGCCACTGCCAAGACTTGACACAAGTAGGTGTGAGCTCACAGAAAACGGACCCAAGTCAGCTCATAAGCAAGTACAGTGGACCAAATAGTAGAAGCCAAGCATCATCCAAAGTGAAGATCCCAATAGTCTAAAGTATCCAAAGTGCTCAATAGTATAAGCCGCTTGCTCAATGTCTATCAAGCATCCAAAGATGCTTCCATTGGCACAAAAGCCGTAAGTGTCAAGCAAGAAAGCTTGAACAAAGTATGTAAGAGTGCACGAGTGACATGTGTCCAAGATCAAGCATCAATGAGACATCCCGAGCATGTAGGCTGTGTAATATCCATACATACTATCCATAGACAACAAGTACATCCAAATTGTAACTCTGGCAAGCCAAGAAATAGTCAAAGTAGGCTCCGGGAAATCAAATGTCAAGCCCAAGTAAGCCGCAGTAGCAAAATCAACTCCAAGACAATGTAACTAGCATGTATAGGGATGGCATAAACCAAGCATGTCAAGACTAGTTAGACATAAGCAAAGTACATGCCATAAGTACATCAAAGATGGAGATCCAAATGCTATGCGAAGCAAGCCCAAGCTCAACCAATGATCCGAGAGCAAATCCAAGCTCTATGTCAATCCCCTAGAGTCATTACATCAATATATACATCCAAGACATAGCCCGAATCCAATAGGCATATCCAAATATAAGCAAATGAGCTTCAACCCTGAATATTCTAGCAGCAAATAAATGTCCAAAACTGAGCAAATAGTGGTTCAATCCAAGCTCATAACCTTAGGCATACTTTTCCATATGTATAGGCACCAACTGGGCATAATCGGACATCAAATGACCATGTAGCATAAGCATAAAATGTAATGACAGGGGGCTGCCTTGTTTTGAGCTGCCTGTGGACTGTGTAAAACAATCAATGGCTGAGTAAATTCAGCCCCAAAAGCATCTCACATCATAGGCATACATTCCCTTAGCATTCGAGACTAACCGGGCAACCAATGTCAATGCCAAAGTGGTTCAGACATAAAATGCTAATGTAGCACTATTGTGGGCTGCCTGTAAACTGTGTATACAGTCCCAAACCTGAAGTAAATCACATCAATGCTCAATGCCAAGGCTCGGGATCAAATGCCAAGCATAAATCAAGTATATAGTGTCCCAATGAGGTTGCCAATGACTGGGATGAGCTGGAGGAGATTAAACAACTGATCACGTGCTGTAAATGCATTGGGCAGAATGGCGCAAATCTGTGTGGGCTGCTTGTAGGGGGGTTGGGGCTACAACAAGCTTTATGGTGGTTGCCAAGGGGCCAAAGAAGGCCACAAATCATGCTAGGTAAGCAACCAAGCTCTCCAATGGCTACCACAAGCTCAAACCTTGATGTGAACCTGTGAGCTCAATGAAACCCTGAAACAAATGAAGAAATACCTCTGATGCAATGCCTTGAGGGTGCCCAAAGGGACCGGGTAGGTGCTCGGGAAGCCAGAGAGTGACGGGAGCTCGAGAGAGTCGGCTATGGTTGTTGGGAAGGAGACCCAATGAGTGTAGGTAATCATTAGGAAGTTGAAGGAGTCATGAACCAAGGTCGAGTAGTTATAAATCCATACTCTGATACTAGTTGAAAGGTGAGAAGGATCGAAGCTTTCTTGGAAGAGCTATGGCAGGAGAGCAAGAGCAAGAAAAAGAGAGACACAAAATGGGAACTCCAACAGTCACAATGTGTGACTGGGCCTTTCTTTATTCAAACTATCACTAAAAGAATAAAGAATAAAGCGACGGTGACGGGCGCTTGCCACCTACAGTATGCAGTGGCAGGTACTGTCAGTGAAGTAAGACACGCGGTGTTGGGCGGAGGCGCCTTTATTGCCAACACCCATGAATGTAGTTTGCAAGAGGTTTTCCATTCAAAAGGTTGGGTGAAAATTTATTTATAGACTCTAGGATGCTACTCATGTATGCCTAGTTCATAAAAGAGTCTCCTCAAGTGAGATTTTATGTCTTCATAAAAATGGTACAATGTTTATAGACCATTATGGGTGTGTCTCTTTGGCGAGCTTTTTTAGGCAAGCTTTTGAGAGACATGTTCTAGT
Organism: Lygodium microphyllum; assembly: GCF_053477565.2. Classification (NCBI taxonomy): domain Eukaryota; kingdom Viridiplantae; phylum Streptophyta; class Polypodiopsida; order Schizaeales; family Lygodiaceae; genus Lygodium; species Lygodium microphyllum. The sequence continues at coordinate 12,501,798 of NC_141148.1, read as the reverse complement.
TGAGCTTTTTGGGGACATGTCTGTACTAATCCTAACCTATTGATATTAATCTAGATTCCATTACTACTTTCTTTTTCACCATATTCACAAAAGATTTTGATATTGTATGTTTCCCTAACTTGTATAGATGCGATCATGTTAAACAGTTCACTTACCTCTTTGAACTCTTAAACCCAACTGTAAACCAATGCCACTAGCGTCAATTACTCATAACACTTGCACATAGGACTCCATCACTTTCTTGATAGCACAACATGTATACCTCTTATGCACTTATGCATCTAAGCATTCTTGGGCCTTGCAATATCATTTTTTCATTGATTACTATGCAAAACACTAAAGGGGTTTTTTGTAGTTCAAAACAACTTAAAAAAATTAGATTAATGCAAAAATATATTACAATGCAAATTTGGTGATTTTGATGGACTAAAAGCTATAAAGATGATTGCAAACATGGATTGGCTTTAGATAGTTTTGTGAACTCACAAGACTCCCTTTGTCTAAATTGGAATACAAACCACCCCAATGCACAAAATAGTGGCCCTTTCGAATTTCATTTGGGGAAAAATTATAGGTTTATCATTATTTTCAAGGTTTTTGGGCCTCTAAGCTTATTTTTTGGTGAACCTCAACAAATTACACCTCCAAACAATTTGATTTCAAAATGTTCCAAGGCTTTTTCAAAGATTATATGTAGAAAAACCTAAGTGTTTCTAAGGATTCTTAGGCCTTGCGAGTTCATTTTTTCATGGATTACTTCATAAACTTACTAAATGCTAGCTTAATTTTTAAAACAATGTTTGGGGTGGTTAAAATTGAGTAAAGTGCCAAGGAAGTAGCTTTTTGAACTCCTAGATGGTGTGCATTAAAGCCAAAATAGGTCATATTTACAGCTGTTTTAAAAGCTTTGGGTTTTCTGAGCTCATTTTTGGGATCACCAAATTATGCATTCTAATGTATAACTTTTGTTGCCTATAATAAACTTTTCTCACAAGAGCTCAATCGACTTGTTCTCGAGGACTTCATAGGGTAGCCAAACTAGATGGTGTTTGCATTTGTTTTGAAGGCTTCTGGGCCTTTTCAACTTATTTTTGGGCTCGTAATAGTCGATTATATACAGCAATTTATGTTAGATGTATTCATATTCTTCAAGTATTGTTGCCATCGACTCCCCTCCCCCTCCAGTTGCTCCCTCCCTCTTCAGCAATTCCCCCCTTCGGTAGCACAGCAGTGTGATAGGTAGGTTTCCAGCAGCGACGCGCAATGGAAACCTATGGTCAGACACCGACGCACTCAGCGAGTACCCCCCAGTCAAACACCTTGCGTGTAGTCCTCTCCGAGGAGCAGCTCTTAGCCATCTGAGCTAAGGAGCTGGAGCTAATGGAAACAACGATTTATGGTTTGGTAGTAGGACATTCCCTAGCCAGGGCCCAGCTTCGAGACTGGCTTCACTCAACTCTGCGCATCGGCACAGCGCAGATTGTAGAGGCGGCCCTATTAGGCCAAGGGATCTCATGGTCCCGCTTAGCTTGGCAGACACAGCTCATGAGTTACTTGCCAGTTCACCATATGCGTCCACAAAGGGGGTCATATACATTGTCCCTTGGTACAATGGCTTTACTGTGGAGGCGTTTGCACTCCACAACAAGTTTCTTTGGCACCCGGTTACCCTTCTTTTCCTTGGCCTGGCGATTGAGTATCGTGAGTTGGTGGACGACTTCGAATGGCTCTTCGGTACTGTCCTTCCCGCGTCTTTCACGATGTAGTGATAGCAGCAGGAGTCCCAAAGGTATGGGTAGCAGTGAAAGAGGTCAAGAATATCCCACAGTTCCTAGAGATTGAGGCAAGCGGGCACTCCTTTAGGCAGCAGGTCATTGTGATTGGGCAACCAGGGCAGTGCCTATGCTACCACGACTTTGGGCATTAGGCAATAGGTTGTATGCGTTTCGGAGCCAAGGCGACTCCGCCCACAGGTCCGCATGTGGACGCTGATGGCTTCACACGGGTCCAGAGACGTCAGAGAGGGAGACGGCAAGGGGGGCGCAACCAGCTCCTTAGATCTAGCCTAGTCACCACGATGTAGGTGGCCGAGCGACCCCCCCTTGGCAAAGCACTCCACCACCCCCCCCCTCCTCCGCACTCGCCATGCATCTCCATCTATCCCACCATCCCTCGATCCTCCCCCCCCCCCCCCCCCCCCATCACCCCCCCCTACCGAGCACCCTCCTTGATCCGCACCCGATTCAGGTGAGCCCCCCCCAGACTCATCCCTCCTTCTCCCGCAGGAGGTGATGAGCCACACATACCGACCTTTTCCGCACACTAGCAGGATTTTCCCTTCCACACAGCCACTAGCTCATCTGCCTGTGTCACTTGCTACGTCTTCTCGAGACAGGCACAGCTGTTGTCACAAGAGTTCTTCCGTAGTGGCCCATGGTCCTACCTGCGAGTTGTGGAGCGCGGAGAGTTCCCACTACCTCTAGAGGTGGGGATCTTCTTTGTTCGCAAGTCAAGGAGGGGCAAGGTCCTACTTTCACCACCGGATAGACCAAACTACGCCTTTTTTCTTCAGTCCTCTTACTCAGGGGAGTGGACGACTACACAAATTGAGGAGTTGAAGAGTGAGGTGGCGGATCACATCTCCCAGTGGATGGGAGATGAAGGATTAGCACTGTTTGCACAACAGTGGCCAGGTTGCATGATGGACATTAACTGATGGGCTGGTGTCGAGGTCCCACACGTGAGCATTATCTTTCGAGCCCCTCCACACAGTGGAGAGCTTCAAGGGACGTGATCGAGTGGCCCCTAGCACAGGCGGCCCATTTCTACCAGTGTACAGAGGTGCGATTCTTAGCATGGCTGATAGATGCATTGATAGTACCACCTGCAGTGTCTATCACCCCTATGGTTCGGCCGAGGGTCACCATGGGGAAGTGGAGTTCAGCATCCAGACCGGTGGCAAAGCGCAATTGCATGCCTCACAGTTTCTCCTCCTCATCAGCAGTATCCATACTGAACAGATGCTTGTTGGGTTAGTCACAGGTTTCCTCATGAGCTTACACCTTGCATCCTGGAATGTGAATAGTCTCCACTATAGTGGAACATGTGGTTCCAGGAAGTTGATTGTCCGGCAGGAGTTGGAGCCTGCCCTTGTCGGACGGATCGACATCTTGCTTTTGCAGGAGCACAAGCTCACTCCCACCCAGGCCCAGTGGAATGGGAAGGTACTTTTGGGCAGCTCGCACACTTACTGGGAGCACGCCATAGGTGCCTACAGCAGAAGTGGAGGGATATGTACCTCTCTTGGCCCGAGTCTCACCACCTGTGTACGAGACCACGGGACGATAGTGGCAAGAAGGGTTCTATGGATCATATTGGATATTGGGGACTCGTGTATTGGAGTCCTCAATGTCTATGTCCCTACGGAGGTTAGGGCACGCAACAGGTTCTGTGTGGAGATCGTAGATGGACTCCCAGAGGTGGACTCCTGGATTGTTGGAGGAGATTTTAACAACTTGGAAGCCTTGGAGGACCAGCAAGGTAGAGGCAAAAACTACTAGGGCATGGCTGGGGAGGAGCAAGAGGCATGGGAGGTCTTTTTGCTTGCATTCGAAGCACGTGATGCTTGGAAAGATTCTGCCTTCCACAGGAGGGAGAGGTCATTGGACTTCTCTTGGGGATACAAGCGGCTAGGTGGAGTCTTGCTGGAGCGGTTGGAAAGGTTTTATGTGGGAGAGTGGGGAGGCTCTCGTGGAGGCCAGATTGAGCAGTTGGCAGGCACCACGTTGTCCAATCATTGCCCTATTCTCACGACACTTGACTCCCTAGCATCCGCCCTAGACACACGATCCGATCGGATCCCTGACTCGATCTATAGGAGGGAGGAGGTGACGAGACAGATAGAGTAGATTTGGACCAAAGAGTGGGACAGGAGGGATTGGATAGCAGAGGAGGTTGCAGAGGTCCTAGCCAAGTCGAGCAAAATTTGCTAAGAGGCAGCCATACAGGCCAGGCAGCAGTGTTGGGAGGGAGGAGAGAGCACTCCGGCGGGACCTTGCAACCACGCATAGATTATTGCAGGAGGCACCAGGGGATCCCACCCTCCACGCACCGGAGGTGCACGTGCGTGCAGCCATTGCTGGCCTAGAGGACAGGTGCTCGGAGTTCTCTTTCCGCACCTCAGCAGCCTTTTGGGCGCGGAAGGGGGACACGATGTGCAGGGAGTTCTTCCAGGTGCACCAACCCCACAACGCAGGAGAGCAGATACGTAGCCTTCATGATCAGTATGGGAGGAACCGTTCTAGTCCAGATGAGGTGATGGAGATTGCCACCAACTATTATACGCATCTCTTCTAGTAGGAGACAGCTTCAGCTAGAGGAAAGAGATGCAGATAACAGATATGGGATCACATCCCGTCCCTCGTCACAGAGGAGATGGGATGCTCCCTCCTAGCCCCCTTCACAGAGAAGGAATTAGAGGAGGCTTTCCATACATAGGATAGGCAGAAATGCCCAGGGGAGGATGGCCTCTCTAAGGCCTTCTTCACTACCTACTGGGAAGTGGTGAAGGATCCTCTAGTCATGGCTTTCCAAAAGATTTTCACTTCAGGACAAATGCCAAGGAGTCCCTTGGCAGGCCTTATCAGTCTTCTCCCCAAAGGGGGAGACCGGTTGGAGCTCTCCCAATGGAGACCGATCACCTTATTGTCAGTGGCCTATAAGGCATTGGCAAAGATGATTGGTAGTCGACTATGCCCCGTGCTTCTAGATATCATCCATGACACACAGACAGGCTTTGTTCAGGATAGGAGCATCCTAGACAATGTATTTACCTTCTTTGAGGCGATAGAGTGGGCTTAGCATAGTGGACTGGGATTTCCTAGAGGGCACCATGGTGAGGTTGGGATTCTCCCAGGCTTGGATTCGTGGGGTCTCCGGCTTGTACAGATCGGCCACCAGCAGGGTTCTCATAGGCGGAAGGCAAGGGGAGGAGTTTCAGTTGGAGAGATTGGTTTGATAGGGATGCCCCCTGGCCCCGTACCTGTTCCTACTCTTCGCAGAGGCGATGTCTCTCTTCCTCAGGTCACGTGTGAGCAGATTACGCGGCCTCCGACTTCTAGTGAGAGAGGAGACTGAGTTGTTAGACTCAGAGTACGCAGATGATACAACTCTCTACATAGAGAATGATGAGTTGATGTTGGAGAGAGTGAGGCTGGCACTTGACGTGTTCTGCTTTGCAACGGGAGCGAAAATCAACTGGCGAAAGTCTGTTGGTTTCCTCACAGACCCGGACTCCAGCATGGAGTGGGACATCCACTTGGGATTTAGATGGGTGAGTAGAGGGCAGACCGTCCGATACCTAGGGTTCTAGGTGGGACTCGACATCACTCCTGCCCAACAGTTTCTTCCTGTCCTTGATTCTATCCGGAGGAAATTGACCTACTAGAGCACGGTTTGCCTCTCACTAGCCGGACGATCCCTAGTGGTTAACCACGTCCTTCTAGCGACGGCCTGGTACATCACCTCGTGTTGGTGCTTCTCCTTATCGTGTGTAGTGCAGCTTCGCTGCCTAAGTGCGGAATTTTCTTTGGTTAGGGTCTGATGGTTCCAGGGATTCCAGGGCCAAGGTAGCGTGGGCGACCGTCATACGACATAGGTCAGAGGGAGGGCTTGGGATCATCAGAGTATGGCCCTCTTGGGCAAGCTAGTTGTCCGCTGTCTCACACCGGGCGCGCAGACCTGGAAGGTCTTATTGCAGAAGGGCCTTCAGGATTGTAGACTGAGACTCGGTGGTGAGTAGAGGCCGTCCCTGAGATGGATCTTTACGTCAGCCCAGACACACCCCCCCACCCCCCACCCACCCACACCACCCCCCCCGGGCCCCAGATCACCTTTCCTTCGCAACTTACTCTGCGTGTAGTAGGGTCTCCATAAGACCCTAATCCAGAGCTCCCTAGGTTACCAGGAGGAAATAGACCATCAGTCCGTGATCTGGAACCCCTAGGTCAAAGATCGGGAAGGGACATAGATAGGTGAGTGCCTCCATATCCAGTGGCTTGGGTGGGAGGTGGGTGGGAGGCCGGCCCGGCTCGTACCATCAGGACATGGCGGGAGGTGTACAAGATGGCGGATGAGGAGGTGTTGCAGCGAGTATTAGGCTGCCAAAGAGGAGTGGAGTTGAGGAGAAGAGAGATAGACGCAGCAATACCTCCGGAGTGGCTTACTCCCTCGATCCTCGTTCAGGTGGCAGGTAGAGTGGGTGGCGCCTTGCAGGGGACTTTCTTTGCCATTCAAGAGGGGGGACGTCTGGCTCTTGACAGAGGGCAGTAGGGTGAGGGGATTGCCACCCTTTCGTGGAGGAGGATTCTTTCGTGGAGGAGGATTCGGGTGGTGGGCCTTCAGGGAAAGACATGGTGATTGGACCCCTATGTTTTTTGGAAGGAGCTCAGGGAGTGGCGCCTCTAGATCTGGGAGGGCAGACCACTTGATGAGTTGGAGTGGAATCTAGGAGAGTGGCTATGGCCAACCTCTGCAGTCGCCAAGAAGCTACCCTGGTTCCTAGAGTACACTGCTAGGATTGGCAGACATGTACAGATGCAGGAGGATATGGACTGGGTGCTGTTACGTAATAGGCACTGGGCGGAGCACAGCATCACAGAGCCCTTCCGACGGACCTTCTGGCGCCGCCTATGGGATAGTTGGAGGCTGAGAGGGTGTCGTACTTTTCATGGCTGGTGGCACATCGAGGCTTGGCGGTGGGAAGTTGGCTTGCCCAGATGCAGAAGGAGGGAGGTTGTAAGCATTGCACACAGCAGCCTTTGGAAACCCCAAAGCACTGCCTTTGATCATGTGAGGAGGCGCAACTCGTGTTGAGAGGAGCATGCCGCATCCTTTGCTGTATAGCACCTAGCCTTGAGTGTATCTCATGGGGAGCTTTCTGCTGGCAGGTAGTTAGCTAGGGCCGTCACCTTTTGTATAAGGCCGGGATGCAGGACACGATATTCATGATCGAGGCAGGGTTGTGCGCAGTGGTCAGTTTGGAGGCTCTACCCATCCGCCAGGTATTAGAGCCCACAATAGACCGCCCGGAGGTATGGGAGATCATAGGGAGTCTTATTGGATGGCATATATGGAAGGTGCGGTGTCAGGAGGCTTTCGGCGGAGAGAGACTTTCAGCACATGCGACCTTAGCAGAGCTTTGGATCTCCATCATCCACTCCCTCTGCGGCCGATGGGATCAGGTGCAGGGTGAGTCCAGGGCTCGTCAGGAGCTCCGTGGTCACTTCATGCATACTTGGGGCGGCCAGGGTCTATTCTTTGTGATGCAGGCAGGCAGCCCCAGTTGCCGATATATAGCCCGCCCCCCCCCCCCCCCCCCCCCCCCCCCCCCCCCCGCCCCCAGACTGCCTTGAGAGGCTTGTATACATGATGTATTGGTGACTTTGCATCAGCTCCAGCTAGTTTGTTGAGCATGAGCATTCTGTTGTAATCAGTTTTTTGAGTAATATAATCAGCCACATTTTACTTGCAATAAAAAAACAATTCTTCAAGTATTGTTGTGAGAGTGATAGTTCGAGTTGCTTTCCCAAAAGGAGGTACTTCATGGACTATGTCAACAAGCTTTTCTTATAAAAGCCCACCTTAAAAAAAATTCCCCAGCTATTATCAGCATTTTTTGGCTTAGATGATTTCTCTGTAGATGTATGGTATTACAGATGAGCATTCTGCAGGTAAAGATTATGCTGAAAAGTAGCATTTTGTTCAGTGTGAAAGCCACCTTTTACAATGTTATGATCCTGTGCTTTGGCAAGCAGTTGTACTCACAGAGTCTCGGAACTTGACAAAAGTTCCTAGGGGGATCCTTAAAACACTGGCTCACCTATTCACAGTACTTTTTTGACTCCTATGAGATGTTGGTCAAAAAGCTATCCAGTAAATGTTTGAAAAAATCCAAGGGGTACGCGATTCCAGTGGTTAGCATTAATCTACTTGTACATCAATTCTTATCAGCTTTACTGTAGTGAATAAAGCTTATCTAGAATGGACATGCTTTGTGTACTCGATGTAAGTATGGAGAGAGGGAAACAGACAAACTAATGCTAGTTTTATCCAGGGATGTTGTGCTGTATGCCTTGGGGATTGGTGCATGTGGAGCTGATCCTTGCGACAAAATCGACCTTGCTTATGTGTACAGCAATGAAGGTCAACACGCAGTCAAGGTTAGTGTGCAGAAACGTCAACATTGGGCTACAGATTTCCACATGTTTGTTATTGTAAGCAAAAAGGTTGGGGAGTTCCTGATCTTTTTTTCATGTCAAAAGTTTGTTAAGGTATGTAAGATGTATGTATTGTAGGTACTACCGACATTTGCTATCATGTTTGCATTTCGGTCACTGGAAGCACTTCACTTAATTCCTGGACTACAGTGAGCCAGTTTCTCTCTTGAAGATTGTTTTCTTTTATTCTGTGTCAGTGTGTGCACTATATAGGAAAGCTAACCATCTAAATTCTTCTAAATGGTGTGTGCTAGTTTTCTACCAAGCCTTTTGTTACATGGAGAACAATACATAGAGCTGTGCAAACCTCTTCCCACAAGGGGCGAAGTAAGTGATTTACTTGTATTAACGGTTCTTTGTATTGCTCTTTTTGGCAAAGTTTATGTGCATACTACAGTCAGGTAGGTAAATATCCTTGGTGGTTTTCATTTTCTGACAAGGAACTCCAAACATGGTTTCTAAATTCAAATGAGCTGAAAAGAATTTATGTATGTATCATAGAATTACTAGCTGTTTTTAATGCTGTTGCTTATCCACTCACTGCTTTCAGAATCTGTTGTCTTAAAAAGTTTGCAAGAAGGTTTTACATTTCCTTAAAAACAAGACATGCTCTCTGACTTCCAGTATCACTCATGCTCCGATATATAGTGTTTTGAATGACCGACCTATATACTTGGAATGCTAGACTTAATATTTGGATCTGTCATCAACCTTTGCTTTGTGACTACTGGACATGTGGATTGCTTTGATTTGTGATCTCTGTTGCCCGCAACTTTGTTGATGTATTTGTATCTATGTTATTTCAGGAGAATCCAAAAAGAATAGAAGAGTTCTGGGTGGCAACCCACTGGGGCAGCCAGGGAACACCAAGTTACCCATTTTTCAGTTTCTTTTTTTGTACCCTTTTTCAGGGAGTTAATATGCCTATGAGCATTTTAATTGATAGAAGAATGTTTCACCGGGAAAAGAGTCAAATCTTTTGACAACCGTTAATCAGTAACAAGACTCTTTGTCAGACGCTTAATTGATTTGCCATATTCATTGTCTCAAATCACAGCCCGCATGGTTAAAATAGTTCACATTCTAGGTCTCAATTAACGCTTTTTCTACCTTGTAGATTCTTGTTCAGGGAGACAATTGAATCACAGCTGTATGGTTAAAATAGTTCACATTCTAGGTCTCAATTAACTGGTTTTCTACCCGGTAAATTCTTGTTCAGGGAGAGAATCAAATTACAATCCCTTTAGATAAACACAGTAGAAGATGACCAAAATGACTTACATTCACAACTCATTCTAAAAGGTTACTGTTGGTTAAGGGCTTCCAAAGATGTCATAGGCCAAAGTACTGAAGATAACCAGCCTGTGATGAATGGTGAAGGTGTTCTGATGTTCTGGATAACCCAGGATCAAATACTTGTGATAATGTCAGCAAAGGGGTGTGTTTTCCTATATTTCCAGACATGCTTTGCTTAATACTCTGCAACAACCAAAGCACAGTTTTGCTCCTGAGGCGTTTTGGATATTTATATTTCCTTCTTTTTGCTCCAGCACCTCAGTCACACCTGATGCTAGGCCATTTGCTAACATTTTGGAAAGAAAGCAATGGTCTTCTGGACCACGTTGGCCAGGAAACCTGCTTCCCTGAAAGAAATTGTAGGTGCTATCTTTTTTGAACTTCAGTAAGTCATTGATCAGACCTGTCTTCTGCAGCCATGTCTTTTGCTTTGCAATGGTCACAACAATTTTGAAACCTTTGAAGGATATCCATATGCAAGAGTCCTTTGATAGTTGCTAGAATTATAGAAAAGTACAGTGGACCTTACCTCTTGGGCTCCTTCTCTCATACTTTGAGCAGCCCAGTTTGGAGACAGCCATTCTTCTTTTCTTTGCTGTAGAAATTGTCAGGCCCCGAGCTAAAGTTTCGTCCAGTGAGGAACTTACTTATGATTAATGACTAAGTGATGAATAAGCTCTTTTAAGAAAATGAGATCTGATTAAGGATCAGTTGGTTACTCATTTTGAAGGCTTATCTTGGCTATTTAGAGCTCTTTCTCTCTCACTTTGAGCAGTCCAAGTTTAGAGATAGCCATTTTTCTCTTCTTTGCTCAGAAATTGCAGATTTTAGTCATGGAATTTAAAAGCCAATAGCATGGATGGAGTGTGGACAACAGCCAATCTTTTCATCTTGGCGCGGGGATTCCATTGGTTAGCCTTATAACTCCATAGGTAGCAAGGTATGTTGCTGTTTTCTGACTAAATATTAGAAAAACTAGTTATTATAATACTACAGGTTGAGATTCTCTCTTCTCCTTTGAGATTTCAAGTGTAATGTACTTTTGCCAAGAAAGCACACAGTTTATCACGAGAAATCCCTCTGTTTGTGAGAGGAACAACGTGGGATTGCATGGGAACTATGCATGATAGTTGTCTAGGCGAATTCTTCACAAAATTGGGTTTAAATGCTGGGTGTAATTTTTAGGGTTTGGCAGGCTGAAGTGTTCATTCGCATTTTTGAACACTCTATAGTTGGTTCGAGGCCAAGATTGAAGGTGACAAGGTGATTTTGCAGTCGTGGATCAATTGTGTTGCGAGAAATTGCTGAAAGACAGCTATTTGTAACTAATTTTGAGCATACATAAGTAATCTAAATAAAATTTTTTAGGGGCACCAAGCTTTGAGGCCAATAGGTGTCATGTGTGGTAGAGCTAGCTCTAGCTGTGTGTGGATTTTTTCTTCCTGAATTTACTGTTAAGCTGAATTAAGTGTTTAGTAAATGTGGTGTAGGCCAGCTTCAATACGCTATATCTCCATTAATTTCAGCAGCCAAATTTTACAAGCTCTTATTCCCCTCCATGACTCTATTCGCCTGCAAATGAAGCTTGGTCTCCTTAGAATGAAGCTATTGGTAGATGAAGGTTTTTAGTTGTGCTTGCATAGACTATTCAGAGAGCAAGAATAAACACAGTATCACTATGCAATCTTGATCCATGGCATCACTGTTTGTGTTTTTAAAGGAATGTGCTTATATTTGTATGAAGTGTTATGCAAACATGCTTGCATGTAAGGCATTTTCTGTGTAAAAAATAAACAGAGAATGGATGCGATCTTTCCAATTTGCACGCTTGAACACCACAGCCCCGTAGCCTTTCCTAACCCCCCTGCAAGCTCCATGTGGCAGGTCCCAACCATCCTGCCAAACTCTGTTGAAGTGGTAGCTCAATTTTGCTGTTAAACTAAGAAAACAACGAGATGGTTACCACATTCAGAATTATAACATTGAAACTGGGGGGTTTGCTTGTAAATTCACATTGGTATCCTGAAGTAAAACATGGCAAGCTGTGACATGGCAATTGATTGCACAGGCTGTGAGCTCGGTTAACTTTTGGAATTTTCCCAAAATCTAATTCTAGAAGAGTAAAAAAAGGATTTAGTTGTAAATAGAAAAGTGAAAAGTTAGTTAAGTTTGCTGTCTGGAGAAGTGGGCCGCATATTGAAATAAATTGGACTGAGGAATTCTCAACTTAGAAAGTTATGTTAGGTCCTTTTTTAATTCCCCATTAGCTGCTACTCTTCTACAAAGAAATTTGCTTGGCTGCCACTGCTGCTCCAGCTTTCCCTCTTGCGATAGTTACAGTTAGTTCTCTTAAACAACACTTTATAAGAGTTTGGAGGATTACTTGATCCTTTGCTTGTGTATGATCCAGAACCATGATTAGATTTTCTTGTGCTTCATAATGTGCACACATTTCCAATCTTGTACTCATAAAATATCTTGTTTGTACTTGATTAGTTCTTGGCCATTCCATGATGTCTTCATACACCGTTGCAAGTTCTTTATGTGATTTCTTTTTTGTTTGTGCTAATAAACTTGTGAATTCAAGATGTTTAATCTTGTTGATCTTTTCGTTTGTAGGTGACGTATAGTTCTCGAGTGTCGCAACTTCATGACAAAGGTCCTTTTTAATGTTTGGTTTACATATAGGTTGTGCATTCTTTATATACAGGATGTAAAATCTTCTAATGACATGAGTTTTGCACACTTGCCTTTATTTTTTCCATCTTGTCATCACAGAAAAGGCAGCTGTCTTGGAGATAGAGAATGAATGTAGAGAGTCTGAAAGTGGTGAAGTTCTTTGCTTGAGCAGGTTGGCTTACTAGCTCCTAGAATGAATCTTTCAGTGTAAAACTCCAATTCATATTTTGTGCTCCCTGAAATAATATTTATGTGATTAACATGTGCATTAGCTTAAATATTTTTCTTATACAAGAAGGCATGATCAATTATACTAATGTCGAAAGTTAGGAGAGAGTAAGAGAAACTAAACTGCTGCTCACTAAAATGCTTGTAGGGTACTTGAGATAAAGTGTTTGTGGAGGAGTGGCTGGTGTACATAGCTGAGTGCTTTTCCAGATTTTGGAGGTGGGTCTAGAGTTGGGCCTATTTTTTGTAATTGCCTCTGGTTATTGCCTATATAAAGGCATCTCTCCTTTGCGCACAACCAGGGGATGGGGATGGCTTGTGGGATGGCATGTAAAATGTGCAATTTCCAATTGATGACTGAGATGGGGCTGGAATTGGCGAAATGGTTTGAGAATAGGTTTGAATTAATGTTTAGATCAAGGGCTGAGAATGGGTTAAGTATGGACTGAAATTCATTGAGATGAAAGGATGAGTTGCAAGTAGGCTGGATGGCTGACATGAAAGTACTTTTATGCTAATGGGGTAGGAAGAAAGGTTTGGCTACTGGTTGTTTCCATGGTTCAGGAGGCTTTGCACTCACAACTTGCAAAATAGACATTATATAGCCAAATCCGAGCCCAATTATACAGCAAGAGACACTTGGATCAGCAAAAGAGATTAAAGAATTTCAGTGTACTCCATTCATTTGCATACCGTGAGAGGCACTAGTTTTGGGCCCAACAGGCTGTCTATTGTCCAAAATTAAGTGGTAAATTGTGCATTTCAGTTGACGTGCTTTAATTGCTTGCTATAAGCATTGATTAATCAAGTTATTACCACCCTGTTTGAAGAGGAAGGTTGGTTTCATAGTTCCATTGCCGGGATACCATCAATTCCCTTCACTTGGTGGGCTCGAAGCACCTGTTTGGATGGACATCAAAAGCTTTGCTCTAGTGCTGAAATTGTGCTCAACTGAGCACTTAGAGAAAGAATGTCTGCTTATAGTGGATGGGATCAACTAATGATAATGCATCTCATTTTGAAATTGCACATAATGAAGGGAAAAATGCAAGACCTAGTCTTGGAATAGGCTTCCAACATGGACAATAAAAAGAAAATTTGGTTGTAGACCAAGAAGTGGGTCCTTCTAGGCCGCATGGTGTGGGTGACTAGTAAAAAAGTGAGAGTGTGATGAGCAGTATCAAAGGGAGCAGCTGACATCTTTGTTCAATTGGCCAAAGTTCCACAATTTGAGAGATTTTTGGATCCTTCTAAAAAGGAAAGCAAGGGCAAGAAGAATATGTCATCTTTAAAGGCATTGGGAAAGCAAGAAGCTCGCAAAAGGCAGCCACTGTAGCCTAAAGTTGCACCAAAGAATGATGATAAGAAAAATCAATTGATACTAGTGGAATTGGATATGCAAATGCAATGCTACCTTTTGATAGTACTAATCCAATGGGTTTTGGATAGTTGGGCATGCATGCAAGTATGGGGCAACAAGGATACTTTGGTGATGTATGGTGGACCAAGGACTGCATACGAGAATGTATAGCACGACTTCTTAGTATATGCAACAACCAATGTATGGTATACAAAGCTCAATGTATCCGGGTATGGTTGATAATATGCATAACGCCACGTATGGTAGCATTGACATGGTGCTTGGGGCACCAAGTGGTATATGTGGTAATGCATTTGTATCCCTTAGTGCTTTTGGGGCTCAAGGAATGGGTACTAGTCATGCAAATGCTTCATATGGTGCTTATCATGATATAAATATAACAAATGTATCCTTTTTGCAATAGCTAATTATGACAACTTGACTCCCAAAGATGCAATAAAGGACTATGATGAGGGTTGAAAGATGGTGAAGTTAAAGGCCTTTAGTGGGGCAGAAGATAGATTGAAAGCTTTGACTTTTATTTAGCAGTTTAATGGAGCCTGTTTGAGAATCAACTTCATTGAATCCTCAAAGATTGTAAAAGGAGCTACCTTCTTGAAGGGGAATGCATTGCAGTGGTGGTCCACACTCTTGATGCAAGGTGGAGCCTTGTTAACATGGGTACAATTTGAGCAAATGTTTGCTTCAAATTGGTTGAATAGTATTTGGATGTAAAATTGAAAGAAAAATTTGTATCTATTATATTGACTATTCAGTGTTGCCATTTCTAAAGTAATGGGAAATCATCTTTCAGCATACTTGGTTTTTACTAAAGATAAGGTTAATAATGAAAAGGTTGGGAACATGTCTAAGTTAGAAAAGGATTGCATGTGATTTTTTAAATATATGTTGATAACTTCTCTTAGTTACTTTTGGGGCAGTTGCAACATGAAAGAATAAGAAGATCATGCCATAGATCTTCTTAGAAGTAGTCCTTTTAAAAAGCCATCCTAAAGGGTAATGCTACTAAGCAAGAGGAGATGAGTTTGGTAAATGAGTTGTTAGAAAAAGAACTTGTTCAGCCTCGCTTATCTCTCTTTCATTCTCCAATACTTTTGATTTAGAAAAATGATGGATCATGGCGTATATGCATTGACTATTGTGCTCTGAATAAAATCACAATGAAAAATGGTTTTTAATCCCTCAGATCAATGATTTTATGGACAGATTGTAGGGGTAGATATATTGATTTAAAAAGCGGGTATCATTAGATTCACATTAGATCAAAGGATGTTTCTAAGATAGCTTTTAGGATATTTTTTGGGTTGTATGAGTTTCTTGTCATACCTTTTGGACTCATGAATGTTGTTGCCACATTTAATTAGATGATGGAGTGCATCTTCAAGCCACATAGAAGGTTTGTGTTTTGAGTATGAAGCTTGCATGTGATTAGTAGGCTATGGCGGATGGAACTCCATGGAAAAAGAGAGAGAGAGAGAGAGAGCTCTCTTGCATGTATACAAATTTGAAAGATACATTGATAATGATAGGTAAAATGTAGGTACAAGTGATAAAGCTTAGTGGGTCTACCGATGCGTTGCATGCCGCCATTGTGTCTCCCCCATCCCTCTTGTTGCCATAGCGCCTCCCCCCTCCTTTGACCGTCATCGCGTCCCCTTCCTAGCCTTCATTACGCCACCGTTTGGCCACCTTAATGCTTCCCTCCTTCCTGGCGGCAGCCACGGTGCCCCCCCTCCTTTCCTGGCCGCCACTGTGCCTTCCCCTCCCTTCCACATGTTTACCAGTGGGCCCACTGCTCCTCCCGTCTGACCGCCATTACAATCCTTCCTCATCTCGGCAGCCATCGTGCCTCCTTCTCCTTTTTGCCCGCCATTGCGTGTCTCTCTTTCCGTTTGTCCGCCTTGGGTCTCCCCTTGCATTGCGCACCTCCACTATCGTGATGGCTGCCTCCCTACATCCCCCCTCCCCCACCCCTCCCGCACACCATTCCCCCGCCCTCCCCCCTCCCCCCCCCCCCTTCAAGTCCCCCCTCGCCCTTTCCCCCACAATGCCCTTGCATCCCTCACCTTGTGGCTCAGCCGCCGTCAGGCCCCCACCCGGGGGATCAAGCCACCAGTGGAGACGAGCACTTTACCCACCGTTGGAAAACAAAATCCTCCCCCCCTCCTTTACAGTATCACCCCCCTGCCGGCTACACAGTAGCGTGATTGGTAGATTCTTAGTAGGGACGCGCAATGGAAATCCCTGGTTAGACACCAATGCATTTCAGCGAGTACCCCCCCAGTCAAACACCTTGCGCGCTGTCCTATCTGAGGAATAGCTCTTAGCCGTTTGTGCCACAGAGTTGGAGCTAAAAGAAACAACGATCTTTGGTCAGGTGGTAGGACATTTTCCATCCCGGGCCCAGCTTCGGGACTGACTTCACTCCACATTGCGCATTGGCACAACGCAGATTGTGGATGCGGTTCTAATGGGTCAAGGGATCTTCATTGTACGACTTACCTTGGTAGACGCATCCCGTGAGCTACTGGTCAGCTCACCCTATACTTCTACGAAGGGGGTTATCTATATGGTCCCTTGCTACAGTGGCTTCACAGTGGAGGCATTCGCGCTCCACAACAGGTTCCTCAGGGCTAAATTTGGATTTCTTTAAAATTTTAACATCTAATCCTTGAAACTGACCCAGAGACCATATAGAGCTTGAGAGCACATCATAGATCCATCATTGGGCGGAAATCTAGAGCAAGTAGTTTAAAAGTCGGCTACTAATGGTCATTCAAATCATGCATGGTGTTTAGCGTAACGGCCCTGCGGGCCGGCAGGGACTGCCCCCTCTGGACCCCCACAGAGGGGGCTCTGTCCCCTCCGCAGCTCCCCCAAGTAGGTTTGAGAGAAAACACACACCATGACAAGTCCTCCAAATTAGATCCTATTGTAGTAATGACTCTACACAAGCATGGAGTGCAAAGGAGCAACCAAAAGCCTATACCCGAACAAAGACAAATAGAGATCCTAGAACCTCAATGGGCCAATCTAGCCAACAAGGGCAAAAAGGCCACACCGCAAAAACACGTATGTGTTGCATTTGGACTGTATCTAGTCAAAGCGGAAAGCAACAACATCAAGCTACAAATGCGAGGATGACTAGATATGATAGTTCTGACGGTAGATGCACCTTGAATAGTACTGTACAGACGATCCAAGACATCAGTGGAGAATCCACATCTGGTCATGCAGTTGGGGACTCAAGGGTATTTGTCAGAAGGCTTAAATTTATAAGCCAAGACTCAAGCCCCCCCTTGCCCCCCACATAGTCACCTGTTCATCCGTCCATGCCACTGGTCACACTTTCGCGAGATAGGTGCAGCTGCTATCACAGGAGTTTTTTCGCAGTGGACTGTGGTCTTACTTGAGAGTTGTGGACTGGGAGAGTTTCCACTATCCTTGGAGGTGGGAATCTTCGTGGTACGCAAGTCTAGGAGTGGCAAGGTCCATCTACTAGCAATACCGGATGGACCAAACTACGCCTTCTTCCTTTAGACATCTCACACAAGAGACTGGACGACGACTCAGATAGAGGAGGCGAAGAGCCAGGTTGCAGACCACATATCTCAATGGATAGGAGAAGGTGAACTGGCACTTTTCTCCCAGTAGTGGCCAGGTTGCATGATGGACATTAACTCGTAGGTTGGGAGTGAGGTCCCTCATCCGAGCATTATCTTTCGAACCCCTCTGCAGTGGAGAGCGCCGATGGATGTGATCAAGTGGCCCTTAGCACAAGCGGCCTGTTTCTATTAGTGTACGGAGTCTCGGCTCTCAGCTTGGTTGATAGATGCCGTGGTGGTAGCACTAGGCGCATCCATCACCCCCATGGTCAGGCTACCATGGGGGAATGGAGTTTACCATCTAGGCCGGCAGCGAAGCGTATACACATGCCTCTTAGTTCCTCTTCTTCGTCAGTAGCTTCCACACCGAACGGATGCTTGTTCGGTGAGTCACATGTCTCCCTATGAGTTTACACCTTGCATCATGGAATGTGAATAGCCTCCACTATAGTGGGGCATGTGGCTCCAAGAAGTTGATTGTTCGATAGGAGTTGCAGTCTGCCCTTGGCAAACGGATTGACATCCTACTTTTACAAGAGCACCAGCTCACTCCTGCCTAGGCCCAACGGGTAGGGAAGGTACTCCCCGGTAGTTCACACTCTTAGTGGGAGCACGCCATCAGTGCCCACGACTAGAGTGAAGGCATATGCACCTTTATCGGCCCGAGTCTCACCGCCTGTGTACAAGACCACAGGACGATAGTGGTAGGGAGGGTTCTATGGATCAGATTGGATATTGGGGACTTGTGTCTTGGAGTCCTTAATGTTTATGCCCCTACTGAGGTTAGGGTACATAGCAGGTTTGGGTGGAGATCATGGCAGGATTCCCTGAGGTGGATTCCTGGATTGTTGGAGGAGACTTCAACAACCTGGAGGCTTTAGAGGACCAGTAGGGCAGAGCATAAACTATTAGGGCATGGTTGGGGAGGAGCAGGAGACATGGGAGGTCTTTCTATTGGCAGTAGGAGCACGCGATGCTTGGAGAGATCCTACCTTCCACACAAGAGGGAGAGGTGGCTAGACTTCTCTTGGGGATACAAGCTGCTAGGTGAAGTCTTGCTGGAGCGGTTGGATAGGTTCTATGTGGGAGAGCGGGGATGCTCTTGTGAAGGCCAGATAGGATAGTTGGCGGGCAATATATTGTCCGATCATTGCCCGGTTCTCTTGACACTTGATCCCCCAACAAGTGCCCTAGACACATGATCATGTTGGATCCCTGACTCGATCTATAGGAGGAAGGAGGTGAAGAGAGAGATTGAGCAGGTTTGGTCTAGGGAGTGGGGCAGGATGGACAGGATCGCAGAGGAGGTTGTAGAGGTCCTAGCCGACGAGTCGAGCAGTATCCGCCAGGATGCAGCCCTACAAGAGGCACTAGGGGTTCCCACCCTCCACGCACAGGAGGTGTGCCCTTGAGTAGCCATCGCTGGCCTAGAGGACAGGCTCTTGGAGTTCTCTTTCCGCACCTCAGTAGCCTTCTGAGCGCAGAAGGGGGACACGATGTACGAGGAGTTTTTTTAGGTACACTAGCCCCGCACCTCGGGAGAGCAGATACAGGGAAGGTGATGGAGATTGCCACCGACTACTACAGACGCCTTTTCCAATAGGAAATAGCTTCAGCTAGAGGACAACGATGTAGACAGCAGGTCTGGGATCACATCCCATCCCTTATCACAGAGGAGATGGGACTCTTCCTTCTAGCCCCCTTCACAGAGAAGGAACTAGGGGAGGCTTTCCATACACAGGATGAGCAGAAATGACCGGGAGAGGATGGATTTTCTAAGGCTTTCTTCAGCACTACCTACTGGGAGGTGGTGAAGGACTCCTTATTGATGGCCTTCCAGGAGATTTTCACTTCAGGACAGATGCCAGGGATTCGGCAGGTCTCATCAATCTTCTTCCCAAAGGGGGAGACCGGTTGAAGCTTTCCTAGTGGATACCGATCACCTTATTGTTAGTGGCCTATAAGGCATTGGCAAAGATGATTTGGTAGATGACTACGCCTTGTGCTTCCAAACATCATTCATGACACGCAGACATGCTTTGTCCAAGATAGGAGCATCCTAGACAATGTATTCACCTTCTTTGAGGCGACAGGGTGGGCTTAGCATAGTGGCAGGGACTGGTCGTACTACTCCTCGACTTCGAGAAAGCCTATGACAGGGTGGACTGGGATTTTCTAGAGGGCACCATGGTGAGGTTGGGCTTTCCCTAGGCATGGATCTGTGGGGTCTCCGTACTTTACAGATCGGCTACCAGCAGGGTTCTCATAGGTGGTAGGCAAGGGGAGGAGTTTTAACTGGAGAGATCGGTCCAGTAGGGCTGCCCTTGGCCCCGTACCTGTTCTTACTCTTTGTAGAGGCGCTGTCTTACTTCCTCAGGTCGCGTGTGAATGGGTTATGTGGCCTTGGACTTCCAGTGAGGAGGAGAGGGAGTTGTTAGACTCAGAGTATGCAGATGATACAACACTCTACATACAGGACAACGAGTTGATGTTGAAGAGAGTGAGACTAGCTCTTGAGGTGTTTTGTATTGCAGCGAGAGCGAAAACTAACTAGCGAAAGTTGGTTGGATTTCTTATAGACCCGGACTCTAGCACGGAGTGGGGCATCCACCCGGGATTTAGATGGGTGAGCAGAGGGCAGACTATCCATTACCTAGGGTTCCAGGTGGGACTCTACATCACTCCCACCCAGTAGTTTCCTCTAGTCCTTGACTCTATTCGAAGGAAGCTGACCTATTGGAGTACTACTCGCCTCCCCCTAGCAGGCCAAGCCCTGGTAGTTAACCAGGTCCTTCTAGCGACGACGTGGTACATCGCCTCATGTTGGTGCTTCTTCTCATTTTGTGTAGTTCAGCTTCGTTGCCTAGTGGAGAACTTCCTGTGGTCTAGGTGAGACGGTTCCAAGGATTCCCGGGCCAAGGTGGCTTGGGTGACCATCATCCGGCATCAGTTTAGAGGGAGGGCTTGGGATCATAGACCCAGAGTATCAAAGTATGGTCCTCTTGGGTAAGCTTGTAGTCTGCGGCCTCACACCAGGAGGGCAGACCTGGAAGGTCCTATAGCAAGAGGGTCTTTAGGATTGTAGACCGAGGCTTGGTGGTGAGTGGAGGCCGTCCTTGAGATGGATCTATGCAACAGCCTAGATCACCCCCCCTAGATTCCCCTTGCTAGGCAGCTTGCTCCGTGTGTAGCAGGGCTTTTGTAAGATCCTAATCCAGAGCCTCCCAGGTTACCAAGAGGAGATAGACCGTCAGCCAGTGATCTGGAACCCCTAGGTCAGAGATCGGGAAGGGGCACAAATTGACGAGTTCCTCCATATTCAATGGGCTGGTTGGGAGGCCGGACCGGCTCGTACCATTTGGACATGGTGGGAGATGTATAGGATGGTGGACGAGGAGGTGCTGCAGCAAGTATTAGGCTGTCAAAGAGTAGTGGAGTTGAGAAGAAGGGAGAAAGATGCAGCAATACCTCAGGAGTGGCTTGTTCCCCTGATACAAGAGCCGGTAGAGCTCGGGAAGGTATGGGCCACTAGGTTTTCACTAGTAGTTATCCCCCTATAGGTGGCAGGTAGAGTGGGCGGCGCTCCACCTGGGACCTTTTTTACCGTGCAAGAGGGGGGTTTGGCCCTTGACAGAGAGCAGAAGGATGAGGAGATAGCTATCCTTTCATAAATGAGGATTTGGGTGATTGGCCTTTAGGGGAAGACATGGCGGCTGGACCATTATGTCTTCTAGGAGGAGCTCAGGGAGTGGCGTCTTTGGATTTAGGAGGATAGGCACTTGATGATTTGGAATGGGATTCGGGAGAGTGTGGCTATGGCCGGCTACTACGGTTGCTAAGAAGCCACCGAGGTTCCTGGAGTACACAACCAGGATTGACAGACACGTACTGATGCAGCAGGACATGGATTGGGCGCGGTCACATAGCAGGCATTGGGCGGAGCACAGCATCACGAAGCCTTTTTGATGGATCTTTTGGCGCCGCCTATGGAATAGCTAGAGACCGAGAAGGGTATCGTATTTCTTATGACTGGTGCCACATGGATGCTTGGCACCCAGCCTTGGATGTATCTCATGGGGAGCTTTCTGTTGGCAGCCGATTAGTGAGGGCCTTACATTCTGTATGAGGTCGGGATGTAGGACACAATATTCATTATTGAGGCAGGGTCGTGCGTAGTGGTGGGTTTGGAGGTTCTACCCATCCGCGAGGTATTGGAGCCTTGAGGTATGGGAGATCATAGGGAGTCTTATTGGATGGCATATCTGGAAGGCGCAGTGTTAGGAGGCTTTTGGCGGAGAGAGACTTTTAATACATGCAACCTTAGCAGAGCTCTGGACCTCCATCATCCACTCCCTCTGCGGCCGATGGGACTAGGTGCAGGGCGAGTCCAGGGCTCGTGAGGAGCTCCATTATCATTTCATGTGCACTTGCGGTGGCCAGGACTTGTTTTTCGTTATGCAGGCAAGCAGCGCTAGATGGCAATACACTCCCTCTCCATGGCTTCTTGCCCCCATCCCCTCTAGACTGCGTTGAGAGGGTTTTACATCTGATATACCTGTGACTCTGCATCAGCTCTAGGTAGTCTGTTGAGCATGAGCACTACCTTGTATTCAGGTTTTTTCGGAAGTAATATAATTAGCCACACTTTATTTGCAAAAAACAAGTGATAGAGCTTGACTATATAGGCTAAGTGGTGTAGCTAACACTTTCATCCATATTTAATGCTAAGTGGTGTAAAAGGTGTTCACATCTTAATACACACTTATAACACAATAAGGGGTATTCACATGTGAGGATAAATAAAACTAACAAACCTTTCATCGGGTCATGGGTGATTGAACTTGTGATACGAAACATATGAAAAAAGAAATGGGAAGGTCTTATCTCAAAGAGGCAGTGTCTAATCCGGTACAATGATTCTAGAGAAGGAGATACATAAGTAAGAGAGAGATAATATAAGATAGGTATGACATGGTCCTTCGAAAAGCTCAGGGACTCTAAGTAAGACACAGTTTAGAGGTGTATGTGTATGGTCAAAGCCCGACTAAAAGCCAGTGTGGCTTAGAGGCACTGAGCTCATAACGAGAGGCTGAATACGTGGTTATAGCTTTCAACCTTAACTCAGAGGTCATGTGTAAAGTGGTTAGAAACCCCCTTGAAATATAGCTCCTTTGTGAACTAGAAGGAGAAAAAAGAAGAAATATAACTCGTCCAAGCATAGGACCCCACACAATTATGTTAGATTATTGTGATAGAAAGGGCAGCGTATACGTGAGCAAGACCAATGTCTTATTCCAACTACATTTTCACATTTGATGATGCATGGGAGATTGTGTCACAAAGCAGTTGAGACCTAAGATAATCATTGAGAGTCATGCTTCTCCTCATGTAGAGTGTAGAGGTATTAATGCTATGGTTAAGATAGTGGAGTATTTCTTTTATTGGCCTTCTTTGAGACATGAAGTTGAACATGTAGTTAGGACATGCATCATAGGTCAAAAAGTGAAGTACGATAAGCAAAAGATACCTAGTTTATTGTAGCCTAGTATTACAGACTTTATTTTTGAGCATCCTAGGATACCTAGGGGGAATGATGAGATATGAATCATCATTTGCAAGTTTAGTTAGGAAGCCCATTTCATTCCGGTGAGGAAGAAGATAAATGTTGATTACATGGCATGCTTATTTTGCCAGCATGTGTTTAAGTATCATGGCATGCCAAAGTTGATCATTCGTGATGGAGACCCTCAAATGACTAGTTTGTTTTGGAAGGGGTGGTTCGAAAACATGGGTATCACACTAAAATTTTCTTCATCCTTTCATATTTAAGTCATAGAGAGGGGGAACACCCGTTCTTGCACTTAGGAATGGATTAACGCATTTCGGGAGGTCCGAGGCCAGGAAATGCTGGGGGAACGTTCCATCGTGTTTCTTGTTCTGTTCCAGGCCGTTCCAGCAGCGGGGCATTTTTATAAAAAAAACGTAGATCCTATCCTATTCCGCCTCACGCTAGCTGGCCCGACTCCCGCCTCTCGTGATTAGTGTCATGACTCACCTGTCGTGACTCTTGCCCTGCCTCGCGCCAGGTGGCCCGACTCATGTCTCTTCCGCCTGTCTCACTTGCCTAACCTGCCTCTCTCAACTGCCTCCCGCTTGATTGCCAGGTCCGCCTCCTTGGCCCGCCTCTCCTACCTGCCTGGCCTGACTCCTGCCCGTGATCAAGTGAGGACTCTCGTGTAAAGCACGAAAGTATTTGTCTACTTAGTACTGTATTTTGTTCAGTGGGATCATTATCTCCCCAAATTTGGGGCATTTTGGATGAGTTGTTGGCAGTTGCCCCAAAATTTGGAACTTTCTCAAGGTTTGGGGCCCAAATTTGGCTGCAATGTCGCCAAATTTGGGGCATTGGGATCCATCATCCCAAGAACTGAAAGAGCCCCCAAATTTAGGGCATTTTGAATCAGTCATCGCCCCAAATTTGGGAGCTGAAAATGCGCCAAATTTTGGGGCCTTTTCAGCAAGGGAATGCAGGCTGGAATGCCCCAAATTTGCGGCATTTTCAGTAAAAGAAATTTAGGCTAAAGTAGCACCAAAGTTTCGGCATTTTTAGCAAACATTTAACACATGGATGTTGAAAATTTGGCTGCAAATTTCTGCAATTTCATTGAACTTTACTAATTATTTGTCGCTTTTATATAGATGGCAGCATTAACATCTATGGGATCTTCATCATCCCGAAGCAGTACTTGGTCATGGTGGGATGAGGTAGATGTAGGAGTGCCATTGAGAGGTGGAGGGGCCCACCCTTGGAAATGCAAACTTTGCTCTTATGCTCTCACTAGTGGGGTTGATAAAGTGAGAGTCCATCCTCTACATGAGGAGGGGAAAGAGGTGCGTTTTTGCATCAATGTATCAATTGAGAAAAGGCAGGAGTTACTTGACCACATAGCCACTTCTATGGGGAATTCACATGCCAAGAGGATGCCGAATATAGTAGTGGATCCAACAACATGGACTCCAAGGCCAGCAAGGCATGGTGCTTCATGCAGAAGACCACCAGGAATAGTGGCTACCTAGCCTTCTCGTGGGCCATAAGTGGCAGCAAGTCCTGGTGTTAGACAGAGCTCATTGCACACTTCATGGAAACCAAAGAAAAAAGACCGAAACATATGCAGTAGTGGCACACTTTTTTTACCATGACCATATTGCATTCAAATCAGCCAGGTCACCTTATTTTTTAAATATGGTGACAAAGATTGCAGAGTACGGACCCACATATAAGCCTTCTTCATTAGAAACTATTAGGACTACATTGCTTTAGAAGGAGAAAGCAGCCATAGAGATTGCAACAGCAAATATTCGCAATCAATGGGCAAGAAATGGAGTGACATTGATAGCAGATGGATGGAGTGACACACGCCATGGGTCCATACATGGCGTTGTTCCATATTCTGGTGGGGATGTATACTTCATTGGTAGTCATGATGCTTCAAAGGCTAGAAAGAGTGTAGATTTATTGGCATCAGAGTGGTGCGAGGCAGTGCAAGCTTTGGGGCAGAAAATGTAGTGTAGTTTATGGCAGATGGTGAACCTACAAACAAGGTAGCAGGAAACATTTTAATGGCAATGTATCTACATATCAACTTTAGTCCATGCATGGCGCATTGCTTGAATAACTTGTTGAAGGATATTGGGGACTTGCCATGGATCGCATCTCTTGTTGCGAAAGGGAACACGATTATCATATTCATATGTAATCATGAGTACTTGCATGCTGAGTTTCGCAAGAGAAGTGACAAAGAACTTCTCAAATACTCGGATACACGATTTGCATATAACTTTCTTATGCTTGGTCGATTGCACTATTGCAAAGATGCAATTAGGGAGCTATTTGCTAGTGATGGGTATGAAAATTGGACTGAGGTTGCAACTGCTACTACTGTGTTATGTAATGTATGTCTCTAATAGAGATTTTTGGGATGAGGTGAATCGCACCAACCAAATGGTTGATCCTATCTTGCACATGTTGAGGCTTGCAGATGGCATGGATCCATGCATTGGGAAGATCTATGAAGGTATGGATTGCATGATTGAGAAGTTGGAGAGTTTGAAACCAAATGCAAATAGATATGAGTAGATCAAGGATTTATGCATTAGCAGGATGGAATGAGTATGACTTTCCTATGCATGCTGCAACATATGTGCTTGATCCCGAGTTTCAAGGAAAGATGCAAGAAAGAGACCTTGAGGTGGTCAAGGCTTGGAACACATTGCTTGCAAGGCTTTATACTAGCCATGAAATGCAACACAAAATTAAAAATCAGTCTTTGTGTATTGGCAAACATTAGGGATGTTTGGTATAGAGGATGCACTAGAGGATAGAACAAATATTGGGGCTGCTTTATGGTAGGAGGACTACAGGGCAGAAGCTCCAGAGTTGCAAACTTTGGCTATTCGTATTCTTAGCCAAACAATTAGTTCTTCTTGTTTAGAGTAACTATGAAGCTCATTCAATCACATTCACTCAAAGAAGAGAAATCGTCTTGGTATAATGAAGACAAATGACCTAGTTTATGTGAGCTCCAATCTTCACTTGCTAGCTCGTACATCAGTTGCAAAGGCTGATTCTTTTATACGTTGGGAAAAAGATGACGACGATGACGACGACGACGATGATGGTGATGGCGATGGTGATGGTGATGGCCATGATGTTGTTTAGTAGGATAAGCATTTAGGCACAGTGGAGCCATCTTTCATGAATCAGAGCACTTAGTGGCTAGCCTTTTGGAACTTTAGAGTATTAACTTGGAAATTGGAGCTCTTGTAACTTGGATCTTTAGACTTTAAAGTTTAGTGCATATTTTGTGTCTTCATAGTTGCCTTCGTACAACGTACGGCACCGTCCGTACGGTACGATCCGTATGGTACGACTTTATACGTAAAAACGGGCCTATTTGGGCCATCTGGCTTGCGCGTCCTCGATCCCATGTCCCGCGTTTCTTGCGCCCCCGCATCTTGCGTTTCTTGCACAGTTGCACTTTTTGGGGGGGTGGGAAGCCTTGGATACCTCATTCCACCCCCTTTTCCAGCCATGCAATCCCAACCCCCCCTCGCCCTCTTTGGATTCCTTCTAGCTTGCAACCCTTTCTTTGACCGTTCACCCTTCTCTCTTTGATTGTCTGAACTTTGACTCTTCTCTTATCTACAAAAGGTGCTCCTCTCCTCCATGCTTCCACATCAATTTAGCAAGCACTTACCATTCTTTGATTCTCATCTTCCTCTATTGGATATTCTTGAATGGACTTGTGATTTGTCATTCTTGAATCTCGCCTCCCATCCCCTCTTTCCCGCACTCATGGAAGCATTTACCATTCTCAAATCTCATCACCCATCCCCTTTATCCCGCACCCTATCAAGGCATTTGCCATTTTGATCTCCCATCCCCTCTCTCACTCTTGCTTTTTCAACTTTATCCCAACCCTCGGGCCTCTCGAGTTTCCCTTCCTTTCAACTTTCAAGACTCAAGTTTCAAGAGTCGAGACTTGAGCATCTCTCTCTCTCTCTCTCTCTCTCTCTCGCCTCTTTATCTGTCATCGGCACCATGAATGGTGAGAAGCACGGGGCCTTCAATTTGCATGCGATCCATGTGGAGAGGGACACAAAGAAGTCCCACCATTGGACAAGTATTGCAGAAAGTGCTATACAAGTGGTGCAACTCGGCTTCTCCAACATCTTTCCAAGACGGGGGGGCAAGTTGCTCCATGCAAGGAGATCCCTCAAAACATCGTGGAGGAGATTCTCGCCAAGATGAGAGGGGGATCCACAAGAGGAGAAAGTGGCTTATCGGCATCAACTCCTATGCCTACTAACGAGGAAGTATCAAATGTGGACGTATCTTCAACCGATGCGGGAGAGGCCTCTACCATTGTGGTGGGGGCTCCACATCCGCATTTGGCTCCGATAAAAGACAAAGAGTAGTGGCTCATGCACTACCGGAGAGACAATCCTCTCTCTCTCTCAAGCTCCCGGTCATATGTGTGGTTAGAGAAAGGCAAGGACTTGCGGACATTGAAATTGCACACACGGTGATTGAGTGCAGTTTTGCATTCAATGTCCTGAAGCAAGAGCAATGGAGGAAGATGGTAAAAGCCATTGCCAATGTGGATCCATGTGAAGGATGCACTGGTGTTACATACAATGACATGAGGATGAAAAAGATTGATGAAGAGAAGGAGAGGATTGATAGAGCCCTTGATCCTATTCAGGCCACATGGATAAAATATAATTGCTCCATTCTCACCGACGGATGGAGTGATCGTAAGAAACGGGGCATCATCAACATACTCGTCTCATGTCCACTCAGCACTTACTTTTTATGGGCTGTAGATACCAGTAAGAGGGGGAGGAAAATGATAGGCGCATTTATCTGTCGCCACATTCGAC
Source organism: Lygodium microphyllum (assembly GCF_053477565.2). Taxonomy (NCBI): domain Eukaryota; kingdom Viridiplantae; phylum Streptophyta; class Polypodiopsida; order Schizaeales; family Lygodiaceae; genus Lygodium; species Lygodium microphyllum. The sequence goes on along the minus strand of NC_141148.1, from coordinate 12,473,890 downwards.
AAGCTATCATTTACGTATACATTGCAATTTACCTTTTAAATTTATTTCACTTTATTTCATTATGATAATATCATGATTGAATGATTCATAATTGAAATTTGATTTATGCATAACTATCTATTTCCCTATTCTAATAATTAATTTGCCTCTAGTATCTATGATCTATCTTGATTCTCTCTTTTCTCCCGAGCTGTAAGGTCCCCAACCCCCGGGCCGCATCTCTCTTTATTCTTGAATCTTGAAAGTTGAAAGTTGAAACGTGAAACTTGAAAGGCTCGAGTTTCAACTCTCTCTAGACTCTTTCTCTCTCTAACCTCCAATTTCCAAGTATTGTTAATAAGTATACTTGTAATTTGTAAATTGTGGTTGAATGTGGGCTCCTCAAATGTGGTGCAAGTTGTTACCGACAATACATCGAATTGTCGATGCATGGGGCGTTTGCTTTTAGCCAAGTTCCCTAAGATTGTGTGGACTCCACGTGCAAGTCATTGTTTGGACTTGCTCATGGAGGACATTGGGAAGCTTAAGTGGGTGAAAAGGGTGGTCTGCAAAGCTACATCCATTGTCACATTCTTCATGGTAAAGGTAAAGGTGCTTGCGATGTGTCATGAGCATAGCACACTGGAGTTGAAGAAGCCTTCTTCAACTCGCTTTGCTTACATGTGGTTATTGCTGGAGCGCCTTTATGAGGTGTGGTCCGCCAGTGGTGTCCACTCTATGGAATGAGTGGGATGAGTATGAGATAGAGGAGGCCAAAGCCATGCAGTGCTTGTGTCTTAATGAGCAGTTTTGGCAAAAAGTCCGTGCCGTTGTCATTGTCGACTCCCTTTTATAGAGTGTTACGTATGAGTGATTGCGAGGGGTCCATCATGGGTCTTCTCGTTTACTTCTTTAAAGCGGCACTGGTGGAGGCACGTGCTTGTACAATGATCATAGAGACACAACGTGCACATGTTTTAGAGATAGCAGAGAGGAGATGGGTGTGGATGCATAAGCCCATTTATGGTTTTACCGCATTGGTACATCCGGCCTACACAATGCAGTGCTGGAGGAGCTAGGATGTTATGCAGATCAAACAGGGCATGTGGCTTTTGCTTCTCCCACTTGTTGGAGAAGAGAGTCACTTGTAAAGCCTTTATTTTGGTGGGAAAACTTTGGATACGCACTGGAGACCTTTTCAGCCCACCATGAGAGTCCTTTCCCAAGATTGCTCTTCAGGTGCATGTGAGAGAAACTGGAGTTCCTATTCTCTCATTCATACAAACATTTGCAATCAGCTTAGTACGCGATAGTTAGAGCGGCTAGTCTATTGCCGCACCAACTTAACACATGATGAGGACTATGATGAGCATGGGTAGTCCGAAGCAGGTAAAGTTTAAACACTTAACCATAACATTTAAAATTTGTTGTTTTAACTTTTAAACTTTGAGCTTTGAAGTTATACTTTACAATTTAGACTTTAGCTTTTACAATGATCAATCTTATGTGCATTACTGCATTGTATAGGTGAATGTTGATACATTTAAGTTGATGGGCGACACTCTTCCGAGTATACATAAGGAGGTAGACGAGGAGGAGATGATTTTTGTAGAGCTCTATAGAGAGCTTATAGCAGCAGATACTCGTGACACTCGCAGTCTCAGCGTGCTCGTGGGAGAGGAGTTCGAGTAGGTGGTAGCAAGGGCATGGTCATTCAACGCCCTCCATCATCGAGGAGAGGTGGTTCGAGTGGCTTGCAGACATATGTAAGGCGGGGCTCTAGTAGCTCACATCATGTGCCTCATGATGACATCCCCCTCTTGCCTACACAGCTGCCACCTAGGAAGCCATCACTTGATGATGATGGTAACCTCATCAGTGAGGATGAGTATGAGTACGTCTCATCATTGGATGCCAAGGAGTCATCTTCAGACTCTCTTGATGAGCACTCAGATGGTTCTGATGATGATGATAGAGATGACTCATCGTAGATTCATAGGTCTTTTTTTTTTTGTATCAAATATACTAGACTGTAGTTGTATCGCATGTTTTGCACAGCCCAGGTAATCAGCCCATGTAATTGCGATAATCACCCTCATGTATTCATCTTATTCTGTAATGAAATGGCTATTTTCACTTTAAACATGTATTCTATGATCTATCATTTAATGATTTATGGTTTTTGTTATTTAAAAAATCATCTTAAATTTTTTTCGCACTAATATCGTACCATACCTTATAAAATCGCAAGGCACCATTTAGTACTGTATTTTATCATACCGTACTATATCGTACTTTTCGTACTTGACAACTATGTGTGTCTTTGCAATGCACACTTGTTGGACTTTTACAACATTGTTGATTACAATGTTGAATCATGAATGCGACAATCCATTGCTGATTACAATGTCTTGAATCTTTATTATTGTTGAAACTTGATTACTATGTCTCTAATTTTACGAATTATGGTTGATATGAGATATCTCTCTAGATTTTAAGACTTAAATGTTGATTTTCTCTCTCTCTCTCTCTCTCTCTCTATATATATATATATATATATATATATATATATATATATATATATATATATATATATATATATATATATATATATATATATATATATATAATGCCATTCCGTCCGTGCCCATTCCTTATTCGTGGTAACTATGATTTAAGTAGATGGTTAGTTAGAACAGACAAATTCTACAATGCTTGATCTCTTGAGATGCTATGTTTTTTAGCATTAGTCATAGTGGGAGCAATATTTGCCTTTGGTAGAGTTTGCATACAATAATACAATCCATAGTTCCATTGGTAATGCTCCATTTGAAGATGTGGAGGATGGCAAGAAATTTCCCTCTATTTTCACACAAAGACAAAATCTTTGAGGTTGATCATTATATGGTAAACATGGAGGCAACCTATGTAAAGGTTAAGTATACTCTTCAAAGGTCTTAAGAGGAGCAAAATAAAACAGTTGATCATCATAGATGTGCTTTGTAGTTGTCAAGGTCAATTATGTGTTGCTGCATTTTAAAAAGCCAAGGTTGGAAAAGGCAAAATGTAGTCCAAAGCTGAGAATGAGATATTATGGGTCTCCATAGTAGCGGATACACAATGCCTTTCATGTGAGCTTGTTGTTGGGAATAAAGGGCCATCGTGCCTTTTATATGTGCACAAGTGTGAACACACCCTTAGCACATTGTACTTTCATATATATATCTCTCTAAAACCTAAAGTGGTACACTCGTCATTGTACCGAAAAACGTGTTCACTCTATACTTTGCTCTCTCGCACTCGCCGTGTCTCTCTCACTGCGCGTAATGACTGTCTGTCTCGATCTCTGTGCCTAATCGATTCCTTCAAACTGGTATCAGAGCGTAAGGTGCTGCAGACGGTTGTCAGGCTGAAGCAGAAGACCAGTGTGGTGATGAGAGCTCAAAGGCGAGCAGGAGTGTCACAGGTGTAAGCCGCAGGTAGTGACTCTTCAACAGGCATGGACCAAGCGTGCGATGGGCTATAGAGCTGACAAACGAGGAGGCTGTTGCTGCGTGGCCAATTGAGCTGCGCGACAGGTGACAGGGAACAACGACCAGGCGAGGTGGCACGTGGGCGAGAGGCCACGCCAACGACGAGGCGTCATGGGATGGAGATCACGGGATGGCAAACAGGCGCCGTGTCCAGCAGCCGTCGCATTGCACGGTTGACGGGTTCGTTGATCCATCCAATTTTTTTTCTTTCCCAAAATTCATCTTTTTTTTTCTCCAAAAATTGCTTCACCCACTGACGGGGCTTCACGTCAGATCTGTGCAAAATTGACTCAGAAATTTGAGGCTTTTCTCGAATTTGGGGATCTCAACACAGAAGTGGACAATCTGACTCAGAAATTGCAAAGTTGGTGCACATTTGCCCGGAAATTTTGGGGTTTTTCACTTTTTTAGTGAATTTCTTTCAATTTCACTGAAATTAGTGCATGCAGGACTTGGAAAATTTGGGGATTTGTCCAGATTTTTTGCACGCAAGATGCAATAGCTATATTTGTCTCAGAAATTGCAGGAATTTGTGACATTTTGTCCCCGACATTTGGGGCTTTTCATGTACATGCACAAATTGGGCTGAAATTGACCCAATTTCTCGACATTGAGGCACATTGGACTGTGTGCAATTTGGGGCTTTTGCAGTTTGGGCAAAATTTGTGCAGCATTTGATCATCTTATGTATATGCCGGTTGAATTCCGTGCAATTTGGACATCAATACTCGGTGAAATTTGGGGGTTTTGCTGAAATTGCTTCATTTTGGCAAAATTGGACAGCCCTATGCATGACAGAGGAAATGCAGATGTGTGTTTGACGCTGTTAAGCACAAAATTTTGGGGCTTTTGACCATTCGTGTCAAATTTTATGCCCGTGGTTACACGTACAACAGAAATTGCAGCTGAAATTTTGAAATTTCTCATGTAAAGTGATGCGCATGCCTTTTGGAACAGATGTAATCAGTTGGATAGTGCTGTAGCACTTGGTTTGGTGCTTCTGAAAACTGAATTACAGATCTGAAATCTGTCCTTCTGCGTGGTCATTTATTGCTGATTAGTACTTGTTTGTACCTTGGTCACTTGGGTGACAATTTGGGCCTGCATTTACTGTTTTTTGGTCACTTTTGAGCTGAAAACCATGGCTGGCAGCAATGACAGCAGTAATTTGATGCATATAAAGAAGCTTGAAGGCGCACATAATTTTGCAGTGTGGCAAAAACAGTGCTACAATATCCTATTACAAAAGAAGCAAGCAAAAGCCGATCAAAACTAAAGGGGCAAAGCATGTGGACATGGATCATGACTATTGGGATGAGTTGAATGAGCTTGCACGCTCAACCATAGCGCTATCGATTTCTGATGCCTTGCTCTTCAACATTGAAGGTTTGGATTCTGCATATGCTATATGGACTAGACTGGAAGAACTGTATGCACAGAAGAGCGCTGCAAGTGTATTGGCTGAAAAAGCTTATGGATTTGCGTATGAAAGAAGGTACAGCAATGTCTACTCACTTGAGTGAGTGTAACTCTATTTTCAGCCAGCTGGTTGCCTTGAAGTTCATGATTGATGAGGAATTTAAGGCTACTTTCTTGCTTTGCACTCTACTAGAGAGTTGGGATACATTCAAGACTGCCATGAGCAATTCTAATGTGATCCTTTTGTATACTGATGTAGAGAGTACTCTATTTATGGAAGAGATGAATTGGCATAACAATGCATCCAACAAGTCTTCCGGTACTTTGCATACTAGGGGAAGATCACAACAAAAGGGCAAATATGATGGCAAGGAACGTAGTAAATCACGTGGCAAAGATGTTGAATGCCATCATTGTGGCAAGAAGGATCACTTTAAACGTGATTGCTACAAATGGAAGAAAGAGAAAGAAAAAGGCAAGAAGACAGATGATTGAAAGCCTCCTTCTTCAACCTATCAGTCAAAGGAGCTGCAATTGTTGTATAATGCTTAATAAATCGGCGATAGAATGAAGATAAACCATGGTTACTACACGTCCTGACATTGCTTTTGCAGTGGGAGTGGTTAGCAGATACATGGCAACCCCTGGCAAGAAGCATTGGGATGCAGTGAAAGGTATTATGAGATACCTCAAAGGCACAAAGGAGTTGTGCATCTGCTTTGGAAAGTAGAAAGCATTTGTTGTTGGCTTTACGGATGCAGACTATGCTGGTCATCTGGACTGCAGGAAGTCCACTTCTGGGTATGTATTTACTTTCACAAGAGGAGCGGTCTCTTGGATCTCCAGGCTACAAAAGTGTGTTGCATTGTCTACTACAGAGGCAGAGTATGTAGCTGCCACTGAGGCATGCAAGGAGGCTTTATGGCTTTCACGTCTGGTGGGAGAGCTTGGCATCATAGAGTTACCTGTTCTCCATTGTGATAGTCAGAGTGATATCATGCTAGCACGGAATCCTGTCTTTCATGCAAAGACAAAGCACATACAGGTGAAGTATCACTTCATTAGAGATGTACTTGACAGTAAGAGCATTGAGCTTGTCAAAGTGCATACAGATGATAATCCTGCAGACCTTCTCACGAAGGGTCTTCTAGCAGAGCGGTTTGCTCATTGCTGATAGATAATGGGAGTTGGATAGACATATTTATTTCAGCTTTGTACACACTTAGACTTAGCTGATTCTTTTCTCCTCTTAAGGCACATTGCCTTTAGGTGGAAGGTTGTTGGGAATAAAGGACCATTGTGCCTTTTATATGTGCACGGGTGTAAACACGGCCTTAGCACATTGTACTTTCATATATATATATCTATCTAAAACCTAAAGTGATACACTCGTCATTGTACCGAAAAACGTCTTCACTCTATACTCTGCTCTCTCGCACTCTCCCCATCTCTCTCACTGCTCGTAATGATTGTCTGCCTCGATCTGCGTGCCTAATCGATTCCTTCACTTGTTGAGGTCTTTTCATGGTGATGTACTTGAGGATGTATCTGCTGAAATTCAACTAGAGATTGGGAAGTTGGATGAGATATTGGTACCCAAGCAGAGTTGGCACATAAAGAGAGGAAGATTGGAGATAAAGATTCCAAAGTTACTTGGTGAAGTTTCAAAATTATTCACTGATAGATGCTAAGTGGATAGAAAAGGATGACTTGGCAGACCATCCTTAGTTGTTATAGCTTTACCTCGACGATTTTGAATTAGACCGAGTTTGGATTAGATTCAGTCAGTTTTAGCAAAGCAAGGGTTCAGAGCATTGCCTAATGCTTGAGGGGTAGTCAACACTTTGACTTTTGCAATGAAAGATAGCTCTTGTGTATTGTGGATCTTGGATGTATTCAGCATGCAACCAAGGCATTACGTTGAGAGTATGTTTGCCATGAGGTCACTATTCAATCATTGCAGTTTGATATACAGATTGATATGGTTTCCACTAAAGCTGTAAAACTATACATTTGCATCAGTAAGCATCAATACGCATCATTGTATGATTATCAAAGATTTTAGTGGATGATAATTAGTTGTCAGTGGTATTCAAAATTTTTTTGGACACCAATGTGTTTATTAATGCCATTGAAAGTTTGACCATGCTTAATTCTCAATTTCAGCTTTACTATGGTTGTTTGACAAGAACGGTTGACATGCTAATGAGAGATGCATTCTATGGGTTTTTTGTAGAAATTTTGGATTCTTTGCGAGTCTTATGTTATAGTGATATTGGTTGGAAAATTTTTAGTAAGTGTCTGGTATTACATGGTCAAGTAGCAATGGTCAATGTTGTTTTTGTGAAGAAACTACTAGGGTTTCCACTAAGGAAACACAGAGTGTACGACTAAGACAAAAACACACAGACATAGACAATGATGTACAAAACTCAAACCCTAAACTTAAAACACAAATCTCAAAACTCGAAATGCAAAAACACAAACACAAACAAAGAGAGTAGGAGAACTTTGAAGCAAATGCATGAATACTATAAATGAATGTATGAGTGTACAAAATGCTCAATAGGGAACGTCCCATTCAACATGGATGCGATTTGAAACGGATTTCGGTCCGAACCAGCGTTTAGGCATCTCGGGGGGCCATTCCGTGTCACTATGGCTGAAGGGCAGATTATTGGAGTGTGACATCTACCGGAGACAGATCTCAAGTGCTGTAATCACTAGTCGGAGATGTTGGACTCTAAAATCTACTAAACACAGCAATGTACTACTAGAGAAGGCTAAAACTTGATCATCCAAGGTAGAGTACCATCAAGTGATAAGAGGAGAGATGTTTGTTGATATAGGCAGTGTGCTACACAATAGAAACGTGGATATTGCAGTAGCCATCTAGTAGGAGAGATGGGAGTAGCTTGTTGCTTGGCACTAGATGCTGAAAATGCAGATTGATTAGGTGCTATTATGACACAGCAAATGGAGACCTCCAAAGAACACGGCAATGGTTGGAAACATACACCTAGGATTGATGAGTTGCAATCGGTGATGGTTGGACAATAGATGGTAGGTGGCTAGACTATGTCTCACATTTATTATATTCACTGACATTGAACTCTAGCTTCCTACTAATGCGCCGCTGCCCTTGCCCCCACCATCGAATCCCATCAATCAGCGCCACCGCTAACTGACCATTGCGCCCCCTTTGGTTCCTCTCACTTGCCCCTCTAACCCCCTCTTTTTCTCATTAGAATGTTGCTCTTATACCTCCACTCACGCCGCCTCCTGAGCCTCCTCTCACCAACAACCCATTCGCCCCCCTTGTGGCTCCCGAAGCGTCTACCTACAGTTCTTCCATGCTATATCCCCCCCGCGCTACCCCCAAGCGGACAATTCAAGCCCACCACCCTCTGCGACTTCAGTTTGGCCCCCCCCCAAGCCCCCGGTGCCTTGCACCTTGCAGCTCTAGGCTCCCCACCCGTGTGGCTCCAAGCTAGTGCAATCGCCCGTGGCGCCCGGCGCCTCTACCACTGCTAGAAGATAGTCTGCCTTGTCCTCGCTATCATCCTCCCCTTGTACATTGCTCCCTCCACTTGCAACAACACTCCCCCCCTGTCAGTACAACAATGTGTTTGGTAGGTTCTCGGTAGGGACGTGCAATGGAAACCTCTTGTCAGACGTCAATGCATTCTGCGAGTGTCCCCTAGTTAAATACCTTGCGCGTCGTCCTATCTGAGGAACAGCTCTCAGTAGTCTATGCCACAGAGCTGGAACTAAAAGAAACAATGTTCTTTGGTGATGTCGTAGAACACTCCCCATCCAGGGCTTAGTGGCACGGCGCAGATCGTGGAGTCGATTCTCATGGGGTAAGGGATCTTCATGGTACGAGTCACTCGGCAAACGTAGCCCGTGAGCTAGTGACCAGTTTTTCCTATGCTTCCACGAAGGGGGTCATTTACATGGTCCCTTGGTACAATGGCTTCATAGTGGAGGCATTCGTGCTCCGCAATAGTTTCCTTAGACACCCGGTCACCTTACTCTTCCTCGGACTAGTGATTGAGTACTGCCAGCTCGTGGAAGACCTTGGACGATTCTTTAGCACTGTCCTTCCCGTCTCTTTTGCGGATATAGTGATAGCCGCAGGAGTCCCAAAGGTACGGGTGGCAATGAAAGAGACAAAGAATATACTACAGTTTCTAGAGATTGAGGCAAGCGGACATTTCTTCAAGCAGTAGGTTATTGTGATTGGGCAGCCAGGACAATGCCTGCGTTGCCATGACTTTGGGCATCTGGCAGTAGAGTACATGCGCTTCGGAGCTAAGGCGGCTTTGCCGACAAGCCCATAAGTGGACGCAGATGGCTTTACACGGGTCGAGAGATGACAGAGAGGGAGATGGCAGAGGGTGCTACAACTAGCCCCTTAGACACAACCACGACAGCAGGGGGGGACAAGAGGGCGAGCGTCCCTCCCCCCCCTTCTCAGCAGAGCACCACGCGGCCCTCCCCTCCTCGTCCCACCTGGCAAGACCACAGGCATACGCATCCACCCCCCATTAAGGTGTCACAGGCCACCTCACCCAAGGACCCATATACCCCTTCCCCCCCCCACACACCCCCCCACCCACAAAACACCCGTCGTGTGCCTCCAACCACCCCACCATCCTTCGATCCTCCCTCTCCCCAACACCACCCCCGCCAACCAGCCCCCTTGATCCCCATGTAGCACAGGTGATCCCTCCTCTTTCCCCCCCCCCCACATCCCCGCCTTCCCCACAGGAGGTGAGGAGCCCCATACACTCACATCCTCCACTCACCAGTAGTCTAGTCTTCCTCCCCCTTCCCATAGAGCCACCAGCTCATTCGTCCATGCGGGCTGTCACACTTTTGCGAGACAAGTGCAACTACTACCACAGGAGTTTTTTCACAGTGGGCCGTGATCTTATATGAGAGTTGTGAAGCACGGAGAGTTCCCACTTTCCTTGGAGGTGGGAATCTTCGTGGTATGCAAGTCAAGGAGCGGCAAGGTCCATCTACTAGTACTACCGGATGGACCAAACTACGCCTTCTTCCTTCAGACCTCACACATAGGAGACTGGACAATGACTTAGATAGAGGAGGAGGTGAAGAGCCAGGTAGGAGACCACATGTCTCAGTGGATGGGAGAAGATGGATTGATACTATTCTCCCAACAGTGGCTAGGTTGCATGATGGACATTAACTAGTGGGCTGGGGCAAGGTCCCACATCTGAGCATTATCTTTCGAGTGCCTCCACAGTAGTGGAGAGCTCCGATGTATATGATCGAGTGGCCTGTAGCGCAGGCGACTTGTGTCTACCACTGTACGGAGTCTCGCCTCTTAGCCTGGTTGATAGATGCCCTGGTGGTACCACCAGGCGCATCCATCACCCCCATGGTTCTCTCGAGGGCTACCATGGGGAAATGAAGCTCATCGTCTAGGCCGACAGCGAAGCATATCCACATGCTTCATAGCTCCTCTTCTTCGTGAGCAGCTTCCACACCAAATAGGTTTCCCTATAAGTTTACATCTTGCATCCTAGAATGTGAATAGCCTCCACTATAGTGGAGCATGTGGTTCCAGGAAGCTGATTGTTCAACAGGAGCTGTAGCCTATCCTAGTAGTTCACACAATTACTGGGAGCATGCCATCAATGCCCACGGCACGAGTGGAGGCGTATGCTCCTCTATTGGCCCAAGCCTCACCGCCTGTGTACGAGACCACGGGACGATCGTGGCAGGGAGGGTTCTATGGATTAGATTGGATTTTGGGGACTCGGGCCTTGGAGTCCTCAATGTCTATACCCCTATTAAGGTTAGGGCACACTGCAGGTTCTGGGTGGAGATTGCTGTAGGACTCCCAGAGGTGGACTCCTAGATTGTTGGAGGAGACTTCAACAACCTGGAGGTCTTAAAGGACCAGCAGGGCAGAGGCAGAAACTACCGAGGCATGGTTGAGGAGGAGCAAGAGGCATGGGAGGCCTTCCTACTAGCAGTAGGAGCGCGTGATGCTTGGAGAGACCGAGCTATCCACAGGAGAGAGAGGTCGGTGGACTTCTCTTGGGGATACAGGCGGCTAGGTGGAGTCTTGTTGGAGTGGTTAGACATGTTCTATGTGGGAGAGTGGGGACGCTCTCGCGGAGGTCAGGTAGGGCAGTTGGTGGGCATCACATTGTCCGATCATTGCCCGATTCTCTTGACACTTGATGATTGATCCCCCAACATCTGCCCTAGACACACGATCCTGTCGGATCATTGACTCGATCTATAGGAGGGAGGAAGATGAAGAGAGAGATTGAGCAGATTTGGTCTAGGAAGTGGGGCAGGAGTGGTCGGATTGCAAAGGAGGTTGCAAAGATCCTAGCCAAGTTGAGCAGTATCTGCTAGAAGGCAGCCCTACAAGCCAGGTAGCAGAGCTAGAAGAAGGAGAGAGCACTCTGGCAGGACCTAGTAGCCACGCAAAGATTACTATAGGAGGCACCAGGGGATCCCATCCTCCACTCACAAGAGGTGCACACACGAGTAGCCATTGTTGGTGTAGAGGACAGGCGCTCCAAGCTCTCATTCCGCACCTCAACAACCTTCTGGGCACGGAAGGGGGATATGATGTGCAGGGAGTTTTTCCAGTTGCACCAGCCCCGCACCAGGAGAGCAAATAAGTAGCTTTCAAGATCAATATGGCAGAACTCGTTCTAGCCCAGATGAGGTGATGGAGATTGCCACCAACTACTACTGACGCCTTTTGCAGCAGGAGACAGCCTCAACTAGAGGACAGTGATGTAGATATCAGGTTTGGTATACATCTCATCCCTCGTCACAGAGATGGGATGCTCTCTTCTAGTCCCCTTCATAGAGAAGGAACTATTGGAGGCTTTCCATACACAAGACGGGCAGAAATGCTCGGGAGAGGATGGCCTCTCTAAGGCCTTCTTCAGTACCTACTGGGAGGTGGTGAAGGACCCATTATTGCTAGCCTTCTAGGAGATTTTCACTTTAGGACGGATGCCAGGGAGTTTTTCGGCAGGTTTGGAGTTTTTCGGCAGAAATGCTCGGGAGAGGATGGCCTCTCTAAGGCCTTCTTCAGTACCGACTGGGAGGTGGTGAAGGACCCATTATTGCTGGCCTTCCAGGAGATTTTCACTTTAGGACGGATGCCAGGGAGTTTTTCAGCAGGTCTTATCAATCTCCTCCCTAAAGGGGGAGATTGGTTGGAGCTATCCCAGTGGAGACTGATCACCTTGTTGTCAATGGCCTCTAAGGCACTAGCAAAGATGATTGGTAGGCAACTCTACCCCATGCTTCCAGACATTATTCGTGACACACAGACAGGCTTTGTCCAAGATAGGCTGTCAGTGGCCTATAAGGCACTAGCAAAGATGATTGGTAGGCGACTCTGCCGCGTGCTTCCAAACATTATTCGTGACACACAGATAGGCTTTGTCCAAGATAGGAGCATCCTAGACAATGTCTTCACCTTCTTTGAGGCAACAGAGTGGGCCCAGCATAGTGGTCAGGGATCAACTGTACTACTCCTGGATTTCAAGAAAGCCTATGACAGGGTGGATTGGGACTTCTTAGAGGGCACCATGGTGAGGTTGGGCTTCCCGGAGGCATGAATCTGCTGGGTCTCCGCACTTTACAAATCGGCTACCAGCAGGGTTCTCATAGGTGGCAGGTGAGGGGAGGAGTTTCGATTGGAGAGATCGGTTTGGCAGGGCTGCTCCCTGGCCCCGTATCTGTTCTTACTCTTTGTAGAGGCAATGTCTCACTTCCTCAAGTCACATGTGAGCGGGTTATGTGGCCTTTGACTTCCAGTGAGAGAGGAGACGGAGCTGTTAGACTCAGAGCGACCCTGTGACACAAGCTCATCCCAAATCTCCTCCATCTTGTTGATGTTTATCCTTCACGGTAAGAGAGTTAACCATAGAAAGCTCGTAATCATATTTCGAGGGTCATACGATGTGCAAAAGTTTGAACCTGTTAAAGAGATGCAAGCCAGGTCTAGACTTTTGCTGCAGAGCAGATCCTGTGAACATGGACAACTATAGAGTCATGGACAATCATAGAGATTGAGAGTTGAGGTGGTCCCAAAGAGTAGCCTCATCAGCTATGGATCCTATGTGGGGGTCCACTATGGGATGTGAGGTTGCAATGGGATTGAACTTCTGCTTCTCAGGAAGTGAAGGTTAAACAGGCATGCGTATAGATGGTGCCATAACACCAATGCAAGGGCCCTTGGTGCCATTGAGGATGGAAACTTGAAGGGATGGTTGGTGTGAAGGAGCCCAGTCATGATTTGAACCTCGATCTGATACCTGATCTCCTGGGTTCCACGATCATCTTAGTCTCCAAATTGATTCTCTCAATCTTGGTAATTGTAACACTGGTCTTCATGATCCTAGTTGTCACTTTGTTGGTCCACATGGTCTCTGTCATACTGTCAGTCCACCCTTTCTTGCCAATGATTCTGGTCAGCCTTGGATGTTCTTTAAAAACCTGCCAAAAACACAAAAAGATGCCTGTGTTTTGGTGTTGAGGGCTTTGTGTAGCAGCTATATTGGGCCTGATGTAGACCTCTGTCCTCATTTTTTGAAGTCTCTCTGTAATCACTTTCAGGGCATACTCAAAACAGATAAGTTGAATCTTAAGTTTGTTTGATTTAACTTAGGGCCACGGTGCCTGAAAACACCCTTGTAGTTTTTGTGTTCCAAGCAGTAACCAAGTGAAGCTGCAGAATGACCATCTTTTTACGAGGAGCGGGAGGATTCTCCAAGTCAGCATCAAAACCATACTCCTATGATAGTCGATCTCCTTCATTATCTGCAGTTATTAAATTGCCTATTCAACCTCCAAAGTCTGCAGCACTGATAATTCATGAAGATCAAATTCAACCAAATCAAGTAGGCCTTTGTTGATTGTGCAGCATTTTGTTTTTGAGCAATCTTGAGGTCTTGCTATTAGGCTGTACTGAAAGGTGACACTCGGCTTAGGCTTTGCTGTATCGACTGTCGGGGGATTACAATCCTTTGCATTCAGATCCTGAAGTTGCTGAAATAGCCGGGTCTCTCTCTCTCTCTCTCTCTCTCTCTCTGTGTATGTGTGCTACACACATGCACACAAGTGCATGCATGCCTGTCTTATATTACAGTTACTTCCTATGTACATAATGCATCTACTAGCATTTAACTGGTTTCTCACTTCCACAGGTTTCCACGCCCTATATTGCATGGACTTTGTACTCTTGGTTTTGCTGTTCGTGCTGTTGTACGGCACTTTTGTGGAGGAGACCCCTCATCAGTTCAAGCTATTCAGGGACGCTTTTTACTTCATGTTTATCCTGGTGAAACTCTTGTCACAAAGATGTGGAAAGATGACTCCTCTACAAGGTGGGCATGTTATGTGCAATTTATGATGTTTTTGTGAAGGTAGTTGTAGATAAACAAGCACATCCATGCAAGGAAATCCTCTTGTGCACACATTGCAAAAGTAGTCATAGATAGTCATTGGTATTGTCAAGGTAGTGACACAATATGCACATCCATGTGAGGACATCTCTTGTGCACACCTTGAAAAAATGAACACTTCCTATTGTACATAACATTTACCATGTATAATGAAGGTACATTTAGCATTAAAGATGGAACTACAGCAGCAAGTAATGCAACTTTTTTTTCCTTTTTCAGAATTATTTTTCTGTGCAATGTAATGGAAAGATCACGACCAGTGCTCTCAGGCTTCGTCTTGCTACGTCCATCTGCATCACTATAATATTCAGTATTACTTCCTCTCTCAGAGGTAACCAGTAGTGACCAGTGCTGCTGCTCCATCTTATGCTATGCTACTATACTAGTATGTACTTCTTCAGAGCAGATAAGTGGCCATTTTAAACTGAGTGCATTAGCTGCTGAGACATTTGATTACTCTGCTCTTGTAAATAACTGCAGTTTGTCATGGATTGCTATCACTGTATGCTCTTTTATAGAGAATAACTGCAAAAGGAGTACACATTTCCAATCCATTTGTGAATTCTGGAGTGTTGGGGTTCATTTGTTATTGCTTTTTACAGACATATTTGACAACAGATAGCTGCATTCTCTGTACAGAATCTTTATAAGATACACTAGACTTCTTCAAAACTCTCATGAGGTTTGGTGTTCCCAATTGTGGCCTCACAAATTGCTAAACCAAAAGAAATGACTACGTGCTGGGAAAATTTTATGAGATAGCTATATGAATTGTGCAAGTAAGTTGGCACCCTCTGCTTTCCTAGCTTCCATGCTAACTGGAGACTTCCGAAAGCGGTTAAGAGGCTTCAGAATGGAGGGGCTAAGGCACATCTTGATTGAAAGAGGAATCTAAGCAATGGCTAATGAGGCTAAGGCATATTTGGAGTCAAAGAGGAATCCAAGCAATGGCTTTAGCATGATTGATTTCCCCTCTAACAAGGTTCTTCTCATTGGCAAATCTAGAGATGTCATGGATCCAAAGAACTATAGAAGAGCTACGGTGTCCATGCCCAATGGACGGGACTCCTAGTCCAATCTGTCCTGCCCCATGCAGTCAGTTTGATCCTGTTCGATCAAGTCCCATGGCATCCAGTGACAATTGGCACCCACAGAGCAAAAAGTGGCCGATGAACCAGATCCAGCCCTTTGTGGGTGGGTTTGGATTGTTTTACCCACACACATACATACCCCCCAACCTCTCTCTCTCTCTCTCTCTCTCTCTCTCTCTCTGTGTAATGGGTGGTTGTGTTAATCACATAAGAAGTACAACGGTCACGGTAGTACAAGAGTCGTGGCAGTGCACCAGAACAGACTGTCATATGCCAAGGGACTAAATCCTCCTTTGGAGAAGACCAATGTGCTGAATTAGAACCAGCCCTCCAAATGTCAGACAGCATGGACCAAGTATTCCTAGCCAATGGACAAGATATAAATCTATGGCAGGAAGATTCTATAGTGGTAATGCAAAAGAACCAATTACCATTCAAAATACAGCACGTGAAGAGGATAGAGGTGAGGGGCAGGCCATAACAATTGATTTCCACCATGCTTTGCTTTTGTATATGCCCCAAACAACATTGGCGTTGGCTACCAAACAAGAGGGTTTTCTCAAAAAAGTCCAAAAGGTTATGGTTGTGCCTTGTGCCAATATGATAAAGCTCCTCAATGGACTTTGAGGGTTGTGGCTAGGTTTTCTATCAATGAGAATTTTAAAGCTTAATTTTTTTGTCTTCTGACTAGAGGGATGTAAATACTTACCTTCCTTAATATGATTCCTATTGCATTACAAAAAAAAAGGCCTAAATAGTAGTGTTATACTTGTGGATAGTTGAACATCATAAGTAGAGTCCACCGATGGGATGGCAACATTGCATTATAACATTGTCAAATACTAATATTTTTTCTCAAAGACGACAAACATGAGATGTTCTTATCAACCTTGTGTCCTATCAAACTTGGGAGATTAGATGCAAGACTAGCTTGTAGCAAAGGGTATCAATGAATGAGCTGAATACAATAGAAGATGGAGCATATGAACTCATTTGTGAACTTCAAAATGTGGACAATGCATTGTATGTTCTTGATTATATATTAGAGGAACATGTTGAAGAGGATGTTGAAGAGAAGTAATGATGCAAGCAATTACATCAAGCCCTAGGTTAACAAGAAACTACAACATGGGTAGAGGATACAACCATTCACAACACATGTTATGGAGATAGAGTAATGACCTAAGGCATTCTAGAACAAAAAGAGCCATCTACATTGACTAGATTCTATACCTCTACACAATAGGTACTAACACATGATATTAGAATATGTGACAGCTCTGCTTTTTCTTCATATGAAAACCCTCTTTATGTTTTTGAGCCTATTAAATTTTTAGAAACCCATTAATACAATCTAAATTTTAATGCATATGTTCGTGCGGTGCATGTGTGCATGCACCTTTGTGTTTTATACTTATCAACATGTAAGTATTCAATTGTTATTGAATTCATTTAGAAGAGAAAGATGCAAACACATTTTTGAAGTAATATAGCCACTATTATTAACGATGTGCATATGTATATATCCTATGTAACTTTAAGAGGGTATGCCTATATGCATTCCCTATGTGACTCCAAGATTGTGTGCATATATGCATGCCTTTATAGAGTTATAAGTTGAGGTTGATGCACATCTTCACTAAAAATTTTGACTTAACACAATTTCTTCGTACATGCATGCCTTCATAGAGTTATATGTTGAGGTTGATGCACATCTTCACTTAAAAATTTTCAACTTATTAACACAATGCCACGATGTCATTCAACATTGTTTAAAATACAATGTTGAATCTAATTCTCTGAGTCCTAGGAAAATGTGTTTGAAATAACCTTCTCACCATATATTGTATGGAAAAATAACTAGTAGACCAACCCATCTTGCCAAAACCCATTCTTGAGCCTCAACTTCTCTTATAAGGTATATACAGTCATACCTTACTATTAAGAGGTAGTAGGCAAGGAATGAATGAGAGATTCCATGTGTAACTTATATGATGGAAGAGCTAGTTTCAAACCTCTTTAGGCCACTTAGTGTTGATTGCACTCTTGATTCCTGATCTAATCATTGAACTTCTAGCCTTAGAAGTGAAGTTAAGTGATGATAACATTAAGACAACCAAAATTAATAATTGTATAGAAGAAGACATTGAGTAATTCCAATGTAGAGGCCATCATAGAAATTACTATGTACTTTCACAAACAAATATATGTTAAAGAAGTCTTTCACATTGAACTTTCCCCAAAGGAGGATGCATGAACTTTGATGTTAACTTCTATGTTGGAGGATGGTATTTGTCTCTTGCACTAGCCTAATATTTGAGTAGATAGCTATGAATGATGCACACACATTTGCTTATAGATTACCATGTGTTCCAAGATACATGTATTGGTGTTATTGTTTGGGGCCCTCCATTTTTCCATTCCCCACCTTTGATTCTCAATGTTAGATTTGAAAACAATGATTGTCCTAAAGCATATGAGTATGTTAAGATGCAAGGCAGTCACAACATGTGTTTTAAGTGTGCAGTTGCAATAGGAAAGGAATATTGTGTGAACATTGGAAGGTGTCAACAAGTGGACTTCAGCCCCCAATCCCATGCTATGAACTAAGTCCCAAATTAACACTTACCCAATATAGGTGTCTTGGTCAACTATAACAACTCCGTATTCTCATATGGTCTCACTTGAGCATGAGTTCATTTTATCATGTTTCTTTATATACAGTGTGTTTAATTAGGTGGTATGAAAAGTTTAAATCCCATTATTCCAAGCCATTTCAAGTCGATTTCCAATATTTGCTACCATTCATTAGTCAACGCACATTGTGGGGCCCATTGATGTTATAATTTTATTTAGCGCATTTAGCAAATACAAAGTATTATGTTTGTAAAGACTTGTTGGAACTACAAACTATTTACCCAAGGTGTTTTGAGCCCAAACCTCATTTTTACACCTCTCATGATTTGAAATTGCATCATGTAGTCCTTAGTTTACATTCAAGCTTAATATTAGTTTTAAAGACATGGTATGCGTCTAAGTAATTATAATCGAATGTTAGTTTACATGTCTCTAAGTAATCATAATTGAATGTATAAAATGAACTATATAATTTTGTACAACCAAGTATTTTCTTGAAGTTGCAATGATTATCCATTATTTCACTAGACACTCTTGCAAATTTTATTCAAGTTGTCCAAAGCTAGTGCAACAGCAATTAAAAAGGGTAATGGATGTGTTAGAAGCTCTAAAATGTGCTCAAGTTGTTTGGCAGATGGGATTTAAAAGTATGATAGAGAATGATAGCTTTTATCAATAGCTAGTAAATTTAACTTTCGTTTTGAAGCCCTCGTCCTCGGAAGAGGTATTGCTTTGAACATAAACTTGTAGACTTGTTTGGGTGAGAGGAGGCATATAATATAGTACTTAGAGGTCGAGTAGGCACTTGGGAGAGGCTATGGTAACTTGTAAGCCATGCGATAGTTTTGATGCACAGGGATTTGTGCCGATTTCATTTATCACTCTTCCATGTTCAGTTCCGGTTGATTTGCATGTGTAGACATCCATGATCCATCCCTTAGATAAGCAGCCTAAGTTTCCTCGTGCAAGAAAGAGGTACTACACGCTTCTTTCTCGGAACGCCTAATCTTTCTTGAGGCATGTAAAGGTGAATGCAAACTAGTTGGTTGTACACTACTTTTTTATGATTGGCAATAATAACAGTAAGTTATATAAAGCATAAGAACTTAGAAGAAGATGAGGAGAGGATTGTCGGCGGAGGAGGTTTGGGCAGCTATGATTGATTAGTAATAATTAGGGTGATATGATAAGAAAAGAGGATTTTGTGGCAAAAAGATTCAAGTGTGGGAAAAACAGACAAACGTGGGCCGGAAAGCAAAGCTCTTTATGCATGGCTTGATGTAAAAGCACGTAATAGAATAATGGCATTCTTTTATCCAATCCTATCCCTTACCCAAAACCAAAAGCAATGTGCGTCGTGCTTGTAGGTAAGACGCCTTGCGTGTCACTCTTTGCAAAAAGTAAATAATAATTATTATTATTATTTTAAAGAAACAAAACAAAACCAAACCAAACAGAAAAGGGACCCCACAAGCAAAATATTATTCTGTAATGAAATATGTACATCATGTGAAACTGAACCCTTCCTTTCTTTTGTTTTGGCCATTTGCGATTCGCCCCAGGCGGCAGTGGCTGATTTCCTACGGCACGGCCTCGGGCGCGGCGTGGCCGTGGGGGAGAAGAGAGTCCAGACTCCAGTGTCGGTCAATTTCCTTCCTTCCAACTTCCAACTTCCCCCCCACCACGACGACATAACTACACCCCTTGACCCATTTCCCAAGTTCTCGCACAAGCCTTTGACTCAAAACATACTCGAACGTTACAACTTCTTGCTTGGTTGTCAAACGTCAGCACTCAGCTCCATCAGCCATATTGCCTCACCAACTACTAACTGGTCCATCAATTACATTGACTTCTTCCATGCATTTTTCGTTCAATCTTCACCCTTTCTACACCTTTTTCTTGCCCTCTTTTTGGATCATAATAAGTGGACGCTATACAAAGAGTCAAAGAGGTTTCTCCATTAGACAATAATCATTCAACTATTCACTCATTAATAATAGCTTTACCCTACTAGTTTTTCCAAGGATGCAAAGTATAATGAAAATCATAACTAATTTTTCTACAAGCTATGTTTCCATCGGAGTATCTCATTAGTACCTGAAAGAAGGATACTCAAAGAATATCCTTCTTGAGAATTTAATCCAAGTATCACACGTCCCAAAATAATAACACCACTCTTAAGGTTTAGCTTGTCAGGCATTTTCATAGCTTTTATGCACATTATTAACTAAAGTGTTCATCCATAATATGTTTTTGTTTACGTGATGCAAGCAATTGATCTATACAAAAACATCTTGCCTTCAAATGTTGCATCCAAGTTCTCCAATTTTTTGCTTTCATAAAACTAAGCGCAACTATGTTTAATGCTCTTATAATGTGTTCTATGTTCGCGAACCTCCTTAGGTTATTCTATTTATTCATGTTGAATTGCTTGCTCATTCACTCGCGGGGTAGCAATTCAAACTTTTTACTTAACTTGCATTTGACATGTTAGCCTCCATAGAGTAAAAGGGTGCAGACAAGTGTTGAGAGTTTCAATTCTTGTCTTTTCATATGAAAGGTTGTTGATTACCAAGACCCTAGGGTGTAAGTTTACAATGCAATTTTGAGATGCCATTAGGTCATGCTTCTCTACCAAGACTAACTACTAACGATCGAGTCTTATAATATCATAATCACCTTTACATGTTATTATATCATCAAAAAAGAGAGAAATATGTAGTATTAACACACCGACACATACGGTTCAAGATGTCATGAGGCGCAAAAATTATATTTGTGTGTGAAACATTTCAAACCCAATTCTATTAAATTCCTAGTGAATTTGTCCTTACAAATAACAACTCACATGCGAATTTGTTGAGTGATGTGGACGAACACATGCTACGTTTTTAGTGTACGCAATGATATGCAAAGAAATAGTAGAATCTTATTTTCCAAGTACTTCTTTGGCATTAAAGTGGTAGACAACATATAAGGCAATAGGGCTATTAAAGCATCTCATTTGAAGCATTTAAAAGAAGGCGCATTTAGTCTTTGAATGTGTCAATAACTTGACATGAGGCTACTTGAAAAACATCCAATGCTAATGTGAATGGTGTATATGCTCAAAGATGTGGAAAGCTTGGACCTTTATTATTCTAGAGCTTAAAACTTCCTAGAAGTTTCCAAAAAATTTGGTGGCATGTGATATTGAAGTACAACAATGAATTGGCACATCATATCTTGCAAAGTGCTCAAGCACTATTTCATTTTCCACCATGTATGACGTGGTTGATATGCCTAACTCCACTACTTTACATCTTTGTAGATGTGGAATGCATCCACCTTCATAACCACTTGATGCATGTTCCTTGAATGCCACGAGTGTTCGAATAGGTCGCTATGGTGTGGTTGTTATACATATCCTTGCTTAGTTTGGTTTTGGTTAGTGAGCCCATGGCCTTCGAATCCCCAACTTTACCATTGCAATGAATGTTTTCTAGATATCATTGTGCAAATTTAGTCGGTTGTTATGATTTGGCATTGGAGTGCAGTGCCACTATCATTACAACAAACCTCAATGGACCTATGCCTCAAACCCTTGATGGTCATCGTTGTTTAGACTAGAGGTAGTGTTACTTGAATCTTGATACATCTCATATTAGGCAATTTGAAAGCAAAAATTTTGCATGTTGCCATTTAATCCAAGGCATGGTGGGGAAGCCTCCAAGCATGCAATGCACCACGAGAATGGGCACTTAGCATGGGGGGTACCATCATTCCAATGGCATAAAGGTCTTGGCGAGAGGTTGAAAGAGCAGTAACAATTATGTGACTATATCATATCCAAGTACAATTGTGAGTATTGATTTGATTGCCAGGTAGAAGGACGGGGGGGGGGGGGGGCATGATGCACCATTCATGAGTTCTTTTTGTCCGGAGGAAGCCCACTTACAAAGGGACAAATAGAAACACCAACAAAAGAAAGAGTTAAAGTCAATGCATGCGAGGGGGCCTTCGATGCCACATCCTATTTACGCACACACACGCGCCTCTCTCTTGAAAATCATCATCCCTCAAAGAAAAGTATTTTGACTTTGGTACGATAAGTTTGAGCCCCGGATCTTCCAGTTTTCTTTTTTCTTTTTTCTTTTAAAATTCAAAAAAGGCAGTAGGCTTTGCGTTGGGATTTTTGGGATGAATATCTTAGCTGTTTTTAAATGTGATCTTCTCCTCCACACAAGGACCCTACCCTGCTTACAACGGATCTTGACTCGTGAGGCGGCTATCTCTCAACTTACACGGATCCGGGGTCCACGACTCACAATACTGATTTCTACAAATATGTTGTTGAGCTCCCACAAAAAACCCTTAGAGCCTAGAGATCGAGCAAATCTTGGCTCTGAATAAGATTACACTTTGGATGCAAATAATGTCTGTTCGCCTTATTATTTCTATTGCGGAAAACAATGTGTGAGAGAGTTAGTAGGAGGAGAGAGAGACAGACAGACAGACAGACAGATATATATATATATACACACACTCTCTTGGAAGTTGGGACCGTTTGTATTGTCAACTCGTGCTCTTCTCGTTATAAAATAGAAGATGGAAATCCTCATGAGTCATAACCATGTCCGTCCTCAAAAGATAGAGTTATTATTATTTAAAAAATCCGTTAGTCTATTAGAAAGTAGGCATATATCACTATCGCCTTATTCCTCCAAAGGGCTTTGGCTTTGTTTATCCAAAATTTTCCTTTGAAAACTATTTTATGTGTCGATTTTCAGAGCAACAATTGCATCACTGATTCTCCGCGCAGATCTCGCTTCGCTAGTCAACACATTTAGCATTTCTTTTGCTTTTAAATCAACCTTGAAAAAGTGCATGTAAAAGGTGTGTTTATTCCACGAAAGCCACCCTCTAATATCACAATTGAATTTCACGTAGAAAACGCAACTTGTTCAATGGAAATGTTAGTAAAAATTAAGGGCATTCAAGTACCTTGTTCCATGAAAACTACAGTCTACACCCTGATTTACATAAAAATAGCTCACCCTTGTCTTTCTTTTCCCCACAAGTGCATGTGCACAAGTGTAAAGTTGCACTCCATGTCCACGTCAACAATTCATCCAAGTCCTCTCACTTGGGCCCAATGCTAGATACCCTTTCCACAAGGTTACCTTGCCCAATGGAAAATCCATTTCATGACAAATTCCTAGACAACTATTAGTGTCTAGGGGCCTCCTCATCCAAGCACAATCATACATATGTCTATTCAAATCATTTAACCTTGCATGCACTCCAATGTAGTAAGAGTCTAGACTTGTTTTATTGGGGTGCCTCGTCTCCATGTAAGCCAACTTCTAGAGTGTTTGAATGGACATGCTAGTTCCTCACGAGTCATCATGCTCTCAAGTTACACCATCTTCACCCTTGTTGTAAGGATTCATGTTGCAAGATATAAACTAAAAAGGATATTTTGTTTCTTATATCATATCCTTCAATTATCTCAAATGGAGGGGGGAAATTCCACATTTCACATGCATATTGTTTCACTATACTAACAAATTGGATTAGAACACTAATAAGGAAAAATATGTTATAATTGTCACATTTAGTTCAACACCAGCTTTAATAACATGAGCTTTTGATAGACCCTTTTGTACACTTACTCTAGAAATACACACACTACTAGAGTCGTTTTCTTTATATATCTTTGACATGCATGTATCTTAAGATTTTATTTGATTATGAGACTTGGCAAGCCAAGAAAACTAATAGTATAGTAGTATTCAAGCCTTATGTAGCTCTCTCTCTCTCTCTCTCTCTCTCTCTCTCTCTCTCTCTCTCTCTCTCTCTCTCTCTCAACCATCATACTCCATGTCCATGTCATCAACTTCCCTCCCTTGGGCCCAAAGCTTAATCCCTTCCCACCTATGCCCTTGCTATGGAAAATACATAACTTGACACATTCCTAAATAAACAAATATTGTGTAAGGGGCCTCTTGGTCCAAGCGCAATCATAGAAAAGTCTCCTCAAATCTTGCATTGACTTCAATGCAATACAAAAAGTGAGCTAATTAATTTGTTGTGCCTCATCTCTACATAGGCCAATGATTGGTAAAACCCTTGAATAGGTGGTTTAGTCTTTCATGACTTATGACATGCTTAAGTAATACCATGTAGATTGTTACTTTAAGTGTGTCTTTTTGCAAAGATCTTACTCAAAGGACTTTCTCTTTCAAGATCATGTCATTTAGGTAGAGTCAGTGGATGAGACAAATCCCATGTTTCACATGCATATATTTTAATTATACTAATAAATCGGAACAAAACTCGAAGACATTAAGGCAATAGGTATTATAATGGTTATATAATTTAAATCAAAACTTTGATAATACAAACTTATGATAAACTACCTAGTAGACATATGGTGGAGATGCAATGCTCAATAAATGTCTAATTTTCTTCATCACACACACAAAAACATGTAATAAAGTTGTAATATATTTTCATCTGTGTATTTCTAGACCATGAGTCTTAAGTGATGGTCGTAGGAACACAATTTTGCATCCCTTTGAATGGCACACATACCACTTGATATACTCTTGGCTGAGCTATTGTTTTGTAGCACATACGATTTCTTAGAATGCATTTTGGTACATAGTAATGTTGGCTTACATAACTTGGATATGAAATGGAGGTCCTTGGGGTTCACTAGTTATGAACTACCCTTTCCATCCAAGTGGCTTCTATGCATGTACATTGAGGTCCTTGGAGTTCACTAGTTATGAATTACCCTTTCCATCCAAGAAAGAGGCTTCTTTGCATGCGTGCATGTGCACACACACACGCACGCGCACGACTCCCTCCCCCCCTTTCATATTTCAGCAACCATTGATCTATTTCATCTTTACAAGGGGTGTTATGATTAATTTTGCATGCATCAGAACACATTTACTAAAACATTGGAAAC
This sequence comes from Lygodium microphyllum, assembly GCF_053477565.2. Classification (NCBI taxonomy): domain Eukaryota; kingdom Viridiplantae; phylum Streptophyta; class Polypodiopsida; order Schizaeales; family Lygodiaceae; genus Lygodium; species Lygodium microphyllum. The sequence goes on along the minus strand of NC_141148.1, from coordinate 12,448,794 downwards.
ATGCAAAAAAATCATAAGTATAAATGTTTTCAAGATAAAGAAAAGATACATTACTAAGTTTAATGGATTTGTGGAAGAAAATTAAAGGGTACTATATATCGTTGATTCTTTGCCATCCACATCATCCAAAACTTGAGAACTAATCCAATTAAAGATGGATGTATGCCCATTGCATCTTAGAAATATATGCTAAACATTGAAAATGGTCCTCAAAGGAAGGGTTTGAGGATTCGTACACTTCTTATACCTAGCTATTAATGTAGCAAGAAAACACTTTGTATAGGTAATCAAAAATCATTGCTCCACATTGTGGCTATCTATAGAAGCAAGTTTATCTATTTCTATGAATTTATACAATGGAGTGGTGATTTTGCAACACAAAAGAACATAGCATAGGAAGAAGGCATCTAGCAAGAGTAGATACATTGGAAAAGTTTTTCCATATGCCAATGGCACATCCAAAAGAAACAAGCAAAGAAACTAGATGACTATGCAAGCTTTTGAATGAGACCACACAAACTCGCAAAAAAGTACTTCCATGAAACTAGATACCTATGCTACTCATGTGAAAGGTAATTATATTGATTCTTATCCATTATTGTTGGAGGATATGTGCAAGATTAACATGTTGAAGCAGAATGGCCTAGCTTCCTCTGCAAAAAAGGTACACACAACTTCTTTCATTATTCTTGTGGATTCTCTTTATACTAGCCTATTCATGTATTTTCTTGGTTAAGTTCCATCTGAATACAAATTTCCTTGGTGGTTTCCTTCTACATTCCAAGCAAGATGCAAGTTGCTATGCTTCAAGTTTCAAGGTAAGGGCTTCTACCAAGCTTGTCTAGATGCACAAACGAAAAGGGATTAGATCCTTTCTAGCTCTATGTGCTTCAAATTTGACCTTGTAGATGCCTTGTTGATGATCTTCTCCTATCTCCCCAAAGGATATTGTTCATTCAGAATGCTCAGTGTGGGTGTCTTTTTGAGGTATTTACTCACGATACTCGAAGCAGAGGTCAAATCTACTGCTATTGCTCTGGGGAAGGTTCTTCATGTTTCACCACTTTTGCAATCCTAGAGTGGCTAGAAAATCTTGTACTCTGTGTGACAAAGGAGTTGCAACACCTTCTAGAAGTTGCAAAATTTCAAGACCCTAGAGGACTTGAAATCATTTATGAAGTTAAATTTGCTCCTTTTCTTAATTCTTATTATGTTTGCCCCATGAGTCAAGACACTTTGTAAGATAGTTTTTGAAGAAAGAAAAAAAGGAGAGTTGAAAATTTTGATGGAGATGTTTGTGTGGAGAAGGGAAAACTCAAATTGTAAATAAAAAAAGTGCAAAATGAGATAAGTGAACATAAATATAGGAAAGCTAGAAAACCTCTTCATATTAAAGATTAGCACAAAGTGCAAGAGGGTGAGAATTCTCAAGAAGAGCTCAAAGCTCTTGATTCAACAGACAAAGAAATTGCTATGTCAAAAGTTTTAGGTTTATTTAAGGATTAGCAAAACAAAGAAAACAATAGTCAAAGGAAAAGTTCTCTCAATATTTTTGCCAATATACATGCTCCATTATATATGCCCCATTAACAAGCATGAACTCGGAAACTTAGTTTGTATTTTTGCTCCATGAAAAAATCTAAAATTTGGTGCCCATAATATTGGAGGTTCATGTGTCTTAGGCAAGAAGGAGATGCTAAAGGGAGGAGGAAGCTCCAACATTCCCCTCTCCCTGAAAAGTCAATCTACTACAAGTGGAAGTATAACCCCACCAATACAAACCCCTATAGAAAAACCGATCATCATGATGGCGCAACCCATTGCAATACCTGTAGGAACACTAGATTTGCTAGCCTTAGGTTTCCCTCTACCCATTTTTGATGGGTTAGTAGAGGAGGATGCAAAACTTCATGTCAATGAGTTTTAGAAATTAATGTTCAATTGTTGAATTCAGGACAAAGGACATCATGATGCTCATTCAACAACATGGACCTAATGTGATCTACTTGTAGGAAATAGTGTTTGGGCATGATTTTGGGATACATTATAGGATCGTGACTCCTTTTCTTATGCACGATGTAGAGGGAGTAGGGATACTCTCACTTTATGTAAAAGGTGGCTAGTTGCAACTAACTTATGCAAGCTATATGGGGGAGCTCTTGGGTATCTATTTGGATTCCCTACAGAAAAAAATGTGATAATGTGTGCTTGTGCTCCAAACTCATCTCATGAAAGAAAAGACATTTGTCAGTGTGGTAGCTAGCTCATAATAAGGATATGGAGGATAATTTGTGGGTTGGTGATTGGAATATGGTCGAAAACCATTTGCACGTGGTAGAGGTGTTAAATAATGATGAGTTACATGTATGAATACTCTTCAAAAGTGGAGCTAAAGTAGTTAATCTAGCATCATTTGAAGAATATAACTCATTGCCTTGCTTAATTTGGCATAGTCAACATTCTAATAGCTCATGTAGAGCCGCCACTACCTTTGCTTCTAATCATTTTCCTCTTCTTTTGCAATTCTCTATCATTTTAGATTGTTATATTTAGAAAGTTCCTCCTCCTTTCAAACTTAATAGTTTTTCTTTTCCTTTTGGATCTATTCAACGGCATGGAATACGTATAGCAGGATTGATGTGATTAAAGTAAGCAAAAAGTATGGAAGGGATCAAGTGGCCAAGATATATAGTCACTGCTAAAGCTCTAGTAATGAGGATCTAACTTATGTTGGCAAGCATTTTTCATAAGAATTAATTTAGTCTTGTCTATGGGAGGAAGATTCATGAGGCAATCCTTAACATGCTCTTTTCCATCGATTATGATTTGTTTCAAGACATGAAATTATTATAATCAACTATGATTTAGATAAAGCTTATGATAGGGCTAGTTGGGACTTTATCCTATAGACATTGACTAAAGTTAGATGTTGTAACTTAGCAAATGCCATATTTTCAAATGCATCTCCTTCTATCAACATTAATGGATACCTTTAGATGCATTTGAGCTTAAAAGGTCTATTGAATATTAATGCTCTCTAGACCATTGATGGTTGCCTTGGTTTCTACTAATTTGTTGAAAAATATTGATTTGCTACCAGTATCTAAACAAGTGATTGAAGAACTTCCTCTTCCCGACAAATTTTTTTTTAGGTCTCAAATGTTTGTGGACAATAATGCAAATATATTCAAGCAAGATCTAAAGAGTGTTAGAATTTTCCTTCTTCCCTATGATGATTTTGTTATGTTAATGGCTCCAAAGTTAGCTTGGACAAAATTGAAGTGCTTAAGCTTCATCTCCAAGAGGACTCTTATATTCTTGATCAATTCAATCTTAATGATATTGATCTTAGGAAGAAAATTAGATATTGGTGCTTAAGCTTCATCTCTAAGAGGATTCTTCTATTCTTTATCAATTAAATCTTAATGATATTGGTCATGGGAAGTTGATGTATTACAATGAGCTATAATTATAGTGGTTAAAAGAAAACATTATACTCAAAATGCATGTTTGGAATGATTTGCACTATCTCTACTCTTGGGAGGATAATTGTTTTCAAATCATATATAGTTTTATGGCATCCATCTTCTCTTTTTCTAAGTCATCATGGGAGGAGACTGAAAGATTTTCCATGACTTTAGCTGTAGTAAATGCAAGCAAATCTGGCATGCAATTGGCTGGCAACAAATGAAGACTTCTAAAGTGAACAGGTGGTGTTAGGCTACCCAATCTTTGTTAGAGGTGAATTGGCTTTAATTGCAAGTATCTAATATAAATTAGCTTGGATTGACTATGGATTTTCTTGCTCAGGCATTAGGCTCCTAAGGCTCGTTAGTTAGAAAGGATCAATGATTCATTTGCTACATAGGCTGTTTGTTCCTCCCTTGAAATTTTGAATTGAAGCAACTCACGGGGGATTCACTAGTAGCAATAAGGAGACGTCACCTACGTGCAAGAAATATATGGAAATACCCCTTATCTACCCCCAATTTATGGGACCTTACCTTATAAAATATACATTTCTTCCCTTAAATAACCCCCCTCCCTTACACTCACGTGGTACCATACGGTAAACCCTAGTGGACCCCCCAGGAAGCAACTATTGTCACTATCAACACATGGGAGAATGTTATCTTTAAGACTTGTTGCCATAAAAACACAATTAAGGGTGATGATGCTCTTAACTTATATATTTTTCTTAATTCTATTTCTTATAGGATAATATGCTTATCATCAAACTTAGCACAAAGATCTACCCTAAAATGCATGAGAATAGGCTTATCAAATGGAATGATTTGTTAGTCTTTTCAAAAATGGACTTGAAGCCCATAGAGGACATTACTTTTGAGTTTCTTTAAAGTTTGGAAGCAAGGTTTCGTAAAACAAAGAAGGATCCATGGCCATTAGGTGTTTTCCTATTAAGCATTGGTCCTTTCAAGGTGTTCCTTTCTTTAGGGCATTGGTTAAATTTTAGTGGAAAGTGATTAGTAGATTATTAAGGTTGTAGAATTTCAGTTTTATAAAAATTCCCACAAGTGCAAGTTTTGTAAAATGGGCTAACATTTATGGTATGTTCCCATTGTGATATAAGGAGAAAGAGACTAGCTTCCATGTTCTTTGGAGCTAGATATTGCTAGAAAAAAAACAAAGAAATAGCTCTCAAAATGTGGACTACACATGAAATCTCATGAAACTAGGCTTGGCTAGATCTTAAAACACTCTATTATGGAATTTGGGAATTCTTATACACTTTGGGAATTGTCAATATAGGTAATATTTAACCACATCGTCAAATCATGTTCCCTTGCAAGTGGAGCCTATCCCAAGTACTATATAGGTTGCTTTCCCAAGTCCCACATTCAAACATGGGTTTAGATTTAGCCATATAGTCAAATCTTTACCTCTTATTTGAAAGTGGGACTTGGGAAATTTCCAAATTCCCTAATATGGTGGAGCCTATCCCAAGTACTATATAGGCTGCTTTCCCAAGTCCCACTTTCAAACACGGGTTTAGATTTAGCCATATAGTCAAGTCTTAACCTCTTATTTGAAAGTGGGACTTGGGGGAAATTTTCGAATTCCCTAATATGGTCATCACCAACTGGGGGGGGGGGGGGGGGGGGGGGTTAATGCTTCGAGCACCTCGAGCTCTCTTTGTAAATCGAGTAGTTCAAAAGCAATAGTTAAGAAGCTTAGAGGATCTATGTTGAGTTAGACTCTCCTACTAATGATTAAAGATGTAAATATTATGAGTCATATATACACTTGCATTAAAGAAAAGACTATGTCATAGGCAAAGCACTTACACTACTTTCAAAATAGTCTCGATAATGGTTTAGGATAGGAGCATGTAGCTTAGATGTCACATTTTGGATCATTTCCAAATGTGACCCAAACATGGAATTAATAGATTTTGTCACAAGTAACCTTTGAATATGCCAATTGTGCTACATGTGGAGATATAAGTTCCATCCACCAATCACATTATGGAGATGTTGAATAAAGTTTCTAAATTATAATCCATCTATTTGAACACTATAAAATGAACAATAGCTTTTTGAAAATATGGTTATTCTCCATTTTAAACAATGTGTATTTGGCCATAACACTTGCTAAGCAATAACAATGGACTAATTTGTATCTTTGGATTTTTTCCTTATGGCATTTATTAGAATCAAAGAGAAGCTAGGTTTAATACTTGGTTCTTGTGGAAAAGAAAATATGATAAATTAGGTAACAACAAGCTATTGTATGCAAGTACAAAAAGGGTAGCTAATTTTGACAAGGTTGTTGAACAACCCTAACATTGTTTTAAAATGCATCTCATTTAGACATTGTCCATAGAAAGAGATTCACCAAGGAGGATAAGTATGTTTTGTACTAAGAAACGCCATTCCTTTGGATTAGTAAAACATCCCCTTACTATCTACACAATTTAAAGACAAAGATTTCTTAAGGTAGGTTAGTTTGGAAAGAGCATAGGAGCCTACATACTTAATGCTTCTAAGACCCTTGCAAAGAATACCTCCATGTGACTTTTGAACTAGTATTGCAAATACAAGGCAAACTATCCATCTAGTATTTTTATGGGTCCTTCAAATGCCAAAAAGAGTTGGGTGATGGTTCTATTATCCAGAGAGACATCAATATGGCCTTATCCCAAATTTTTGGCCTCCAAGATGAATGGAACCTTGTTTGCATACATTGTGTGACGTGCTATTTCAAGTCTTTGGAAGGAACTATTTACAAGATCATAACAATGAAGTACTTGTCCCAAAGCACACCTATTATGGGGATAGCCATTATAGTTTGGAATTGATACTCCAAGTTTCTCAAAACATAATGTTGTCATTTCGTCCTCACCTTCCCTTCTTCAAAAGATCTATATAGATTATGAACAAGTGAAGGATATGTAGTGATACAAATCCTGGCTTATAAAAAGGTATTATCACATACTATCAATGGTCCAAACTATGGGTAAATTCAAAATGACATGGATTATGCCAAATATATGTTGCTAAAGTGGAGGAAATAAAACCACAGTATTTTGAAACTTTACTAGTTTTGTGATGGAAAATCCTCCCCTCTAAACCTTGTATATATTTTATCTCATGGAAAAAGGAACGATTTACATATGTTTGACCCATATATCATGCCTTGACATATTATATGTGTCATTTAGTTTAGCTTTTGACAATTATTGGGGAATGCTGATATTTAACCCACTATATATCCTTCACCATTCCCCACTACATATACTTCACTTGTTCATAAGCTTGCATGGTGTGACGTGTTATTTAATCTCAAATGTGCATCTATCACCATTCAGGATGAATATTATGTGTATGCTTTTAAGTTGCATGAATTTTCATTATGAATGGTGATAGATGCACATTTGACATTAAATAGTACTCTCTAATTTTGAATAGGTAGTGTGAAGATTGATTACTATTCCTTTCTATACCCATTGTCATTGTTGCACAATTTGTTGTCCTTTCCCATATGTTACGAAATGGTATAAACTAGCAAGCATAAGTGTTTATACTATTAACATGATTTTCAATTGCATAGACTTCCCTTGAGGATGGATTTGTATGCCCATGTGAGATTAGATAACACTACTCACCAATCTTGAACTTGTGTAGTGGAAGAAAGACAACTATCATTCCCTTAAATATTAACAAATATCAAGTTCGCATAATTCACTACCTATTCAACACCATAAGATATAAAAGGATCATTGCTCATCAGCCAACATAAGATATAAAATAACACAACTGAACAAGCATATCCATGGTCTCTTAATACCAAAGTATATACCTAATAAAAATAGCTTTTCCAAACAATGCATTCCATGGATGTTAAGTATGGAGATCCCCATGGCCACTATCTAGTTTCAAGCCAAATGTAATGGCCATGTATATAGCTTCAATAAAATCAAACTTGACCAATATCATTTGCATTACCCACTCAAAATTTCCACGCACACAAGTGCATCTACACGTGTGCACACACATGCTCTTGATATGTTTAGTCATACCATGTATTGGACTTCCTATTCACCATGTTTTCAATATGTTTTGCTATCCCTCTTCGGCAAGGCCAAGATCAAGAATTATTATAGAAGGAGGAGTTGAGATGAAAGTAGGAAGTAAAGTTAGAGTAGGGTATTAGGGCCTAGACATGTACAAAATGGAACAGTGTAGGTTGAACAAGGAGTTACATGCCTCATAATCATATTATTGACAATCAACCTACTATTTCTCCAAGTATCAATCATATGTGTTGTTTTGGTGAGCAATTTTTGTTAGAAAATTTGGAAAATGGTAGACAAGTTAAGCACATAAAGAGAGGTGGAGGGCAGAGAATGGTGGTGATATAAGTGTGTGGCAAGGGCATGATGGTGACAAGCTGATGGAGAGTGGCTACTAAAGGGAAATTCCCTAGAGGATGGTGGCTAGGGTGGACAAGACAGAGAGGGATATGTTGGGGTAAGTTAGAGGGTTAGAGGGGGGTAGAGAAGGGTACATAAGGTTAGATTGGGGTGGGCAATGTTGGTCAACATTGGTTGAGAGGATTAAGAGAATGTGCAAGTAAGGAAAGGTGGGCATTGGTATAGGGGGGATTAAGAGAATGTGCAAGTAAGGAAAGGTGGGCATTGGTATAGGGGGGATAGAGGAGGGTAAAGAAGGGTAGGTGAGAGGTAGAGGGGATGGGAGGGGGTAGAGTGGAATATATGGGGATACTTGAATTTATTTGGGGGTGGTTGAATGATAGCAGAATGCAAGTGGGCTTGGACATGACTAGAGAGGGAAGGCATAGGTAATTAGGGTTAGAGGGGGGTGAAGGTTGGTAGACATTTGGGGATAGTGAGGATAGTGGGGTGTAGGTAAAAGTGCACGAGGTATAGCGAGAGGGTGCCAAAGGGTGGGAGCCTATTAGAGGCTAGTTAAAAAACTTTTGAATATAACAAATGGTATAAGAATGAAACCCATGCAACTATGAAAAATGTTTTCTTCATGGATCACACATACTAACCACAATAATGAAATGTGTGTGTGTGTGTGTGTGCATGCGTGCGCGCGTGCGTGTGTGTGTGTGTGAACTCGAGCTCTAGATCATTAGGAATTATTGATGACATGTCTAAGTATAGAATTTGAGTTTTAGACCTAAAAAGTAAATAGAAGGCCTTTAAAAAAATGGTCAACTATAAACATTACTTTTCTTACTATTGACATGGTCTCCTTGACAAGGGGCCATCTCCTTGGAAGGTGCATATGTGGAACATCAAATGATAGGGGTCACCATGTCAACACCCAAAAATCTGTTTATGTGTGTGTTTGGATAATAATTTACTTCAAGAAATTAAATAATATGTAATTATTAAAAGATTAAAAAGTGATCTCAAATTCAATTACTAATTCGAGATATAGAATTTGAAAAAATATACATTGAGAGTGTTATAAAAAATAGAACTACAAATGATAAAGAGCTATAAATTACAACCAAGATGGAGTTAATATATTTCAATAAATAATAAATCATTTGGTATAGAAAAAGTATAATTGGACTTTAAAGATACATATAGTTGAAAATTCCATTGAAATAGAATTAAGTGAACAAAGTAGAAGACAAAAAGTGGATTTTGTTTGTAGCAATCCTTAGTGGTAGTCTTTCCAAGCCTAGTAAGGGAAGAGTCTAGCTGTCACCTACATCCATACACAAACATATGATTAGAACCATCCATGTTAATGTGTATTGTAGGTGTCGGTGCAAGACCTAGTTGCACCTACTAAGATGCTAAAAAACCCAACCTCTAAGGACTAATCAAAAAATGTTGGCTAGTAAATTCCATACATTTAAGAGCTAATTCAAGCATTATCAAAGATTTGTGGTTATTTAGATAATACAAATTACTAGTCAAGCATCCAATTAGTAGGATGTTGCTTCATCCATAAATTTTTAATGGAAAGGTAAAGCTTCAAAGGAATATTGTGCACCCACTTGATGTCACTAGAGAGAATTTACTTTGACTAGCACTTTTACCTCTTTAGTTGCAACTATCACACAAACTCACATAATCAAGAATAACTTAGATAATTTAAGAAAGATCTAAAATTTCTATCTAAGGCCATAGTTGTGGAGCCATTTCTAAAGGATTATTGGTGGTGATACACACAACATCCCTCTAAATTGAGTAGTTGAATCATAATCATCACAATACCTATGTAAGGTAAAACATTGCTTCATAGGGAGGCTCTCAATTTAGATTAACATGTATTTCAAGGAAAGGTATGCATGAAGGTTACTTATGCCTATACTTCTCAACAAATATACCAACCTAACCATATGTCATTATAAACATACTCATTTCTTTAGTAGGTTATTTATATGTTAAACTTCCAACATTGAAAATTGGTAAGTTTCAAGGCATTAAAATGAGGGTTGACATACTAGTGAATACTTTAAGTAACCACACAAGCCAAGTTGATACAAATAACTACAAAAGTATAAATCTATGTATATTAAACATTTTAATTTAGTAAAGAATGTGGTAAAGAGTGTCTTACCAACTATCTAACACAAATATTGGACCAAAGCAACATTCACACAATTCTAGGACACAACTAAGGCCTTAGAACCTATATTACTACCTTCTAATCTCAACCAACTAAGATTTTAGGCATTGGCCTTTAGATATGAAAGGTCACTTTTAGCTCTAGCTATTATCTGCACAAGTTGACCCATAAAGTATTCTATTACTCAATTTGGTCCATTCAAAATTTAGACTTATGAAATGTGTATTAGTCAAAATTTAACTTCATTTGTACACAACCATTAAGTTATCACATCAAGATCCTCAACCACTAGCACATCCTAGTATTGTATGCATGCAAGGTTTAAACTAGCTAGCTTGCAATAGAATAAGGCCAACTTACATTCATAGCCTTCTTGTGAATATAATTCATCATTGTGAGTAGCCTAAATGAGATTATTAGATGCAGTCGAGAGCCATGGATCATTTGATGTAGGTATACCATGCTTGATCAATTCGGAAGAAGGTGTGTCTCACTTAAATCATCTTCATAATACCAATAATACAAGCAATCATAGATTCCTTTTTGTGCAGCACTACAATGTGAAGCAAATCATTGACCACTCTCTTACGCTATCTCTTACTTGTAATAGAAGCATTGAAATGCCATTACAACATTAAATGCGATAGGAGTGTTATGTTTGAACATAGAGCTATGTGTATCAACTATTAGCAAGGTTGTAGCTATACTAAAATTTACATTATGTATGTTCAATGTACACTTCTCATCCATTAGGATACATCACTCAAGCATCTATATATCCCAAGCATTTACCCTATTGTATGATATTGCCAAGTTGGAGCCCAACATGAGAACATTTTATTGAGGCCACTTGAAAGCTTACGGAATAAGAAAAATTCAATAGCATGCTCTTGTATTATTTGACTCAAGTTTTTATGCATTAGTTATGTTGCTAGTATTGTTTAGCTAACTCTAGTGATCGACTAAAATCTTCAAAATACTTTTTTCAAATATTGATATTTAGATTGAGTACTATTGATGCAAATAGACTAGTGGAGTGAAATCACACTAGTCGATCTATTAGTTTAAGAGATTATGCCTATAATATCCATAATTTGAAAGGCTTTTATGGAGTCCCATGTTGAATTTCCTTGTGATATATTTCTAGCCCTATCCATTACGTGACACATGTGCTTCGAGAGTCCTACACTTTTTTCCAAGGTTAGTATGTGGCACGTTGGTGGCAATGTGTGTTTTTTCAAGAGGAAAAACATAGCCAACTCTATATATAATGAGTGGGTATTGTTGTCATTGGTGATATTGAAGTAGGCTAGTGGTAAATGCAAAAGCTTTTATGATACACTCCCACTATGCAATTTGATTCCTACTTTCACCATTTTTATTTATAAACGCAAAGACATTTGATTCCTACTTTTATCGTTTTTATTTATAAACTTAAAGATATTTAAAATGGACTTTATTTTCTTGTTAAATATATATGCCTTTGTTTTGGTTTTATTATTTAAAAATATGTTAATAACTCACTATATCAATCTTTATCCTTTACATGGTAGGCCACATTCGGGTTTCACTAATTGAGGTTCTCTTATTGCGCTGCCCATTACAACTTGTCCAACCTTAAAATTTTTAGCACTCAAAATAAAAGTAAGAAAACATCTAATGCATGTATTAGTTTCTCTATATTAGATGTATCCTAACAAAAAAAAATAAAAAAAATACAATGAGTTATTTATGTGAATAAAACCACAAAGAAAAATATATCTTTAACAAGAAAATAAAGTTTTCTCAAATGTGTTTAAATTGTTTAATTAAGAAAAAAGTATATCTTTAACAAGTAAATATAGTCAATGTTTATAAAAGTCTTTAAGTCCATCAATGAAAATGACATGATAGAAGTTGAACCCTAGATTGTAGAACATGACTAGACCTTTTCACAATGACCACTACAATGATTAATTCTCAACATTCAAAACTATAGAAACTCTTTATTTATAGTTAAATTTTACTTTCCTCCCGAAAGAATGCACATTGATGTCAATCTTCCATATAATAACCTTGAAAAAGGGAGTGAGACTCAGACGTGCATGCCATGTAATGGATAGGGCTTGAAATATCCCAAAGTGTATGCCACATTAATAGGTTGGAGATATATCCCAAGTGCAACCAGACTCATCCAATCATCAAACAAGAATACAAATCTAAGGTTGTTATGTGGAGAGAGAGAGAGAGAGAGAGAGAGAGAGAGAGAGAGAGAGAGAGAGAGAGAGAGAGAGAGAGAGAGTGTGTGTGTGTGTGTAAATCAATATATTATTGTCTCTTGTAGCTAATCACATAGGGTAGTATGGAGTGATTCTTTGTTTTATGAGTTGGGTATGCATAACAAGTTTTGAAAGCAGTATTACAAGGCCATCCTTTCACCTCTAGTTTCATCGAATGTTGCCACTTATTTCCACTTCCTTCAGTTGATAGCTCTAGCAAGATCGATATTCAATTGATGCTGGTGGGAGTAGGCACCAAGCACCCCATATAGGAACCTGAGTAAGATCAATATTCAATTGATGCTAGTGGGAGTAGGCACCAAGCACCCCATATAGGAGCATGAGTAACCTAGGACTTGAGAAAGGACAACCTCAAACCTCACCCACTAAAATGCCTTATTTAATGGGTTCTTGCATAAGGAATGCCATGCCTATCTTGGATGTTGGCTTGTAGGAGGTGTTCATCATCCCTACCCCATCCCCGCAAGCTACCACTAAACCCCTAAACTAATGGTAGCTTGTTTAGGTGAAGCTAACTATTTGGTGATCTTGCAAGAGCTAAGCTATGTCACATATCAATGTCATGCCTCAAGGTTAATTTCATAATCCCCTATAATATGGAGTGAGGGGACCTCAAATATTAGGCACTAGGTTAATCACATGGAGATTCATTGATAGCATCCACAATGTTGCTTACTAGATAAGCTCATGTATGTCCACTATTAGATGTTTCCACACCAAAACAAGTACACTTTTATTATTTCCTAATTAGGGTGATTATACTTATTGATACACTATTGCACCCAATATATTCCAAAGCTAGTATATACTTAATTGTGTGATTGCTTATGACAACGCTAGGGGTATCTACATGGGCATAATATAGCTCATACAACTAGTATCTTTTAAAGTCATCCCAAAGTTGATTTGATCTCGACTATGCCATATTTCAATTACATCATTACTACACGTTTAGCAACCAAAATTGATGACTTCATTACTTAACTAGAGTGCACTACTACAAAGGCACAAAGACATATCGATGGTCATTTCTAATGAAAATTGATAGTGTCACTATTTGCAATGCAAAAAGCATTGTGGCACAAATTGTGACGCTATTTGTGATGCAAATAGTGACGTCAATAGCAATAGTGTTTTAGGAAAAAAAGCAGGGTTGAAAACCCAAGCGCGACATTTTGAGTGCAACAATACGAAAATGAGTGAAAGAGAGAGGGAGAGAGCTTGAAGCTTGTGTGTGTGTGTGTGTGTGTGTGTGTGTGTGTGTGTGTGTGTGTGTGTGTGTGTGTGTGTGTGTGTGTGTGTGTGTGTGTGTGTGTGTGTGTGTGTGTGTGTGTGTGTGTGTGTGTGTGTGTGTGTGTGTGTGTGTGAGGGGGGGAGAGAGAGAGAGAGAGATTGACTATTGTCGCCATCATTGTTCGTAGGGCAAGAGGATAGAGAGGCAATTGGAGAGCATGCTAGGCCTAATGGAATCAATTTGGAGGAAAATGCAAATGAAAGAGGAGGAAAAGGAAAGGAGAAGAAAAATGGAAGTGGAGCAGAGTTACAAAGAGTGGGCATTATAGCAGCAAGGAGAAGAGTGACAGTTTAGAAGACGATTATGGCAAGTTCAAAATGCCCCAACCCACCAAGTACAAAGGAGAGAGAGACGAGTTGGTTTTGAAGAAATGGATCACAGAAGTAGACAGATACTTGAAGTATGCCAAGATCACAGAAGATAGGAAGGAAGAAGTAGCAGCCGCCTACTTAGAGAAAGATGTTGCTAGTTTTGGTACTTGTTGGAACAGGAGTAAGGATACAACATTTTTTCATGGGAAGAACTCCAAGTGGAACTGAAAGACTATTTCATCCCAGAGATGGAAAAATTCAAAGCTAGAGATGAATGGAGAAACCTCAGACAAACACAAGGGAAGATGGAGTATGTCAGCAAATGTAGGCAACTCATGTTGCAGCTACCCAACATGGACATTGACACTAAGCTACATGGATTCTTATTTGGCATGCAAGAATGGGCCAAAAGAGATGTAGAGAGACATGAGCCAATGAGTTTAGTGGAGGCCATGAGGATGGCTAAAGGATTAGTTGACATAGAAGGGAGGAGAGAACAGCCCAAGGGAGTCAACACCAACCTCAACAACTCTTGGACCTCGAGACCCAACACCCCTAGAGGCCCATTCCTGCAAGCGCGGAGTCAAATCTTAGGCATAACCCCAACTGCATCACAATCCATCTTAGTACTAAGAGGAGTAGTTGGCCGATGGGGGACCAACCACTACAAACCAACTCTGAGTGTATCATATGGGTCCACGAGATTAAATACATCATGGTGGATACCCCAAGGCTCAACCATAGGGATTAGATATTTCAAGTGTGGGGAACCCCACTATCAAAATCGATGCCCCATGGATGACATAGCCTCATCAAGCGGGTCAAAAGTGGCAACCACTAGTGCATATGGAAAAGAGGAGCCACAACCCTCGCGCATTTAGGAAATTCCCAGTGGAAGTGATAAGAGCATGGACCATCCAAGGGTGGGGACAGTCACTGCTCGCCCCCAATGCATGGCGGCCCATGTAGTAATTGTCCAACACTTATACATCAAGGGCAAAGTGAGTGAATGGGATCAAGCCATCATGGTAGACACAAGAGCCACCCACAACTTCATCACCCCAGACTATGTGCAGCCAAACATGGGCTTAAAATGTCTAAGGCCCAAGAAGGGTTAACAATAACTTTTGCATGAGGTTAAATAAGTCTCTACAATGCAAGTAGAAGCAGGGAAATGGAAAGCCAAACTCAACTTCCTAGTCATTCCCATGGACTATTTTGAAGTCATCTTAGGTCTAGAATTCTATGACAAGTATGTCATTGCAATGTTTGGGAAGGGAGTTAATGAGATGATGCTAGACATGCAAACAAGGCATTAGACTACCTTGTGAGAGAATGCAGCTACCAGGTAGAACATTAATCAAAGTGCAAATGAAGGGGAACAAGCATAGAGTCTCATGCCAAATGGTGAAACCTGATACTAACCAACCAGGAACACCAACCCAAGCACCACCTTGCCAAGCTACCCATATTAGGCCTCACATCATGACTAGTAGTGCCAAATAGGTGGAGAAGTCATTAAAGCAAGGGGCAATGGTGTATTTATGCATGATTTGGCCCATTGAGTAAGAGGTCACCAAGAAGCCCAAACTCAAAGTTGGTAATACAGAAGTGGCAAAAATACTTGATGAGGAGTTTAAGGATGTGATGCCGGTAGAACTACCTAAGGGCATGCCACCCAAAAGAGATGTGGACCACAAGATCAAGCTCATTCCAAGGGCTATCCCACAGCTAGAGCCCCTTATCGTATGAATCACACTGAACTCATGAAGTTTAAGAAATAGTTACATGAATTGGAAGAGCAAGGTTTCATCCGACCCAGCAAATCCCCCTTCGATGCCCCAGTGTTGTTTGTCAAGAAGAAGAAGGATGGGGGACTCCGACTATGTGTATACTATAGGGCCCTTAATAAGATCACTATAAAGAACAAGTATCCCATGCCCCTATTTGATAGCCTATATGGAGCCAAATACTTCAACCACATAGACCTTAGGTCAGGGTACCATCGGATTCACATAGTAGAAGAAGATATTCCCAAAACAACTTTTCGTACTCAATATGGCAACTTTGAATGGCTAGTCTTAGGATTTGGATTGAGTAATGGATTGGGCACCTTTTGTGGCCTAATGGATGAAGTTTTCCAGCTTGAAATAGATGTCTTCAACATTATCTACATCAATGATCTCCTAGTGTATAGTAAAACTCTAGAGGAACACAATAGACACTTATGCCTAGTTTTGGAGAAGCGGAGACAACATAAACTATATGCCAAGCTTGAAAATTGCGAGCTTGCAGTGAAAGAATTAGAGTTTCTAGGGTTCATTGTAGGCGAGGCTGGCATCAAACTAGACCCCAAGAAAGTAGAAGACATAAAGAATTGGCATATGTTAAAGACCATGAGGGAAGTGCGAGAGTTCCTAGCCTTCATGTTGTTTTGTAGAAGATTCATCAAGGATTATAGGATTGTCACCACACCACTATCCCACCTCACCAAAGGAGATAAAATTTTCACATGGGGAAGTGAGAAACAAGCTAGTTTTGAGATGATGAGGAAATGTATGAGTCAAACCCTTGTCCTCAAAGTACCAAACTTCACAAAGCCCTTCGAGATCTGCACATCCAAGAAGTTCACAGATGCCGAAACCAAATGGAGCACTCACATAAGAAGGAGATGTTAGCAGTAATTCACTGCCTTAGAAAATGAAAGCATTATGTCCAAGTCAAATACACAGTAGTCTTCATAGACAACTTGTCCCTCAAATACTTCCAGTCCCAACCAAAGTTGTCTGCCAAACAACCTCGATGGCTCGACTTCCTAGCAGAATTCAACTTGGAGATCAAACACAAGACATGATCCACCAACAAGATAGTAGATGCTCTAAGTCGCAAAGCCGATTTGAAAGCCATCAATGTGGTCAGCAGTAACTTTCTAGAGTTAGTGAAGGAGGCTTTGGAACATGACCAAGACATGCACAAGATTATAGAAGAGGTGAAAGTTGACAAGACACCACATGCATGTATATCCTAGAGGAGGGAATTCTGCTTGTAGGGAAAAGAATGTACATTTCCAATAGTGTGGAACTAAAGAATGTCATTTTACATGAAGTGCATGATGGAAAATTAGGTGGACATAAGGGACAAAACAAGACACCTGAAGCACTCAGAAAGAAGTTCTTTCAACCAAACATGAAGAAAGAAGTCATAGATTACATCAAGACATGTCCTACTTGCCAACTTGTGAAGGCACCACGCTCCAAGCTAGCAAGATTACTTCAACCAATGCCAGTACCTAGCCAACCATGGGATGTAACTAGCATGGATTTCATTATGGAGCTCCCCGAATCCCATGGTTACACCATCATTTTTATAGTGGTGGACTATTTCTCAAAGCAAGCTCACTTCATACCTGCTAGGCCACCATTGAATTCCAAGGAGATAACCCGCCTCTTCTTCAAGCATGTTTTCAAGCTACATGGCTTACCCTTAGCCATAGAGTCAGATAGAGATGAAAGATTCATGAGTGACATGTGGAAGGAACTCTTTAAGAATCTAGAAACACAATTGAGATTCTCATCCTCCTTCCACTTCAAGATAAATGGGCAAACAAAGAGAGTCAACCAAGGCATTGAAGACTATCTTAGGAGCTATGCTTGGGTGGACCAAAAAGATTTGGCCTTGTACCTTGATGTGCTCGAGTTTCACTACAACAGCTCAATCTACTTTGCCACGGGCTACACACCCTTTTAGTTATCTCTATAGGAAAAGAAGTCATCATACTCCTTACCTTAGCCTTAGGAGAGCTCCCAAAGCTGAAGACTAGGATGTAGAAGAATTCTTGAAGAAATGAAGAGACCCCAATGTCGTAGCTAAGTGGAGTCTAGAACAGAGAAAAATCACCATCTCCTCTCATTAGCTCAAAGCATATGTCCCTCCCAAAGAATATGAGCCCCAAATTCAATCACTACTACTATGGACCTTACCGCATCACTCAAGTGTTGAACGAAGTCACATGCAAGCTTGACTTGCCAAAAGTATTTGTGTCCATAATGCATTTCATGCCCGTGTTTTGTACAGGGTGTACCAATAACCAATGGGGGTGGCACGTACCACTACTTCACTCCAATGGCCCCTTGGAAGTAGAAGCATTCCTTCGGCATTGGGAACACAAAGGGTACCCCGAGTACCTCACCAAGTGGAAAGGATGCCCTCTCAAAGGAAGCCACTTAGATTTCGAAAAAGCAAAAGTCTGTGAATGTGGCAATGACGCCTTCACCACCTGGCTCAAGGAGAAAGCCACCACTTCTTCCAATTCCCCTTGAGTCATCCACAAAACTTATCATAGGCCCAATAATGCCTCCACTCCTCAAATGTAATTGAGTCGAGGGTGTTTACATGGTAGCCAGAATAAACCAAAGCACCCAAACATTCTAGATAAGCAAACACTGACTAGCTTAATAGGAAAAGCAATGTTAAGACCCCCAAGCCTTAGTGTGGAAGAAACTAACCAGTTTGATAGTAAAGGCTACATTAAGACCTTGCTAATGTGTCAAGTCCTAGACCAGCAGACACTGGCCAATTTGTTAGAAAAGGTAGTGTTAAGACCCTAGATGAGTCAAATAACCTCTACCATTAGATTTCTTAGGATAGCAATCCAATAAGCGGGAGTGAGTGGAAGGGCTTTGTAGATATACCATGGCGTTGCTATCAGAAACACCTATATAGGGAGTAGTAGTGACTCTAGGCCCTGCTTGATTTCAACTCTACATGTGATCCCTATACCCAGTGGTGAACCCTCATATGTACAATGTCACAAGGGTGTAGTCCTGGGATGTACCTAGTGTCAAAATCAAAGTCAACCATTTCATTGACTTCCTCAGCTGCCAAAGGGGAAATTTGGTCAACAAGAGAGTCAAACAAGTTTCTTAAGTGAAATATTAGCTTTGTCTTTACTACTTCTGGATTTTCTATGAGAATTATTCTCCTTATTGCCCTAGTAATGGCTTTAAAACGTTCCTTTCACACTTGGTTCAAGGGATCTAGACCTTATTTGCATCCAACACTTATCAGATTCTCTCCATCCATCTTTGGTGCTAGCTTTGAGAACTTGTCTCTTATAGTCTCTAGGCTTCCTCTCACCGAAGCATCTTCTTCCTTCCCCTATGTTGAGGTGTCTTGGGGACAAGTGACTTCTCTATTTTTTTCATTCTTACTAGGATAATCTTCGACATGATGGCCCATCTAATGGGAGATATAACAAGTCTATAAATGGTGAGAACTTAACTTCCACCACCTTCTCAATAACATGAGGATCAAATACCTTAAGAAAATCCAGAGTCTCATTTCATCAATCTGATACTGTACATTCCTTCTTCTCAATTTGTAGCAAGTTCAAGCATCTACAATCCTTTACCAAAGATTTTTCAAGCACTTGTATAGTCCAGCCAATTTGGTAAGACCATAAATGTGATCCAAACTGGATACTCGTGATAGACTATATCCTTAAAAGAAAATTATCAAGTCTAAGAAATTTTTTACACAAAGTCAGTGAAGCCCATTTCTGAAGCCAAAATCCAATCCCTCTCGTAAGCAAAATAAAAGCCCTTGTGAGTGAATTTATAGTGTGTAGAAGCATTGCATACGCTTGGTAGGTACATAGGAACCATTGCATGAACTCTTCTTCAATAGGGATCCTCCCCACAAATGACAGGAATAAACCCTAGATCAAGGAGTTTACATAACTTTTCTTGACCCTCTGTAGTGACAAGCCGATGAGTGCCCTATGTAACTTTGCATTGCCCTCTACTACCATAGTTTTCTTACTCTCGGTAAAGTTTATATGATATTTTTCTATAGAGACTTCTATTGATCTTTGTCGTATCTAGGTCTGTTAGAATATTATAATGTACTCAGATGAACATGTACTTAGAGAATATCTAGGAAGACAATATCTAAATATTTAGGAGAACTAGATAAGATGGATCTAGAACATGTGGATGATACTTCACTAAGAGAACCTACCATATCCACACCTTGATTGTATATATATGTATACTCTCACCTATTCCAATGTAGAAGTGTGTAAGAAAGTGTGCAATACAAGTGTGTGGTTCATTCTCCATTTCATTGTCTAATTGTTTTTCTCTCTCTTTCTCTCAATGTCACTTTCACTACATGGTATCAGAGCACACCAAGCTCCTAAGGGCCTAGATTATTAGCCTTTGGCTATTCTTATATGCAATCAAAATCAATTGCCTTGTATGAAGATTAGTAGGATTTGAATCCACGTCAAGGTAAACTAACCTTATCCACATGCACCTTATCCTCTTTATCTTGAACTTATTTTACCATGTCCACCTACTCTTATCTTCTTCATTATCACCTCTCCTTAAGAGAGAGATATTTGTCCTCTTTATCATTATTGTCATCCTTATCTCATCTTATCTCCTCTCTCCACCTGCCTACCCATTCGGTCCTTTGCCATATTAAGGTCTAAACCCCTTCTCTCTACAGTCATTTGTGGCCCACCCATCCATTACCCATTAAAGTGATCTCCCACACACAATCCACTTAATTCTCACCCAACCTTATCCTCAAAGAATCTTTTTCCTAGCCACACATATTTTCTATCTTTTCTCAAACCAACCTCACCCTCTTCATCTTTAGACATTGAGCTATCCATGCCACATATATTTCACTCATTTCTAATCTAGCTCAAGCCTTCTACATTACCTCCCATTTTCCTCCATTTTTATTGATCCTTATCCACAAACCTTATCTCTAATCTTATCCTCACTTGCATAGACTACCTTATTACTTTGTACCAGCATGCATATGCTTCAAATAGTTTCCTAGTTCCTTGCCCTTGCCACATGTTTACTCTCACCTCTTTTGTTAAACTTTGAATGTTCTTCCTTATCAAAAGTCTTTATCACAAGATATTTCTATCACATCATGCAACACATATGTTCCGTGCTTATATCCTCATTAAGTCCATTGTTCACTCACTCTTGTCAACTAGTGGAATACATAGAAAATTCTTCAACAGACAACCCCAATCCTCTAACAAACAAAGGCCCCTCATATCCACATCTCTATCATAAATCTTCCATTTTGTATTCTCGTGATTTTAACTCATCCATCCTAGCATGTTCTTGGTGCGCAGATCGGATGTTGTATGCTCGCGTAGTGAATGCTGGAAGGTCCCCAAGAACAATAGAACTCTACTTTTTGCACAAATTACAAGGTAAAAAGCATGAACGAAATGAACAAGAGACCAATTGGGTGCAATCTCCCCCCATGCCTTGTGTGAGCGCTCCACAAAGCATGTATTTTTATATATTATTCATCTTCAAGATCAAATAATAGCCCAAATTACAAAATAGCAAGCTTTTAGCTTTTGAGTTTGCTTTAACACAAAATAGGAATAAAGCTAATGGACGGTGCCCAAAGAGTCTGGCATGCCCAATACAATGTCCAAATAGAAATAACATAATCGTGCACCCATGCGCATACAAAATAATAATAAATATCCAATGCCTCAATAAATAGGCGTGACAAAATATAGGCGTCATGCCTAAGGTATGCGCCCATCAAAATATAATTAATAAATCGAATACTCGCTATCCTCCAATGCTTTCCTCTGCCACACTGCTGCTATCTCTACACATTAACTGAAGCATTCACAATCGTTAGTAAAATAATACAATTAAACCGACAAAAGTGAATACCTAGCAGTCTTCAGCTACATAAATAAATCAACTGGTTAGAAATAAATCCTAACCTTAATTTATTACGAGTGCGCACTCTAAACTCATAAACATTTATTAATTTAATATGCATTTTGCGGAATCACCCATGTACACACTAAATTAATGAAACGCCCGAAAAGGACAGGCGTCCCCATCAACTTCTCGCACAAAGAATCCACTTTGTGTATGAGCCTCGGACATCAAAGTTTACGGAATCCACCATGAAATATACCTCTTGGCATCATATCCCGGGGTGGGATAGCAATTGACCTCAATTGCTATTAGCTCAATGTGGAGCTAACAGAGTGGAGAAAGCATTTAAGTCTCTAGCGTGCATCCATTGTGCTTCTTCTACAGGATGGTTCTTAAATTTAACTAGATATCTAGAATATCTTCGGCCAGTTCTAGTGGTCAAAAAGTCAGTGTCTATGATAGCTTCAGGTTCAAGTATTTCAGTCTCTTCCTCTAACAAAGGTGGGTTTTCATAAACAGGGTGTATAGGTAATTGGCCTCTAAAGGGTCTTAATAAACTAATGTGAAATGTGTTGTGAATTTTCCAGTGAGGTGGTATTTCTAACTTGAATGCATTGTCATTTATTTTATGAATGATCCTAAATGGTCCATAGAATCTAGGGGCTAATTTCACAACTGGGTGTCTATCTACACTTTGTAGTCTACGTTTTTCTATTCTCAACCAAACATAGTCATCAACTTTGAAATTCATTGCTTGTCTTTTCTTATTCGCTTGTTTGGTATATGATTGCTGGGCTTTAGCAATCATGTCTTTAACCTCATCAAAAATAGTATTATGCATACTACCAATATCATCAACACTCTGAATTCTATTTGACAAAGATGCAACAGGTGTAGACAATCGATAACCATAAATCACTTCAAACGGTGCTTTCTTTGTAGATGTGTGTGGTGTATTGTTATATGCAAACTGTAATAAATGCAAATGTGTGTTCCATGTCTGAGGTTTAGAAATAGTATAAGCACGTAAAATATCTAGAATAGTGCTATTAGTGGCTTCTGTTTGTCCATTAGTTTCAGGATGAAATGCAGATGAGAAATCAATTTTTGTGCCTAGGTTAGCAAATAGAGTAATCCAAAAGTTGTTACAAAATCTAGAATCACGATCTGAAATAATAACTTTTGGTAATCCATGGTTAGTGAAAACAGTTTTCAAAAACAATTGTGCTGCTTGTGATGCTGTTAAAGTTTTCTTACATGGAATGAAATATACTTGTTTACTAAACCTATCTACTACTGTCCAAATCATACCATGGTTAGATTTAGTATTAGGTAAACCAGTAATAAAATCCATAGAAATTTATTCCCATGGTCTAGATGGAATAGACAAAGGCATAAGTAATCCATACTGTTTACCATTATGTCTCTTAACTCTTTGACAAATCAAACATTCAGAAACAAAGTTAGATACATCAGTGTCCATATGCGGCCAATAAAAATCTTCAGTTAATGTACGTAAAGTAGATATGATACCTCTATGACCTTGATATGGAGACAATGAATCTCATTCAAAACAAAAGATCGGAATGGGACTGTAACACACAATCTCTTTTCATAAAACATAAATCCATCATTATATGACAGTGAATCAATAGGAATCAAGTTATTTTGAACTAATTTATTCCAATCAGCATAAAAAGTAATATCCTGATGATAAGTATCTTTTATAGCAATCAAAGAATCAAAAGATATAACATAAATATTATGAATGGCAGGTCTTCTACTTAATGCATCAGCCACTACATTTTCTTTACCGGGTTGATATTGAATGATAGGATGAAAACTCTGGATAAAGGATGCCCATTTGATATGTTGGTCAGATATTTGAGGTTGGCTAAGTAAATGTCTAATACTTTGCTGATCGGTCTTAATCATAAATTCTGAACCCATTAAGTAGTGTTTCCACTGTCTTAATGCTTGTACAACAACTAATAGTTCTTTGTCATATGTGGAATATTTTAGTTCAGAGGGTTTCAACTTATAACTAGAATAGGCTATAGGATGATTGTCTTGCATAAGTACGGCTCCTATTCCTGATCCACTAGTACCAGTCACTACTAAAAAGAATGGTCTATTAAAATCAGGCAACTGTAAGACAGAAACATGGGTTAATGCATGTTTCAATAAGTCAAAGGATTTCTGTTGATTATCGGACCAATGATAGACAATACATTTCTTCAGAAGTTTAGTCAGTGGTGGTAAAGCAAGTAATGAAAAATTACGCACAAACTTCCTATAGAAACTAGCAAGACCAAGGAAAGATCGTAACTCATGCACATTTTTAGGTACAGGCCAATTCAATATTGCATCTATTTTCTTAGGGTCAACTTTAATTCCATCAGATGATACAATATGACCTAAATACTCAATTTTTGTTTTAAAGAATTCACTCTTTTCAGGATTTGCATACAGTTGATTATCTTTTAATAATTGGAAAACCAATGACAAATGCTCATAATGTTCTTTCTCATTTTGACTAAACACCAAAATATCATCAAAGAAGACAATTACACAATATTGATATTTCAAAAATATACGATTCATCATTCTACTAAATGTAGCAGGTGCATTAGTCAATCCGAAAGGCATCACTAAAAATTCATAATGACCAAACTGTGTCCTAAATATAGTCTTGAATATGTATGACTTATCTACTCTCACCTGATGATAACCAGATTTAAGGTCTATTTTACTAAATATAGTAGATCCTTGCAGTTTGTCCATAAGGTCATCAACTCTAGGAATTGGATACATATTCTTTACTGTGATCTTATTTAAAGCTCGATAGTCAATGCACATACGATAGGTATTATTCTTTTTCTTGACTAACAGAACAGGTGCACCAAATGGAGAATTACTAGGTCTAATCAATCCTCTATTTAGTAATTCCTCAACTTGACTCTGAATTTCTTTTTGCTCTATCTGGTTATGCCTATATGGTGCTTTGCAAGGTGGTTGTGTGCCAGGAATCAAATCTATTTTATGGTCTTTTGGACGTGAAGGAGGTAAACCAGGTGGTAGATCTTCGGCAAAACAGTCTTTAAAATGTGCAAGAAATTCTTTATGCCTAGGGTGCATATGATTTTTTTTAACTTGCAGTTCATTCACCCAAATGAGATAAGATTTACTACTTTTGTGTAATGCACGTTTAGCTTGAGTATGCGAAAGCAATGGAAAAGCATTAGATGCATGCATACCATATAATGTAAGATGTTTTCCTTGAAATTTAATATTAATTGAATGCATAAAATATATATCTGGGTTATGCTGATGACGCCAAGGCATACCTAAAATAATGTCACTCGACTGTAATGGAACAACTAGAAAATTTATTCTTTCTGTGTATTGACCAATTTGAATTTCTAAATCATGCACTTCTTGTGTACCGTTATACCTAGTGCCTAAGAATGCTGCTTTGATGCAATAATGCGTAGGTAAATGTAACTTCAATTCTTTTACTAGCTTTACTGAAATAAAATCATGAGCGCTACCGTCATCATGCAAAATAATATTTTCCTTTTCATGCACTAAACATTTCATAGTCAATAAAGAATGTGGAGTTGGCATACCTGGTAAAGTATCCGAAGGAGTAGTAGTGTTGTCCTCATCTTCCGTGAAATCAGGCTATCTTCATGTTCTTCATCTTCCATTGCTCCAAGGTAGTTGATATGGGCAGGTGGCTTCTTCGAATGGCAATTTGTTGCTAGATGTCCAGGCTAGTGGCATTTACAGCATACTATAGGTTTGGCTTTGGTTACATTGTTTGCAATGGCAGGAAGTCTAGGGACATTAGGATTTGGCTATAGAATAGGCTTAGGGTTTTGATTGACATTGGATGGTAAAGCATGTGGTTTTGCCCAATTTTTACGGAAAGATGATGAAGTGAAACGACCTTGATTAAATCTTCTAAAGTTTGAGTTGAATTGCTTAGATCCATAGATACCATTGGCTTGGAATTGCTGTGGACAGTCTCTACCTCGCAGATTGTCTTCAGTGTCATGAGCTAGTGAAATTGTGTCTTCAAGAGTTGTAGGCTTGAACATGTTAACTTCAGCGTAGTAATGCCCAAGGAGTCCAGACATATACTTGCGCTTGTGTGTCGCTTCAGGTACGTCTTCAAGCATGCGTAACTGGAGTAATGCATTCCAAAAACGCTATGTGTACTGAGGAATAGGCTCACGATTCCGTTGTGCTGAAGAAGATCCCATTGCTTTATGGCTTTCTCATGAAATTATGGAGGAAGAAAATTCTGCATAAACTTCTTCTTGAAATTCTCCCAAGTAGTGGGACAATCTATACTCTTGCGTACTACAGTCCACCAAAGAGATGCTCTATCCACAAAATGATTAGTGACACACTTGATTTTATCTTTTTTTGCATAGGTTTCCTCATAAAAGTAGTCATCAAACTAACTAATGACTACAAGAACGGTTTTTCCCTCTCGAGTGCCATTGAAAGTACGGAATTTGAAATTTCTTTTACTTATCTTTGATTCCTTGCGGATGGTTTGAGCTTTGAGAGTCGCGTCGATGGTACGTCGAATAAGATCTTCAGATTGAGGTTCTTCTTTGTCGGTAGACAATCTTTGTAAATTTGCCAATTGAACTTGCAATGCTTGCCTAGCTCTTCGTTCTTCATCCAATTGCATCATAATTAAGTCTAGCTTTTGCTCCATCGTAGGTTCAGGTAGGTCGCCTTCAGCCATTAAATCATCCATATGCGATTTTGTTATCCTGCAAAACTCAAAAGACCTTTCACTCTCAAAATCAAGTTAGTGAGATGAGCGTAGCTCAAGTTCGGGAATACAAGGCTTATGTATTTTTGGGTGTGGCTTTCAAATCTTTGAAAAATTTGTGTTTTATTCTTCTTCGTATGCTGAAAATGCTTCAGCAAACCTACATATGCGTAGAGTACCTTCCAATGAACAACTTTGCAGTTTGGAGTTTCTGCGCAGGAACAACCCTTCTATGAGTTTGGAACAGAAGTCAGTTTCGACTCCAGTTGACTTGTCTGACTTGCAGAGTACCAGACTAATGTGACTTGCAGATTTTGTAGACTTGCAGAACTTAGTTGCTTTGTCGAACTTGCAGAACTTCGACTTGATAGACTTGCAGAATTTGGAGATTTTGAAGACTTGCAGTACTTAGACTTGGGGGACTTGGGAGATTTGGAATCTTAGTAGATTAACAAAACATGCGTGATCATCGAGGACAAGAGGACGTCTACTGCCGTTTCGACGCCGTTGAGTACATACTCTTGCCGTTTTTTGACGAATTGTGATGATGAAGCTTTTTAAAGCTTCTTATTAAGCTTTTTACTAAAGCTTAGTAAACTTTAGAGTTAAGCTTTTGAACTTGTTGAAGATATGGAGCTTACTGTTGTCTGTGGAAAAACGTATTGGAAAGGGAGATGTAGGAGTGGTCCTCCGCCTCTGCAGACCGGTCCTTCACAGTTTGATGATGGAAACAGGGGTTCTTGATCGCGAGGGATCTGCCTGTATCGACCATTCGCGACGAGATTGACCATAGAGCCCGATCGTTCTAGGAGCTCCGCCTTCGCACAAGATGGGTAGCAATTGGAAGTTGTTAATCTCAGCTTCGCTCTGATACCATTAGTGCACTGATCGGATGCTATGTGCTTGCGTAGTGAATGCCGGAAGGTCCCCAAGAACAATAGAACTCTACTTTTTACACAAATTACAAGGTAAAAAGCATGAACGACATGAACAAGAGACCAATTGGGTGCAATCTCCCCCCATGCCTTGTGTGAGCGCTCCACAAAGCATGTATTTTTATATATTATTCATCTTCAAGCTCAAATAATAGCCCAAATTACAAAATAGCAAGCTTTTAGCTTTTGAGTTTGCTTTAACACAAAATTGGAATAAAGCTAATGGATGGTGCCCAAAGAGTCTGGAATGCCCAATACAATGTCCAAATAGAAATAACATAATCGTGCGCCCATGCGCATATAAAATAATAATAAATATCCAACACCTCAATAAATAGGCGTGACAAAATATAGGCGTCATGCCTAAGGTATGCGCCCATCAAAATATAATCAATAAATCGAATACTCGCTATCCTCCAATGCTTTCCTCCGCCACTGCTGCCATCTCTACACATCAACTGAAGCATTCACGATCGTTAGTAAAATAATACAATTAAACCGACAAAAGTGAATACCTAGCAGTCTTCAGCTACATAAATAAATCAACTAGTTAGAAATAAATCCTAACCTTAATTTATTACGAGTGCGCACTCTAAACTCATAAACGTTTATTAATTTAATATGCATTTTGCGGAATCACCCGCTATGGAATCACCCATGTACACACTAAATTAATGAAACACTCGAAAAGGACAGGCGTCCCCATCAACTTCTCGCACAAAGAATTCACTTTGTGTATGAGCCCTGGACATCAAAGTTTACGGAATCCACCGTAAAACCTCACGGAATCCACCGTGAAATATGCCTCCTGGCATCAGCTCTAGTTCTTGTGGTCGCTCTCAATACTACAATGTTTGTCACCCATATCAAGCTCTCCTCTTACATCCTGAAATAGAGGACTCTACCTCAATTGGAACAACAATTGAAGAAGGGAACGCCCTTCATACCCAACATCTTAAGGTCCAAGAAGGCATTGTTTGTGGCCTCTCCATTGAATTGTATTCTTTAACACATTTGGATGGTACTTTAGTGGTGGCAAGAAGATGGCCAAACCTTGTCGCTCTCTCAATTGACAATGTGGATACTCCTACCATTCATCATTAACTCTTAATGTAATTTATACCAACCTTCAAGGTCACTCCCTCATCAGGTACATTGCTTCTGCTTCTCTTACATCTCTATGTTCTATCCTATTTTCTTACATTTGTCACTCAACATCTAGTCTTTATCTAAACTCTGCTTCAATCTCAAGATCATATCATGGTCCTTATCTTACACTCTCTCTATGGGCTCAATATCCTCGTATTCTAATGGTCACACACACACTCCACTTCAATTGTGTGCCACAATCTCTTAACCAAATGCAATTACACATACTCTTGGCTTCCTCATACACATTCAACCTTCTCACAATGTTTTCAAGTTCACATAAAAGTCATATCTCCTTGAGTTCCTCATTATCACATCACTATTTCTCAATGTGCAATCCCGAATCCCTACACATGATGTTACCCTACCATCACATTCCATCTACATTATATTTATTTATGTTCCATCAATCCCAATCTCTCAAATCGTCATTTCTTTCTATCCTATCCTATCCTACATTCCTATTGCAATCATCTTGCTCTAATTGTATACCCAAATCTCAATCATTATTCTACATTACATGGTAACAACCTCATCAACAATCACAAGTACTCTCTCTTCCAATTATCTTGTAGTGTCATCATGAAATGGCCTACCTCCTACCTTACCCAAATCATCATCTACAAATTATATTTTTATCAGATTTGCCAACTATCTTGGCCTTCGAAAGGAAGGAAAAAGAATGGACAAAGTACAAAGAGATGCATGAGCACATTGATACAAACTACTTTATATGGATAAAGGGGCACACTAACATAGAGTATGCTATTACAAAAGATATTATGCTCAACTCTTGGAGTCCTCTCAAAGACAATATGCTTAAAATTCCTCCTTATTCACTAGCTATTTAATCCAAAAACAAAAACCTTATCAATCTCTATCTTACTATGACATCCAACCACATTGGGATCATATTTCCATGTACAAACATGCTATCACCGTTATTTTACTCCACAACTATCAAGCTCCAATTGGAATATATCATCTATTTATATGATGAGCCCATCTCTTATCAAGTCTATCATGAAGCAAACTATGGTGATTAGCTCTTCATCAAGGTATCCATGAACCAAAGCCCAAAGATCTTCCTCATCAACTTACATCTCTTAAATCATTGCAAGCAAAGATTGATGTATATCTTCTGCAACAAGAAGGACAAGGTCTCATGCTATAGTGATAATTGTAATCTTACTTCTCTTGTAGAGCCAAAATGATTAGCAGAAAGTCTTCATACTGCAAAAGAAAATCCTATTTTCTTTTGAGAAGGGAGGAATAATGTTAGAAGCTATTGTTAACCTTTTCTAAAGAGGGGGAATGTTAGAATATTAGAATGTACTCAGATGAACATGTACTTAGAGAATATCTAGGAAGACAATATCTGGATATTTAGGAGAACTAGATAAGATGGATCTAGAACATGTGGATGATACTTCACTAAGAGAACCTACCATAACAACACCTTCATTGTATATATGTGTGTACTCTCACCTATTCCAATGTAGAAGTGTGTAAACAAGTGTGCAATACAAGTGTGTGGTGCATTCTCCATC
Organism: Lygodium microphyllum; assembly: GCF_053477565.2. Taxonomy (NCBI): domain Eukaryota; kingdom Viridiplantae; phylum Streptophyta; class Polypodiopsida; order Schizaeales; family Lygodiaceae; genus Lygodium; species Lygodium microphyllum. The sequence goes on along the minus strand of NC_141148.1, from coordinate 12,418,681 downwards.
TCATTGTCTTATTGTTTCTCTCTCTCTTTCTCTCACCATCACTTTCACTACAAGGTTGCCATGTTTTGCAAAATTAAAAAAATCAACCTCCATAGGATTTGCATGCTTTGATTTCTTTTTGTAATTTGATTCCCCATATTGTTTAGTAACATTACTCTAAGGTCTCTTGTCACCCCCCTACTTGTGCTGCATGCGAGTAGATAGCCTAGTGAATAGTGTGGCTAACATGGTCTCTCATTGTTATTAAAGGAAATAAATGCCTTAAATGCTCTTTTCATAGCTACCCCTTTGTACAACGTCATTTAACCCCACTCTTGAGTCTCCAATTACCATGTCCCCTCACTTTTGGGTAGAGTTTATGATCACCCCCATCTTGATTCATGAGTTACAAATACTCTTACCTTTAAAGCCTATAATTTTGAGTGGATAGGATAACTATAGGACCCTTGTTTTTAAGTTGAAGATAGAAATACCTTGCTCATTGCATTTAAGCATATCCATAACACACCCCCCCCCCCCCCCCCCCACACACACACACACACACATCCTTGAATGAACATAAACATGTATGCACACCATGCATGCCTACATAGATACGCATGAGTGTACACAACTACCTACCCATGTAATGTTTTGCATATTTTTGCAAGCATTGAAAATTATAGCATGCGCCACATCTTACAAAGGAATGACCTTTGGGCATATGTGATGTGCATGTGCATTGGGAAAATGCCATCACATATTGCTTATTGGTGGGAGGGAAGGAGCATAATGATAAATTCAACTTAGCTTGCACCTAATGAATACATATCTAGTATATGTTGTATTATTACAAGAGTACATCATAATAATAACCCTCATGACATAATTGAAACCAAGTGGCACATTCTAATGCTTGTCTATCAATTATAAAGCATTTTGGTAATCTCATTCAAAGAGAACTTCACACATTAGAAAAAGAAAAGAAAATTATGTGAGCACCATACAAGTGTCTTGAGCTTAATGACACTATAGGAGTGCTTCATTATTGCTTATCCCAGCGCTAAGTTTATCCCCTATTTGCATCTATCACTATCTTGGAAAATTGTTTAAGCACTAGTTGTAAAATGGGATTCAAAAGCTATGGTATCTCTTAAAAAGAAATATATAAGGCAACATACAAATGAGATTTTCTTACACATTACTTTTTTATTGTTAAATATGCAAAAAGGTCATGCTCCATTGTTGCATAGCTCCTAAAATCACTACCTTTTGGTTACTTCCATTAAAGTTCTTGTCTTTTGAGTCTTTTCCAAGGAACTATAGATCTTTCTCATTTGAAGCCTCCAATTTAGTGCAGTCCATCTGGCTATGGTAGCCCATAGCACCCTTAAACCCCACGATCCATTATGTAGAGTCCCACCTTGTATATATTATCAAAAGTAGTTATGCTGCTTGATGTTGAATACACTAGACTACTTGTAATCATTGAGTTTTGAGATATTCACCTATGTACCTTGCTCTTTTTCTTTTTCCACTACATAAGATGTAGCACTGCCATTATAATGAGTAACATCAACTATGGCACCATGGAGGTCATTCTTGATTGGGAGAGTAGAATAGTTCATGCCATTGACTTTTCTATTGAAGTGCAAAAATATGCCAACATTAAAATGACGTAGCACACATTGGATCTTTGTAAGACGTCTTGAGGACATGCTTCCAACACGTATCTTTGCTTAGAAATATGTGAACAATACTTTACAAATAGCTAGCCATTAGACTTTTGCAATAAGAAAGAGACAAAGGTTAAAATGTAAATAAAAGTCATTCAAGTCAAACAACATCATTTGTGATTGAAATGGAAAAAGACACACATACCAATTCTCCAAATTTTCTTGAGATCTTGATTTCGATGTGAATCTTCATGGATTTTCTTCATGCTACAATGAAAAGTCATAGCCTTGAAGAATCATGAATGTAGAATACGCCAATGACATACTTACATGATTAGGTGCGAATGGCTCAAAAGGAAAATAGTAGCATAAAGTGAAATGTACTAAATTATTTATTAGTGTGTGAACTTGATGTTGTGATTAACGCAGTTTTGGCAAGTTCAAATACTTGAGTGCCAAGTATTAACATGCAATCCAACTAGGTTTCTATTAGAAATGGTAGTGTAGTCTTGACTTGGGCTAATTACAATGATCGGTTTGTAAAGCAAAATAAGAAACTAAATCTCATGGACACATTGACACGTATATTTATTCATCGCTAACACACAATATTTGCAATGATTAGTGGTCACTATGAATCAATGAGCCATGCAAATCCACGAAAAGAAACTTCTAGAAAAAGATGATGTATGTACACTAATCTTGTGCTAAAACCTAAGAATATATTGAATAAAGATCCTTTACTAATGTTCCACATCACATGACTTGAATAGTTATTTTGGGGACACTTGTAAGTAAAGTATGGTTGTGTAGGTTATGGTCATAGCAAATTGGCATGTATTGATGGAGGAAAACTTTTTAGCATCTCATGCTAGTAACGAGTAAGCATTGCTTTAATGCATGCACATAATGGATAAGTGGATATACAATGGATAAATAATCACATAACATACTCGTAAAGCTATGTGAAGTTTCAATACGAGGGTTTAGAATGTATGTCAAGTTTTTTGGGGAAATAACATGATGTGTAATGTTGTTTTTTGAAGGATGTAGTAATCAAAACAAATGAACATCCCATAAATTTGAAAGGTATTCAGAGTGTGTAGTGCAGTGATGTGAGATTTGTGGGATACATGTGGCAATGGAAAGAGAGGAAACATGATTGAGTTCTTGGGCGGCTATGGGTGTCTAGCAAGGTGGAAATTAGTGCCAAGGGGGAATTTCATAGTCATTGTGGTGAGAATTTGGGAAGAAAAAGCATCCACCCAACTTTTCTAAAGTGATGAATGTATGAAGAGGAAAAAGTCACTATTTTTTCAAATGATATAATAGGAAAAGAAAGGGGCATGTTCTAGAGCAAGGTAAGAAAAGTACTAGTTAATAGTTTGTCAAAGGATGAGAGAGAGAGAGAGAGGGAGGTATGTTACTATATGCTAATTAGTCTTCCTTCTTGGATGAGGTGGAGGATAATTCACTTAAAATGTGTCTTTATTGTAAACATTGGTAGATTACTTTATATTAGAGTAGAAAGAAGAAGAAGGCCCAGTGGAAAACTATACTTAGGAAATGTTAATTTATGTGTGTGTTAGGTATTAGTTTCTTCGCTTCATGGAAATGCACTTAAATAAATGCTAGTTTTTAAAAGATGTTAATTTTTAGTTGGAAGAGATGGAGAGAGCTGTTTTGCACCAACTCTAGGAGGGGTAAAGGAAGATAGCAAGAGAGCAAAGTTCCCTTTGGTTGCAAAGGTGTTGTAGGAATGTGTGAGAATTTGCATTAGATAGCGCCGTATTTGTTGGCATCATTTCATAGCCTCTTGTGTTTGCATTGATAGCTAATGAGATTTCATTTTCTTTAGCCTTGCTAATGTGCTACAAAACCTGGCTTTTTGCTTAGGTTACCACTACTTCGAGGGTTTGCTGAAATCTGTTTCAGCGAGTAGGCGCCAGTGTAGGCGAATCCACTCCCACTAACCCCATTGTGCCCCGGCGCGACACCGCCCTTAGTTTGCGAGGAAATATAATACTTACAAATGTTTTAGTAATTTTGGTGGAAATACAAGCGAGAGAGCGCGAGAGAGAGAGAGAGAGAGAGAGAGCGCGCGCGCGCGGTGAGTGACGGAAGGCTGAGGCAAGGCAGGGCATATTGCAATTTGCAAATGTCTCTAGCTAGCTAGTTTCCGCATTTTTTGCCTTGTCGTAGAACTTAGAAGTGACAGGCACGTGCGAGGGGGCCTGCTTTCCGCGCGTGTGACCGAACATATAAAGTCTCTCTCTCTTCACTTCCTTTACTCACTTACCTAGGCCTACATCACCGGAAGCGTAACGCAGAGTCACGAGACCAGCGTTCTCTGTCCCGGCCCCTCCGCGCCCCCCTCTCTCACAGGAAAAGAAGAAGAAGAAAAGGGGCAATTCACTAACTGCATGTTTCAAAGGTCAAGCCGTGAAATATATGTAACCTCAATCCTGGTGCTCCTACTGTCACTCCACTCCCTCAATAGCTCACAATTTCATCACACGCTCACTCGCACACACACTCTCTCTCCCTCTTTATATCAATTCTACCATCTTGCATCTTATCTTAGCTCAGCATTTCATCTATCTGTATGTGAATCCTTCCCACCTTAGCTCAACTTTTCATCCCTTTCTCTATGTCGAGTCTACCATTGCCTCTCTCACATCAACATGAATGCCATTGCCCATCATAGTCTCCCCCCCATTCCCTCTTGCTGATCTCATCTCTCTCTCTCTCTCTCTCTCTCTCTCTCTCTCTGTGCATGACACTTCGGAGGCACAAGTGTGTCTCCCTGGTTTGTGGCTGACTATTAAGTCAGTCGGTGTCCCTCTCTCTGCTTTTGGGATTTGATTTTGGTTGTTGGACGGACCTTCGGTATAATGGGAAGGCAGCCCTGTTGTGAGAAGGTTGGACTGAAGAAAGGCCCCTGGGCTGCTGAGGAGGACAGGAAGCTTGTGAATTTCATCACCCACCATGGCCATGGATGCTGGCGTGAGGTCCCAAAACTTGCAGGTATAGCAAATGCCCACAGACACACATGCAATGTATGTGCATGTACACATTCAGATGCACATGTATATGTGCACATGTAAGCAGGCATAGGACATATGAATGTGTATGCAGACGTATTGCAAGTGTACTACATGTGCATACAGTCAATGTTGCAGACATTGTTGAAAGAGCACAAATGTGTATATAGAGGCATATTGCAGAGATGTGGCTGATGTATTAGCTGTTAGCAATATTCTGTGGATCATAATGAGCTCTCTAGTAGACGACTGATCAGTCGGAGCAATTTTGGGGACAGGAGCTCTCCAGTAGAGGACTGATCAGTTTATATTAATCAGAGAGCAATGTGAGGGGACAGGAGTTCAATTTTGGTATAAATTTTTACCTGAGTACTGAGTGGGCAAGAGATTGATCCTTTTTACTGGGCTTTGCCTGGATAGTCAGACCTGGCACTCCTATCTGCTGATTCAGAGTGGCTCTCTCATATGTAGATTTCTGGAACACTCATTCTGTCAGTGTATGCATGACAAGCCTAAGCTCTTAGCAATGTTGAAATGGTTTCCAGTATGTGTAGCATGAACCTTTCAGTAACCGTTGATTCATAAGTGGGGTGTTGGGCCAGAGCGATCGAATTGTGTTGCCTAACCATGTGCAATCAAGAGTGTGGACATGCCATTGCTAACATTGCTTGACTCAGCTTCCCATAATGAACCTCTGCAGGCCTGCTGCGGTGTGGTAAGAGCTGCCGGCTGCGATGGACGAACTATCTACGGCCGGACTTGAAGCGAGGCCAACTGTCTGACGCAGAAGAGAAGCTCATCATAGATCTCCATGCTGCCATTGGGAACAGGTAATGCCACACTGGGAGCAAGGCTATTCCACTGCATGTCTTCTTACGAAGCTCTTTGCTATCGTGTGGTTTGGTTTTTTGGGTATGTTCGTGGCATGATGGGGTTTTTTGCTCGGTGTGTTTTTGTGTGTGTGCAGGTGGTCTAGGATTGCAGCTCAGTTGCCTGGTAGAACAGACAATGAGATAAAGAACTATTGGAATACTCGCATCAAGAAGAAATTGAAGCAAGCGGGAATCGACCCCGTGACTCATAAGCCTCTTGGGGAAGAAAGCAGTGCCAAAAGAACCCAAGAAGAAGGGTGTGATGAGCTATCTGATGAGGCAAATGGTGGTCACTCTAGAGCCAAGTCAGCAGGAAAGAAAAGCCCCAAACAAGGAGATTTGTCAAAGAGAGAGAGGATGGAGCTTGAAGGAAGGGAAGCTCACATGAGGGTGGAAAAAATGAGGGCAGCCCTCCAGGCATTTAATTCAAGGTCGCCTTCAAGTGTGATCAGTTCTCCCAGCAGTGTCATCACCACTCACAAGACCGATGAAGATTCTGAAGACTCCTTGATCACAAGAGACCCCAGTCACCTTGCTTCCTCCATCAGAACTTGTCCCGGTGTGAATGTGCCTCAGTTCCTCCCTTTCACACACATGGATGCCGACCCTCTATCCCTCTTTCAACGGCTTCAAGGATGTGCCTTGGACCATAACTATGATGTGAAGTCCTCTCCAGCCGTCCATGACCTTGAACTTAGATGCATTGGCACCCCACGCAATGCGAACGAGCACTTGCTAAGCACACTAAATAAAGAAACTTGTGATGGCTCCCTTCAAGTTCAAATGAGCCAGTGGTCTCATGATTTGGTTGCAACAACACCAATTGATTCCTATCATGCAACCCCAATGCCAATTGCAAAAGTTGAGCAAGTAGAGAAAGAAAGTGAGAGAAAAGGCTCTTGGGGCCTAGAGGATAGCTCTTGCACCACTTGCAATCCATTAGATGACAACTTAATGGCCACAATGATGGTAGCACAACAGACTAGTTGCTTAGATGTGTCATGGAACTCCATGGTGCAACAATTGATAGGAGATGGTAACCTATGGGTAGGATCAGATTACCCTATGGATGGCAATGTGTGCATATCAGCATTCAATCATGTAAGCTCAACATCCTACCAACAATCATAATGTCTATAGGTTGATGCTCAATGAGGTACAAGAGTCAAGTTGTTGGCCATCCGATGTCCTCACATTGAACAATATAGTTTATTGGATGGAATGATGGTTATGTATATCACTCTTGCAACCTCCAAATGTTGACCCAATCTAGGTTCAAACTCAAATAAACTTCCCCATCCTTTTATCTCCTTTATTTTGGCTTTTTGTTACTTTTGTAGTAAAGATTCTTTGATTGAGACATCTCTAGAAATGGTTATAACTTGAAGTTTCAAGATTCTAGCAAACTCAAGCGATGTGAGGCCCTTAACTTTTACTAAACATGGATTTCAAGCACTTGCATTGACATATTTGTGCTTGCCTTAATGATTGTCTTTCTTTGTCACCCACAATTATCCTTTTGTTGCCATATGCAAGTGACATGTGTTTTGCCATGTAAACACATGTTAACAATTTTACTTTTTAAACTAGACATTTCAAAATTAGAGAATCTACTTATTTCTACCAAAAGATTGTATTCATGTTGTAACTCTAGCATGTTCAAGTGAATACCATACTTCCAACAATGATGAATGTATTGCTTTAGAAAAGAGAACTTGTGAATACATATATTTTTTCAAATGACAAAAGCTTTGATGGGACATATCCATTCCACAAGGATTGGAACACCCGTAAGCCTTTATGGTGGCTTCAAGGTGTTGTTTAACTCTTTGATCAAAGTTATATTGTCAATCTTCAAATATTGTGCTACTTGCACTTTATCAACATTCAAACTATTTTTTGTTGCCTTAATTTATTCATAAGCTTAGGAACAATGTCCTTTGTAATCGAAAGGACATGGCAACATTTTTCAAAAAGGGAAAGGTATACACAAAATATTCAAAAAAAGACATCGGCATCCAACATCAAAACAATTGGTTAAAAAGGAGAGTTGTTAGTTTAAGTTCAACTTACCAATGCAAGGATATAACATAATGCATGCTACATGTTTGTGACGTTCATCTTGAAGATATTGAATTTGTTGCCTAAAAGCTAAAATAGAATGATTTTGATTACATAAAACCAACTTACTTTCAATTGAGTTGCACCAAAGGCCATTGCTTACACACTAATAGAGGTTTCTATATTGGGAACTTTTTGGATGCACCAAATTACAAAACTCAAAATAATTTTCCCTTGTGCTTGTTGCTCTAGTTGTGCTTCTCTCAAGTATTTTATTTGAAAGGGAGCCCAACCCTCTCATAGCTTGGTTATTGTGACTATTACAATTCATTGAAAGTGGCAATTAAGTGGATTGTAGGGTTCTTTTACCTTGCACAAATAAAGCAAGCTGATATGGATTTTAAATCTAGAGTAGGCTTTAGTATCTTTTCGGTGGAACCTTGAACATCTTTAGGGATTAATTTTGGTGTAAAATAGGGTGGTGGTTATTAAGGCACTTAGTCCATTGGTTGTTAGTATGAAAAAATAGACTAATACTAGGGCCTAAAGAATTGATACTCCCTTGAGTGATTTGATGGATCCTTTAGAGATGCATATTTTTTTTCATTTTGTGCTCATTCAATAGAGTTGTATTCTTTGCCAATCATGAGAAAAAGGTAATAGATATTCAATTGAGAGTTTATGAATGTTCTAACAATAGTACTTACATGTACCAAAAACCTACACCTTCTCAATGAGAACTTTCAAGATGGAGAGAAATTCTGGCGGAAAGGGATACAAACTAGACAGTCCAAAAATAGTATAATCTTAAACAAGACTATGAAAGCTAGAGAATCCAAATCCAATCACCCTATAATTGGTTATTTCACTTTTTAAAATATGATTTTTCTTAACTGACATTGAATGCTTAATTCTTTTTCCTACTCAATTGATAATGTAAGTTTGACATTTGATTGCAACAATACGAGTGATTGACAACAATAATCAAGATGTGATATAATTCTTGTTATCCTAGATGAGATAGAATAACTAGATGCTATTAAGATGGTTATTGGCATGCACATTATATGGACCAAACACTTTATTTTTTGTGTATTAATTGTTTATGTTGTAGCTTATTGACTTTTGTATTCCTCATATGAACCACCCTCTATATGTTGCAAAATGAAACCCTAGCTTTTGTCAGGAGATTGTAAAGCCAATATGAGAATATTTGTAAACAACTACCTACAAACCTTTGGTGCAACGGGATGGTCATGAGGCACTAATTGTAGTAAAGGCATGTTAATGACTCATTAGATGCTCCACTTTTCACAAAAAATGCACATGTGAGCCAAATTTATTGTCACATGCTTCAACCATAGTCCCAAATGTGTTATTCGAAAAAATATGATGACTATGAGACCTAGCCACATGCCTTTATTGAGAATATTCTCTTCCGTGAAAACTAGGATGGAATCTGCATTCACATATGTTGAAGGTGTTGAGCTATGAACTTACAATCCACCATTGTGTTAATTCCTTAACAATCACAAAATTAAAAATATTGAGCTTTATAGCATGATTCTCTTTTGAGCTACCTTGATCATGAGAGTCAAATCTATAATTGATTTTTTTTAAAGCTTTAAGACACCATTTTGTGAGGCTAGTTTTTAAGCCCTAAGATACCATTTTTGTAAAGCCAATTTTAGGGAATCGAAGAGAATTTCATCCATGATGCATCTTAGACATGTGAAAATCTCTTGTGAACCAAATTTATTTTCAAACACCTTTGTCAATTCCATATCTACATGTTGGAAATTCATAGGAAAAAAAGCATATTCCATTGTTGTATTATTTTACATCTATATAATACATAGAGCCATTTGAAAAGTTCAAAATTTCTTTTTAAATTGTGGTAATCCTTGTAGTTGAACTTGTAATAACATGTATTTGATTGTGAGTATTACATACGAAGTTACGCTTTTTGTAAGGCTTAGTATTGGGTCACATAACAAAGATGTACCAAAAAAGTTGATGTACATCTATGGTGGATCTTAGATCACATACCATAGAGATTATAAAGAGTGGATGCCTTTAAGTTAGTCATTAGAGTGTCTTAAAAATGCCATGAACTCTATAACTATATGCATGTGATATTTTGCGATTATAGAGATTTGATCTAGAAGGAGATCGATGTGAAGTTCTTAGGAAAAACACTAATCTATTTAAGATTTATATGTTAGTTACAAAATTGATCTTAGCATGCTTATAACACAGCAAAATGCAAGTACACATGATTTATTATTGTAGAAGGAGCTAATGTGTTCTACTCAAAGAGAACAACAACAAAATATAGCACCCATTAAATGTAGTTTCATGCATCATTAGGACCCAAAATTTCAAGTACAACTTAGGTGTAGAATGTTGAAGTTATCAACAACTTCAAACATGTATGGAATATCAAGCATGTGTAAATGCAAGTTGTGGTCTAATCCCTAAGGTATTGCTTGAGCAATATCCTATAGTAGGCTCGTCCAAAGCTATCAAATGACACTAGCAAGAGGCCTTGGTTTGATATAATCATGTTAACATTATATAACACAAGCAAAAACTAAAGTGATATTTCATAGAACACTTGATAACCATTAGCACTAGTCCCCTCTATTGTTTGACACAACAAATTAGACATTTTAAGCATCTCAAATCAATATCATGAATGAAGTGGTAGCATAAACTTGCGTGTGCGTGTGCGTGTGTGTGTGCGTGTGCGTGTGCGTGTGTGTGTGTGTAAGAGTCAAGATATATGGTACATGTAGACCTATTGATTATATTCATTCTTGGTGTTGAACCATCATTTGCATAAAAAGTTAGATGGTTAAAAAAATAGAGTTGAGCTTTGTGAGGGAAGCTTTAGTCTCTTTGTTAAAGAAGACTGAAAAACAATTGTTTGTAAAATAACACTTAGAGGGTGCTTATATATTAATACAGCATATCCCTAACCCTTTGGTAGAGAACCTCAGGTTGGAGAATGTAAGGAGAACCATTGTACCTTCATATGGAGTTTACTCACACCAATTAGCAAATGCGTAGGCTCATGCCCAAATTTGACACTTTGGGTGTTAAAAATGTTCCCAAAAATAATTTGGCACAACTTTGTGATATGTTACATTATTTTTCATAAAAAGAACTCAAAATAGAATGAAATAGAAAACCAAGTGTTAGCAAGAGATTAGTAAGAACAAGGTTATCCTTATCTTATTATTATATTATTTTTGCTATAGGTTTGGAAAGCCTCAAACCTTCAGAGGGCTTCCTGAACATACCCCCTTTTCCAAACCTCCCTTTTTCAATCAAAACCCCCTCCCCTCCCCTCTTTCTCACTTGTAATCTCTCATTTTCTCTTCCCCTCTCTTTTTTCATTAAAGCCCATAAACTTTCCTCTTAATATGCTTGAACTCTTCATCAGTCCGTCTCTTTCTTCTTCATTGTGCTCAAATATTGGCCGCAATCTTCTTCACAATCTTCTTCAAGGAAATAAACTAGAATTTGAGCAATGCGATGAGCATGCTAACTTTTAGTTTGCTACCTCCCCCCCATTTTTTAAATTAAAACCCCCTCCCCTCTCTCTCACTTATAATCTCTCTCTTTCTTTTCTCATTCCTCTTTTTAATTAAATTCCTCCCCCCTCACACACACACACACACACACACACACACATAGAGTTAAATTAAACTTTTTATTTTGAACTTTTAATTAAAAAATTTTAAAAACTTTTTTTAATTTATAGTTTTTTTAACATGATTTTTCACACACTTTGAGAGAGAGAGAGAGAGAGAGAGAGAGAGAGAGAGAGAGAGAGAGAAGAAGAAGAAGAAGAAGAAGAAGAAGAAGAAGAAGAAGAAGAGAGGAGGGGAGAAAGAGGAAAGAGAATAGTCTTTTTTAAATTAAACATTTTTCTTCTCCCCTCCCCCCTCTCTCTCATGTGTAGGGCCTAAGTTCTCTCTCTCTCTCACTCTCATAGTTAGATTAAACTTTTTAATTTAAATTTTTTAAATTAAAATAAGAAGAGAGAGAGAGAAAGAGAGAGAGAGAGAGAGAGCAAAAAAGAAAGAAGAGACGGAGGGAGAGAGGGGAGGAACAGAGAGAAAGAATTATAGAGAGAGAAAATATAAAATTTAAGAGAGATAGAGAGAGGAAAAGAAAAAAGGAAAAAAGAGGAGAGAGGGGGGAAAGAGACATAGAGAAGAAAATGAGAGAGAAAATAATAATAATAATAAGAGAGAATTTGAACACACAGAGAGAATTATAGAGAGAAAACATAAAATTTAAAAGAAAGAGAAAAGAAAAAAATTTAAAGAGAAGAAAAAAAGGAAAAAGAGGAGAGAGAAGGAAGAGAGAAAGAGAGAAGAATAAGAATAAGAAAGAGAAAAAGAGGAAGAGATATGGGAAAAAATAGAAAAAACTATTTTAATTTAAATATTTTGAGAGAGAGAGAGAGAGAAGATCAAATTTAAAAGAGAGAAAGGGAGAGAAGAAAAAAAAGAAAAATAGGAGAAAGAGGAGGAGAAGAAAAAGGAGCACAGAGAGAGAGAGAGAGAGATAGAGAGAGAGAGAGAGAGAGAGAGAGTAAAAGGGGAGAGAGAGGAGAAGAAGAGAGAGAATTAAATATAGGGAAAAGATAAAATTTACATACTTTAAGAGAGATTGAGGGAGAGGGGGGGAAGAAAGTGAAAGAAAAAGGGGAGAGAGAGAGAGAGAGAGAGAGAGAGAGAGAGAGAGAACATGTAGAGAGAATTATAGAGAGAGAAAATATAAGATTTAACAAGAGAGAGTGAATAAAAAATAGAGGAGAAAGAGAGAAGGAAAAGAGAGAGAGAGAGAGAGAGAGAAAGAGAAAAGAAAAAATTTAAAAAGAGAATAAAGAGAGAGAGAAAAAAGAAGATGAAGAAGAAAAAAAAGAAAAAAAGAGGAGAGGGAGAGAGAAGGAAAAGAGAGGAGAGAGGGGGGAGAATAAAAGGAGAGAGAGAGAAGAAAAGCGAGGAGAGAAAAAAAGAAGAGAGAGAGAGAACTAGGAGAGGAGAAAAATAAACTAAAATAGAAGACAGAGAAAGCGAGAGAGAGAGAGAGAGAGAGAGAATTAAAAAATTAGAAACAGAGAGGAAAAAGAGGAGAGAGAAAGATGAGAAATCGATTGTTGAGCGAAGTTGCCGTGCGATAGCATGACAACTTTGCTCGCCGCTTCGAGGTAGCGAAGCGGCCTAGCATTCCGTGTGTGCAAAGTGTGCACAGAATGCTAGTTCTTCGCATGCACGGAATGCTAGTTCTCAATAATCTCCTTCTACAGTTTCATCTCACCTCCTTCTCCAACTCCTTTCCAACTCTCATTTATTTTGTTTCCTCTCCTCTCTAAATCCACAAATTTTTTTAGTGAAATCTCCTTCCCCATTATTATCTTTACCAACCATATCTCAAGAGTTCAAGAAGAAAAGTATAGATTTACAACTTGAACCTTAAGTAAAAGCAAAAAATTAAAGAGATGAATTATGTATGACAACATGGCAAATAAGGTTAAAGGAAAATACTAGGATATAAATTTATATCAAATACTAGGATATAAATTTGAAGGCAAAATTTCCCATTCTAATTGTGTCCTCTATTGACTAACGTGATGCTAAAGAGCTATCACATTTGTTTATATACAACATGTAATGCTACAAATCCATTGGGTCTAGGTTCATCTACATGTGGAACAAGATGACCTAGTAGAAGGACATGGAGGTGGCAATCCCACATGCAAGGATATGGAATAGACTTCTTTTACTTTAGTAAAGGAGGATATGTAATTAAAGAAATGTATTTCCACAAGTCAAACTTCAATCTATAGTCTATTGTTTCTTTGACTCTTGCCCTCAATAAATCGTCCCCATGATGGGAGTGTACAAAGTCCAAAAGCATAATCGCCCATTCACTCATTGGCTTGCTCACTCACTTCATTGCTCGCACTTGACCATTGTTGTCCTTCTCCTCCTCCTCTCAATCTCTCCTTCCTTTGCAACAACATTAGTGATGTCTCCTTTCTCCACATTATTACCTTTTGCACACACATCTAAAGAGTTGAAGGAAAATATTAGTGAGATGACTTTTATTAGAGTTGTAGATCTCATATATGAGATAAAATATTTGCGATAATAAAAATCTAAACCAAGAGTAGTCAAATAATGGGTTGAAGAAAAACATTCATATACAAAGGTAATGGATTATAAATTTGAAGAGAAATGTTCACATACTCCTTGTGTTTTTTGTTGGTTAAAGTGTGATGGGAAGAGCCCTCACACTCAATTCATTAAAAACATGTAATATTAGAGATCCATAGAGGTAGGAACATGTACATGCATAATAGTGTGATGAAGTAGATAATGTAGTAGAAGGACACATGGAGGTGGCAATACAAGATTCAAGTCAATGGAAAAATCATATTCTCTTTGCTTTTGCAAAAGAGGATTTCCATTGTTACAAGGAAAACTTGAATCTAACTTTCTTAGACATTTCCCTTATCATCAATCATTGTCATTACCCACCCACTCCCTAGTTTGCTCACTTGCATACTCGGTTGCGCTCTCATTTGTAACTCAATAACTCCATGCACTTGTTGTTACTTGTTGGCTCACTCATTAACTTGCTCAATGATGCTCACTTATTGATTTGTTATTACCTCACTTGGAAACTCGAGAAACAAAGTGGCTCTAAATAGTACCCTCATTGACCCCTTTGATTTGAGGTCATGGCCAATGTCTATTCCAAGGCATGTCCATTGAACATCAATGGTATTTGGTGATATCCTCAACTTGAGGTGGGACTTGTCATGTACTTCAACAAAATTTTAAGCATCTTTCTATAGAGAGCCATACTTTATTTAGTTTCACATTATTGAAAGCTCCTTGTTATGTTTGTCCAAAACTTTGGTTAATGTGAAGCACTTTAATTAAGAAACGTTTTAGTAGCACGCCCTTACATGCAATGCTAATAAAGGAGGTTGAGAGTGCTAACCATCTCTACTGTATTAGGCAGGGGTGGGTGTGTGTGCCACGTGTCAATCCCCCTGCCTCTCCCTACAGAATGCAACATGGGCTGCCATGTATTGGCATCTCGTCCCCCCCCGCCCCCCCAATCAGCCCCGCTTGCCCATGTGTGCCCATTGGTCCTGCCCCACCCACACCTGCCGGGGCACGTCATGTTTGTCGGCCTTCCCCGTCAGCACCTCCCGTCGCATGTGCGTGTGCCCGCCCATCCGCATGGGCCCCCGCGCCCATTTGTGTGCAAAGTGGACACTCCATCCTCCTCGTCCCTCGTCCCCGCAGGCATAAGGAAACTCACAAACTGCATATAAAGAAGTATAAAAGAAGGGTAGATGGTAGTGAAGATTTATACCATTTGCAGCCTCTTGCCGGATTTGCAG
Source organism: Lygodium microphyllum (assembly GCF_053477565.2). Taxonomy (NCBI): domain Eukaryota; kingdom Viridiplantae; phylum Streptophyta; class Polypodiopsida; order Schizaeales; family Lygodiaceae; genus Lygodium; species Lygodium microphyllum. Next base: position 12,403,611 of record NC_141148.1, on the reverse strand, counting down.
ATCTTTTCGCCTTCGAGTCACATCAAATTTGAAACAACCCCATTGGGTTGTGTTAATAACATGACCTCATTGGGGTGGCATCTGGGTTCTGCCCACCCAAGTTGCTTCTAAAGAAAGAGCTCTAGAGTCCTATCTCATGCTCCGACATTGTACTTGCACAGTGTTGAGGGTCCATGAAGCACGACAAACATTGTGGTTTGCACGCTTAGAAGAAGTTTTACACATGCACCAACGTTTGCAACGGAAGGTGCTACTCAACAAAAGGGGTTTTTGAGTATGATACATAATGAAATATATATTATGTAAATATGGACGTACGTAAATATTTATCATGTAAATATATATATGTATATGTTTTAATAAACTATTTATTATTGAAAATACATTTATGTAAGTATATATGAATAATTGTGAATATGTATATGTAATAAATATATAACACATGTATATATATAATATGCACATATTTATGTGTGTGTGTGTTTTTATAAATAGGTATGTATGTGTATATTTTCTTACTATTATTAGGAGGTTGGGAGGGCCACCATGTGGCGTGCGGGGAGCCCTTGATGCGAGTCTAGAACGAGGAGAGATTGTGTGTGCATGAGAGAGAGAGAGAGAGAGAGCTTGAAAGGTCTACCTTTGAATCTAGTACGAAGCATCAAAGAATTGTTTGAAATCTCATATTTCTTATATATTAAGGGGGGGAGGGGGCACCGGTGGCGTGCATGGAGGTTTCCTACATTGCCATGTGATATGTAGTGAGCCTCTTGCCACACGAAAAGAACCCTCCTCCTCGTCTCCCCACCTAGGGCATCACGATTGTACAAACTACGATTTTGCCCTCCATTGTGATGTAAAGATGATGCTCCTTCACCTCCGCCTTCAAGCACAATCGCCTTACTTCAAGCGTCACATTGTGCCTTGTATCGGCACTCGCACTAATGTGACCCCCAACCCCGTGCCTTGAGTTCCAACTCCCTAAAAAACACCCACACTACACACACACACACACCCAGGTGGGACTTTTGAGCATGTGTGTGTTTGTGTATAAACGTATATAATATACATTTAATGAATTTGTAAAGCATTGAGACAACATTGACGTTTAATATAAAGTGAATAATAATATTTTCAATGAACGTACTTGTATTCCAATGTTCACAAAATACTTGTACTCCAATGTTTAGGAAATACTGAGGTTTAATATAAAGTGAATAATAATATTTTCAAAAACCTTTGAAATTCAAAGAAAAAGGTTTAAACCTTGAACCTACAATAGAAAAGATGTAATGCAATTTGATTCGGTGATGCTACCAAATATTTGGGTTAAACGTTTCTATGTTAGGTACCGAAAATATTTTTAGTGAACAGTGGTGGCATTCCCGTTTTGTGATGGCACGAGAGTATGTGTCGTAACAATATGGAAAGTGAGGGGCCCTCGAATGGACTTGACCGCGGGGACAAAAACAGGGAAGAGAGCCTTTTTGAGAAAGCAAGAAGGCATTAGCTACTTGGAAGGGAGGGTCACACCAGAACGGCCGTTACGCAGCGATTAACAACCATTCCTCTCCTTTTCTTTTTGCATTTTTATTATTTTGACTGGATACAGGAAAAAGTGTTGACGAAAATTCGACAATTGTAAAGGAAAAGACAGCCACAATGACCCTGGGAGTACGACCTCATTGTGTATCAGTTTCGCGCAATGATTTTAAAGTTAGCGCAGTTTTCATTTTTATTTATTCGAGCGCGCTTTTTTTTAATTAACAGCTTATTTCCCCGTTTTATCTTTCTGTGGGCGCTCCGCGAGCGTCAGCCTGATGACTTGCTTGTGTCACTTGGCCCTTATTCATAAATTGCCATACATATTATGATGAGTCGGACTCGGAAACTTGAAACTTGAAACTTGAAACTTGAAAGTCTTATTACGTTTGTGTCAAGTAATAAGGGCTTTTCTTTTCCACAAGCTTTAAATTGATGCATTAATATGGACAAAAAAAGATTAGTTAGTTACTTGTCAGTTTTTTACATGGGAATCATGATTCTTGATAGACCTCCCATGCAGAAAGAGTTAGGGTGGGCTTTAACCTTTTGAACTCTCCATTGAATAAAATTTTCATTGACAGGTATTTTCTTTGGAGTATTGGGTGCCCAATTGTTTGGTGGTTGCTTTGGCTTCCTCCTTTATGATTTAGTTCCCAAGCTTGAATAGTTGGAATAAAATATAAAAAATGAGACCCAAGCAACCCTCAAACACATTGCCATTTAACATCACTTCATTCCTATTAGGCCAAATATGCTAATGATATGTGCTTCTAATGTTGATCCAAGTGGCAAAGTAGAGATGGTAGGCCATAATTGATGAAGAGGTGGGGGATATTTCTACTACACATTTGCATTGAGCACATAGACCTAGCCCTATTCCTAATCTTGTTGCTTTCTAATTGGTCAACAAACTCTTACAAAGAGTAATCCATATAAGATAATTGAATTTAGGGAGGAGTAGGTTAGTCAACCATAGTTGTTGGAAGCGATACTCTTGTTGATGGGAATTCCAATTTGCATCCCATTGTTTGTTGAGTTTGGTGATTAGGCAAGCATTAATTAGGAGGTTTAGTGGTGGTAATAATATCAATCGATTGTCCTAGCCGAAATGCTTTAGGTTGACCTAGAGGTTAATTTGAATAAATAAATGATTAGAGTTAGGCCATTTACTTTTGTGACCTAACCACCCCTAGTGCTAAGGTAGGGTAGAGGATATTTGGGAGTCGCTTGGGGACGTTACATGAGACATACTATTTAGAACCTTTTGGATTTGCAAATTTGGCTAGTCAAGTGACTTCCAAGTCTAACTCGTAGTAGAGCGTCATGACCCTGACATACCCATAAGGACTAACCTGAGGGATCTATGACTTCTTGATCTCTATCACCATTCTAGCACCCAATTAAGAAAGGTCACTTTGCAATTGATCAAGATTGAGAGCAGACTAGCACCACACTTGGTTCACAAAGAGTGATATATGAGGGGGAGCTAATCATTGACCCCTTCGGCTTGGCATAATCTCACTCTAGCCCCCTAAAATAATACTAGCTTGGATCTACGACTCAACCTTAGCTAGTCAAATGTTTGGCCCTATTCCTATTCATTCCATTAGAAGGTACTTGACTTATCAAGCCCACCGATTCATATGATAGTATTGTTGTGTGACAACTATCCACTTACTTTTCATCCAAAATACTTGAAATTTTTTAATATTTAATTAAGAGTCCTATCGTGTTATGAGGATATCTAAAAACAACTTTGTTAGCTAACCCATTACACAATGTTTGTTAAAAAAGTTGAAATAAACTTTTCAAAATAATTTAAGTAATTTATGTTTGATTTGTTTAGCAAGCCTCAAGTCCAACAGATTGATTGATAACTTGATACTGGATATTCTGACCACCTTGTGAATCCCTCATCCTTGTCCCTTTTTAGAATTGAGGTCTCTCTGATTTCTATACGTTGTGCTCACCAATGATTTCTTTTTTCACCTTAGGAAATTGGGGTTTAATGTTAACACAATCAGAGTCCCTATCTGACCCTATACTACCATAGGAGGGAATCTTCATTGTAACATTTGCCCTCATTGTGGATGGAGTGATCTCAAATTCTAGATGATAATAATGGATCATACTCTAGATGATAATAACTGATGGGATGATAAAGCCATTCCTAGCAAGGCTCAAGGGAAAAGTGCAATTCCAGTCTCCCTTCTTCATCATTTATATTTCTCTTTAGTCACATCACATCTACATGGCCAAGATAACCCCTCTTCAATCACATCCATTGATAATCATTTGAGACACAAGCATTTCATTAGTAGTTTAAATAACCCACTTATCTTTGCATAATCCCTATCTTGAAGATAAAATTGCATGGTCCCTCTCATAAATAACTAAAATCCATGCATGCATGCATAAGATAGATATTTTCAAGCTAACACCATTGCATGATCCCTATCAAATAACACTATTAGGTTCACTTATGTATGACTATATAGTGAGTTCTTATACAAGGGATGTCAATCTAGCTATTAGCCATTTGCCATTACCCTAACAATCTCCCACTTAAAGGCCAATATACCTTTATAGGAGTATAATAAGAAAGTGAAGATACTGCCCCATCAATACTTTGTAGTATGTAAAGTGCTCGTGTAAAGTGCTCACAAGATAAACTCTTTATGAGAAGAATGACTAGGTTATCATTTATATAGACCTTGATAATCTCAATGCTCTTATCCTCACGCAACTCCTTGATAAAGTGATACACATTAATGTGCTTTATCTTTGCATAAAAGACAAGGTTCCTTGCCAATTGAATCATTAGGAAAAATATAAACAAGAAAATAGAATTTTACCTTAAAAGTTAATGACTCTCCTAATGTCTAGAGATGTGAGGTGGACCAATGGAAGAGGGGGTGGTGTGAACATTTTATCCACTCATTTTTTTCCCTTAGGCCCATCACAAATAGGCTTGTCCCCCTAACTCCACTCTCCCCACCCCCCTTACATTTACCTTGGATAACCTTGTTCCCCATGCTAGGTGTTCCCACACATGGGAAAAAATTTTGAAAGTTTCCCCTCCTTTTCCAAAAGGCCTCATTTTTCTCAAAAATTCGTTTCATGTTGTGTATAGTCAAAGAAAGGCTTTTTTGATGAGTTTTTTTTTTTGGAGAACTGCTTCTTCTTTTCACATTTTGCCTCTCCATTCCACAAATCCATCCATCAAATCTTTCCACTACCATTTTTCTTTCACAACCACTGCCACAACCACAAAGCTACCATTGTTAGTCTTGGTGTTCTGTAGCCACCATCTCTCCCTTTCTTGCACTTAGCTCCTTGCCTTCTTCCTCTTAAGAACCACAAGTTTTTTCTTGCTAAATTATTTTATGGTATTTGAAAATCATAAAGGGCATCCTCAAGATTCCGTCGAGGCTATCTATGTTCATAATACAAAGGATGAGCATGGGTAATGGATATGAACAATTTTTAACAAAGACTCATGGGTGTACATGCAATGAAGAGAAATAGGCCCTCATTGAGTAAGATGTCATGATTTATTGAAGAATCACTAGAAATGTAAATTACTTGGGTTTAAAGAGGCTTGAGATGGAGGTTTAGTTGCAATAGCACAATATCTTTACACTATAAAAATTTTGAAGCTTGCCCCCCTTGATACTTGTAATCTATTCCCATCTAATTGTAAGTGTCCACGGTAATAAGTCATTTCCTTGATTTAGTTGCTCAGTAGACATGAACTTCATATACTTATATATATACTCTCTCCTTATAGATATTTTTCCACTAAATTTAATAGAGGAACAACCCTTGAGGAGCCTAATCAAAACATATGATGTTTTGTGTAGTGTTGATGTAGGCAAAAATATGATGGTTGGAAAGTCTTTGTGAAGCCTTCTCAACTTTGAAATTTTCTTTTACAAGTATAAGTATATGGTGCCTACATCTTTGAATCCATATGGTGCTTTTGATCTTCTTCCTTGCCCACCATTCCATATGATCGAATGGTCGGTGGTCCTTGATTAGTGGTCCATGTGGCTACTAGCATCAAAGATGTTAAAGGATATTCCATGAAGTTCTCCAAAGCTTCAAGGCTATCCTAATTTGTGCCAATTCATGTTTTCACTTATATTTTCTAGGCTTCTAATTTGCATCATTGTCATTCTATGTACATTTACAAAGGTATAGGTAAAGCATTCTTTGCATCTATTTTTGGAGAAGGTTGGGATTGTGTGGATGGTGCGCATAGAGGTGACGTGTACTCATGTAGGTTGCCCACCAGTAGCATTACATTTCAGTACTTGTTTGCACGTTTTTCACTGTATATGCACTTCCATTATCAATAATGGATTTAAAAAAGCACACAATTGGATCCCTTTTAGAGTCCAATGAAGATGGTGGATCCACCTTTGACATTGAAATTCCTATGCCAAATGAACTAGTGGAGAAAGTCTTGGTGAACAAGTATTGGAGCTTGTTTAATGTGCATGAATGTCTAACTTTGATGGGAAGCATGGATATTGATTGTTTTAGCTTTCGAGTTGGACATAGGAAGGTGTGTTTGTTTGAGTTTATCTATGATCATCTAGGTTTTGATGCTTATATAACAACTTTTATATTTTTCAAGGTGTAAAACATAATAGAAAAGATCTTCACAGTATCTATGACTTTGGATGGAGTTGAGATCCATGTGCAATTTGATGATGGAATTGAAAGTGAAGAATGATATATTAAGATTCTTCATTGCATTGGTTTTTTTGTTTGTTTGTAAGTTTTACTCTTTTCTAAATTTTAGCTTTTAGTGGTGGTATGTTTAATTATTTATTTTAGAAAAACTTTAATGGTCTTACCTTAGACCTTAAATATATAATAGTTCGTGAGTCTCTCATTCTCCTTTTTCGTAGCTTGCTTTCTGTCTCCCTCTCACCTTGGGACCCTTGCCTTGAATCCATTTCCAAAAGTAGTATGTAAGCATGGACTCCTAACTAAGCAGTTTCTAGCTTTTTTGGAGAGGATAGAATTCAGAGGTTGAGAAGACCTCTTCCTAATTGTTAACCCTTCCATCTCCTTCTATGACATAGTACTTTGGCATGGGGCTAGTCTCAAAGGGCGTGTTGAATACATGAACACCCACTTGCGAGAGTATGTAATGTTGTTCAAGGGATCCTAAGAGGATCGGGTCTCCATTACCTTTGAAAAGTAGTTGGTTAGGTCATTCTACAAAAACAAAGTACTACCTGAGAGGCCAAGGCACTTGGGATTGAGGCATTAGGTCATCAATTCCTCTCTTGGGATATTGCATTTTTCCTCTTTCTTGAATGAGTAAGATATTCCCTTTGCTATCCCAATCAATGAGGAGGGTCATGTAGGTGGCTTATTGAAAGATGCCCTTGACCCCAAGCCCAGGCCATTGAATGTAGCGTGGAAAGCAGAGGCCGCAATCAACGAGCTTGCCATAGTGGTTGTTGCCAAGGTAGTCTCATCTATGGAGACTATTGATAGTGCTGGTGATGGGGAGGGAGCCTCTGGGGGGATCCTCCCTTCTAAGATTATCCCAACTCTTCTCCAAAACTCATGGAGGAGGTGGATGTGAGTGGGGATACTGATGCAAAAGTGTCTAGCTTGGTTGAGATCTTTGTTAGCCTCACAAAGTTCATTTCCCTCCATGATATGGAGAAGATGTTTGGTTTTCGGGAGGATGAGGCACTCTCCATGCTATCAATAGTGTGTGACTTTCTATTGGAAACCATGCCAACATTGTCAGTTCTTGCCTTTCCCTTAAGATTGAAGAAATCAAGGGTGTAGTTGAACCCCTAGTGGCCACAATTGTCGCCTCTGAGAAAGCCATTTTCAAGGCCCAAGAATTCGAGGCCACTCATGCTAGGGTGGATGCCATGAGATGCTGCATCCTTGCACCTACTATACCAACCCCTCCCACAATCGATGAAACAAAATCTAACCTAGACCTGACCAAAGAGACTAATATCAAGCTTGATAAAGCTCACGAGGTAAATTTAATTGCTCATGTATGCCTTTATTTAGTTTAGTGGAATTGTGCTAATGGTTTTTCTTATGATTACAGGCTGTGTTGGATGTTGATGAGTTCACCAACAACAGATAAGGAAGGGGTCAAGGGGCTTTTGGCAGAGATGTCGCCCTCACTCAATACTTAGGGTGCATCCTCCCTTGTTACATTGTTGTGGCTCAATAAGAAGGTACTTTGTGTCTTGAACATGACCTTGAATACAATTAGGATCATCCATGTAGAGAAGGAAATGGTTAGACACACTTTTTGCATGTGCTTACATGGGAGGATCATCAACTTAGTGGCTTTGGGGAGCACAAGCAAGGCTCCAAAAGTAGAGATGGTAGTCAAAATGGTACAAGGGCAATTTCCCGTGGCAAAGAGACATCGGGAATAAGTGGTTGAAGCCATTAAGAAGTTGCCTCTTCAGAGTAAGTGATGTACTTAAAGAATGATTTCCTTGTACTTACTATGGCTTTATACTAGTGACTGGATTAGAAGCTATTTGATGTAAGAGAAAATGGTCTTTTAATGATGGTGTCCTGATCTTGTTCCTATCTGATTCTTATAGGCGATATGATTTTCCTTATGATTACAAGCCATGTTGGATGTTGATGAGTTCACCAAAAGACATGGGGGTTAAGGGGTTTTTGGAAGAGATGTCTCCCTAGCTCAATACATAGGGTGCATCCCCCTTGCTACATTGCTATGGTGCACACCAATTTTACACCTAGTGCTCATGCCTTCTCAAAGAACTCTAGAAGGTACTCTGTGACTCGAGCATCACCTTGAATACAAATAAGATCATCCTTGTAGAGAAGGAGCTGGTTAGACACATTTTTGGCATGTGCTTATGTGGGATGATCATGGCTAGATGGCTTTGGGGAGAACATTTAAGGTGCCAAAAGTAGAGATGGTGGCCGGAGTGGTGCATGCACAATTTTCCCTGGCAAAGACATTGCAAACAAGTGGTTGAAGGAATTAAGAAGTTTCATCTTTGGATCAATTGATATGCTTAAAATTCATTTTCTTGTACTTTCTATAGCTCTATACTAGTACTTGTCTCAAAAGCTATTTGAATTAGTATATTTTTATCATGACTTATACTTGAAAGTATGGTGCCTTGATCTTGTTTCTATTCAATTAGAATAGGCAACTATAATTATGTGATGCTATTTGATAAATCATAGTTGTGGATGTTCATAATGTCAAGCCGGTAGTCGAATTTAGCCCAAGACATGGGGTTGGGTAGAAATTTGTCTTCAAAGTCAATGTTGCTAATAAAGGTCAAGGTTGATAAAGCTCAAGAGGTAAATTTAATTGCTCATCTATGCCTTTATTTAGTTTAGTGGAAATTTTCTAATAGATTGAAGAACAAGGGGTTTAAGAGGTAGAGAGAGCAAACCGAAGCTTCTTTCTACACTTAGAGTTTGAGAGAGAGAGAGAGCTAGACAAATTGTTGCATGGCAGCAGGGAGGCAAGGAGAGCTTCGACTCGTGCGACTGGATGCATTTGTAGGGTATAGGTGAGTTTTTTTATCATGTCACCTTATTTTTTGATCCCAGAGCTTGCTAGAGACTAGGAGGAGGCATCATGAGCATTGCATCAGATTTTTGTTATGTCTGTGCTCGTTTTTGCCACTATAGACAAGACTATTTGATTCCCAAAATCATACCGTGTCCGACTGCCCCAAAGTTGTATGATTTTCATAATTGGATGCATTGAATTGTCCCATGAGACAAACCTTGACTAGCCTAAAAATTAGACAACTTGACCATTTGATTGACAAATCGGATCCAGATGGTCCAGAATCGGATAGTAGCCCCTAGACATCCGATTTTAGGAATTGGACCAAAACCTACAAATTGGACACGAGAATAGAGCATCAAATTCTAGTAGTTTCTAACCTTCCCAAATCCTATAGGAGCCAAACCATAGCAAAAGGACACCCCAGTAGATCCCCAGGTGAGTGAATGGGGCAATAGAGCCAACTAACTTGAAGATTGAGACCCGATAGTCCAAGAGTGCGATTGACCATGACCCAATAAAGGCTCAGACTAACAACCTGAACCCGCTACCCTTCACGCCAAGCATCAATCATACAGTAGAGACCTAGAGTGGACCATTGCAAGTAGTCGCCACTTGTGTAAGAGAGCTAGCACTAGCTGAAATTAATTAAAGGGAGGTGATCTGTCTTGATTGTGATTAAACTCACACACTTCATCACATAACCACTTAAAGTGCATAAGGAAAGATAGAAAGCCTAATTTGGCACAAGCCCGCTTCACCACTCGTGTGTCTCATTCATATAACATTGTAAATTGATTTGTATAACAAGGAATACACTAGCTGGTCCTAAGTAAGCAATGAACCCACTAATAGGATGAAACCCCAAGAAGCCAGATACAACTTGAGGACTAGAAACCAGACGTGAACAACTACGAACTGTCAAGCAACGGAGAAGGAGGAGGGAATCAACACGATTAGGAATGCAGCTTTACCCATTTTGATCAATCTGATCAACACAGTAGTTGCATAGGAAATCATTGACATATTGGAAAACTAGCATCAACCCTATGGATGACGAGCTCGACTTGGGAGAATTCCCAGTCGACATTTAACACAAATGGTAAACCGATACAACTTATAAACCAAAATGGTGCATCATGGCAAACTAGTTGAGGATATCATAGCCAATCTTGAGGAAGAGAGAAAATTGGCAAGAAAAGCACTGCCACCTACAACCAAGAGCAATGAGCTCAGAAGTTGAGATAGAACATAGAAATGCACAAGGTCCAGTGTGTCTTAGCTCTCACCATTAGTACTAGGGTAGGACCAGATATTGAGAGGGAGAGAGTGCTAGAGGCTTGATCTTATGCTGAGCGAGCTTCTTACAAAGCAACTCTTAGATAACATAGGTGCATAGCTAAACAAAGTAGCTCTAGCGAGTATGTTTCTAGCAGGACCACCATGAATCACACCAAACTCTAAGAGCCACACCAAAATAGTTGTGGTTGCTAAGCAACTTGACAAGTATCAAACTGGTAATCATCCATACAGCTTTGTGGAGCAGTTCAAGCAAGAGGAGGTGAATGGCCTCATGGACCTTGCTCAACGAGCACAAGCTTTCAAACTTTGCCTAGGAGACAAAGGACGAACATGGTTTACTAGCCTAGACAATACTGATGGAATAATTTTAATAACCTCAAGAGTCTCTTCGTCAAGAGGTTCTATGAAGTGGGATACTTTGACTACCTCATTGTTAGGTTGATAAATATTAGCCAAAAGGATGGGGAAGATATTCGAGATTAGATCACCCATGTGCGAAGTCTCTTTTAAGAGAATCCTAGTGGCAGTGAAACGACGTAATGAACAAGTAGTCTCCACCGTATTTATAAATGCAATCCAAAGTGAGGAGCTCTATAAGGCCTTGATGACAAACTCGAACCTGCAAGGGGACATGCTAGCTATGGTCTTTCAAGAAGCCATATGGGTGGATGGCTTGCTCAAGGAGAGAAGCTCCAAAACCATGACCTGAGAGGGCACCGGCTCTAGATCCTCGGAGAGAGCTATGACCATTAGTGAGAGACCCAGCTAGAACACACAAGACAAGGGAAAAGGTGTTGACCAGAGTTAAGAGTTGGTGAACATGAAGCTAGAGATGGCCAAGCTTCAAGAGATGATGAGGAGGCCTACACGACCTCACATGCAATGCGTGCATTGCGGAGGAAATCACCTCCTAGCTGAGTGCTTGGAACCTAGTTCAAGACCATATTCTAATTGTGGTACATTTGGGCACAACGCGATGCATTGAAGATTACCAAGATGATTCTCATACCCACAACTATACAATCAACCATAGTACCTAGGGAATAGGTCATTGAACTACAGGAGGGGAGTTCCATTAGCTTTCCCAGCACTCAATGACTCAAAGCCATTCGCTCTTAGGATGGACATCAATCCTACATGGATACCTAGACCATTTGGACCCATTGTGACCCCTGGACCGATGAGCGATGCTTCGATATATTA